>NC_143429.1:7843437-8159375 GCF_059467195.1 Physcomitrium patens
TATTAATTGAACTGAAGTGTATTTTTTTTTATAGATATTAGACTTGATTTTCAATATTTAAGTGAAATTTGAGAGCAATTAAAGAACAAGATATTGGCATTGGAAATTCAACATTCAAGTTGAAGTAGGAGGCTATTCAATACTCAATTGGATTATCTTTGATTTCTTTCAATTTATAAGTGCAATCAATTTCAACTTTCTTTTACTTGTTTCTAATTAAGATATTAAAAAGTTTGCAAATTTTGAATTGATATCGACAGTTCAATCATTAGTTGTTGAAGTTTTAATCTGCTATAGAATTTGTTAAGAGTTTGTTTAAGATGTAGAGTTTGATTAGGATTTGTATAGACTTTGGTTTAATATTTATTTAAGATTTAGGATTTCATTAGGATTTCATTAGGATTTGACTTAGAATTTAATTAAGATTTAATTAGAATTTCAATTAGAATGTAATTTATGATTTGGTTAAGATTAAATTAGAATTTTAATTAATATTTGATTTAAGATTTGGTTAAGATTCATTAAGATTTTATTTAGATTTTAATTTTAAAAATTATAATTTATTTAATATTTTTAGTATTTTAAAAGAATTTTTAACATTTCTTGAAAAAAATATTTTTAGTATTTTTTAAGATTATAATTATTATTTCTTTAATGGTTAATTTTTATATTTTTTAAAAATTTCTTATTATTTTTCTTTGAAATTAATTTAGGACTTTTTTGTATTTTTTTTATAAATTCTTTTAAATTATATAAAATTGGTCAAAATTTGATTAGGATTATTAAGATTTATTTAAAGTTCATTTGTGATTTTATTAGACTTGATAGGATTATTGCAGTATTTCTACTTATCTTTTAGAGTTAGGTGCCTAGTACATTTTCAAGCAAGAATACACGTAGTACAATACCGTATTATTATAAGTAGGAACAAATAATAATCTTTATCTAGTAGCTTTTTATTCAAGATAATTTTTAGTAGTTAAGATCAACTATAAGATTTACCACAAAAAACTTCTTACAATTATAGATTTATTTCAAGAATAGGGCTTTTTTTAGAAGGCACTCTTAATCTAGTCACTATGTACATAGATTATAGGAAATTTGAGTATTTTATGTCAGTATGTATTTTAAATTGTTACCAAGTTATGTTCTTGTTAAGATTCAAATTCAAGATTAATTATTGACCAAAAAAAAAATAAGATTTGTTAAATACACTTTTTAGATGATCTTATCTTGTATCAAAGGAAAAAAATGATGATTTTGAATAATAACAAATAATTCTCTTAAAGCCAAAGTATCTTCATTTTTTAGCAATGAAATAAATATTAATTTTTGTTTCAACTTTCATTAAGCAAGTTCAGTCAAATATGTCTTTTGATCTTTTTATTTGTGATATTAAAAAAAATCCTTCAAAGTTTCAATTCAAGAACAATCTATTATATTTTGAAGGGTGATTATATGTTCTAAAAAATAAAAATTAATTACATGTTCTTTAGGCTCATCACAACTTTCTAGTAGTATGACATTTTGGATACAATAAGACTTTGGAGCTAATATCTAGAGATTTTTGGTAGCTCTAAATGTGGAAGATGGTCAAAGATTTTGTACAATCTTGTGATATTTGCTCAAGTTCAAAAACTCCTCGTCATCAACCTTATAGATTTCTTTAGCCATTATCCTTTTTAGATAATGATGGTCTTTTGTTTCTATATATTTTATCAAAGATCTTCTAGTCTCATATTCTTATAACTCTATATTTGTAATAGTAGATTGTTTCATCAAGATGATACATTTTATACCATATATAAAATCTATCACAAGTACAAAAACAACTAAGTTTTTTTTGACAACATCTATTATTATTAAAGGTTGTCCATGAATATAATATTGAATAGGGAAATATAATTTGTATCAAGATTTAAAAAAATGATTTTCAAGATTTTAAAGGTAGACATAAAACTATCTTTGGATTTTTATCCTCAAATAGATGGACAAAAAAAGTATTTAAATTAAGTTTTAGAGCACTATTTGATGTGTATCATCAACTACCTATAAGATAATTGGAGAACTCTTTTGTCATTGGCAGAGTTTTCTTATAATAACATGGTGTCATATTATAATATAAGTATATGGTAAAAATATAATCAAAAAATAAATTTCTAATTAATATCTAATCATCTTGATTCAATAATAATTCAAGACATTTAAACATGGCTTATATAAAAGCCTCTTAATTTATTTTCTTATCTTAATAGCTAGTAGATTAAAGGTTGATTAGTAATTTTACCTTTTAGGCTATAGAAATTCTTTTATTCCCTTAGAAAGGCCATAAATTAATAAAAATAGAATAAAAAAAAATAGTTAATATAATTGATACTAAGAATAAATTGAAGATAAGGTCAGGCTAAAAAATTCTTAGAATAGATTGAGTTGATACTTAGGGGGCACCATTTGTGGAACAAGGTCGAAATTAGATCTCTAGCCATTAAAACGGCTACTTAAGGCAAAGTATATGGATATTTGGAGATTGGTTATTAGAATTGGAGAACTAGCTTTAAGTTTTTTAAAAAAAATTAAAGCTTATTTTGATAAAATATGTGATAATTTTGTAATTATTATTCAAAGTTAAGGTGAGTATTAATAACTTTGGATTTATATAATAAAATTAGAACTAACATTCTTAGCTAGTTCATGCAATTGGTATCACTTCTACAATTCAAAATTTGATTATACTTAGTTGATTGAGTATACTAAGAGTGTATAAAAATTTGTATTAATCTAAAATTGTAGTTAAAAGATATCTAGATTTTAATACAAGATGATATCAAAAATTGATAGTTTGGAATTAGGTAGAATTTCTATAATATCTAAAGATCTACTAATTAGAATTAGATAAAATTTGGCATAGTATTAAAAAACTTAAAAATCAAGCTATATACTAATTTCGAGTTAAAGTTAATAGTTGAAGAAGGAAAAATTGCTATTGGAATATCTGCATCAATCTTCAAATTTGCAGCCAAAAGACATCAATGTAATTTTTTAGAGGTTTTCTTACAATCTATATGTTGCATTGGGCTGAATTTTTTTTGAACATATAAAAGACATATAGTGGCATTTGTGTGAATTTTTTTGTACTAAGTAGATAGTCAAATTAAGAATTATAGCTTACTAAAGCTTACTAATTAGGATTAGGACTTGCAAAGAAAAATCATAATTGCCTCATTATAAAAGTAATAAGGCAATTGGAGTTTGTGTATAGTTGAAGTTACTAAAAAGAGTTTTTTTGAGTACTTTGTATTGACTTTAAGAACTTTTGAATTAAAATTTGAATTACATTCTTTTTATATATATGAAAGCTATTAAGATTTCTTAGATACTTATAAAATAAAATTTCACCTTCTATAGCCAAGTGCTCAATATATTTTCAAATAAGACAACATGTAATATAAAAATGATATATTCTTCTATGTAATAAATACATTTATTTTTTTAATTATGGTTATCATTCATAATTTGATCCTTTTAACTATTCAAAAGTTAATAATCTTATCATAGAAGATTTGACAAATCATTTCTGTGAACTACATACAAGAATGAAGGTACATTTAAAAGAGACTCAAGAACAACAAAAGAGCAATGCAGATGCTTATTACAAGGGACAATGTCATTTTCACGTTTGTGATAAAGTATGGTTACTTTGTCATAATATTAAAATAATTTATCTTTATAATAAATTGGATTATCATAGACTTAGATCATTTTCTATTTGTAAGCAAGTTAATCCAAAAGCTTATTAATTATAACTACCAGAGTCTATGAAAATCCATTCCATATTTTACACATGTTATTTGAAGCCATATAAGATAGTGAATATCTTAGAAAGAAGACAAATACCACTGTCTTTTATAGAAATAGGTAATAATCAAGAATTCAAAGTAGTAGAAGTTTTAGACTTGAGGCATTGCTAACTTAGGTTAAAATATCTTATTCATTGGCACAAATATGATACTAGCATATGTACATAGAAATTTATAAAAAATCTTACAAATATAGCAAAGAAAGTCAAAGCTTTTTATCAACAACATCCATCAAAACTAAGATGAAAGAAAGTAAATCTGTACTATAAAAGAAATATAATTTAGAAAAAATTACATTCTATCTTCTATCTTTATTTATAGTTTTTATATAATTATGATATTAAAAAGATAAAAAATCAATAGCCAAAAAATTATCATCAACATATACATTTATTTCAATAATTATTTATATGATTAGATAGAAAAAGATAAATATGGATTAATTTCATAAAGTCTTAGTGAAGCTTCCTACAAGCTTCATAGACGTATTTTGATTTTAGATGTGTTTGTAGGTAAAAAAATTGGCCAACAAGTTAACCACGTGTTGCTAGCTTATGGAACAAGTTAACTCTATATAATAGCTTATAGAACAAGCTAATCATGTGGCACATATATAGATAACTTGCCTTGCAAGTTAAGACATGTGGCTAGCAAAGTCAACATATTTTGGAGGTCCTATAGGACATCGCCATGTAGCTCCTAGTTAAGTGTATATATGGAGGCAAGAGTGAAGCCTTCTTCATTCTTATCAATGCCATTCTAGTCCTTAGTCTTATTTCAAGACTTTTCAGTCTTTTTATTTTTGGCAATAGCCATTTTAGTTAATATTATATTATCTTTTGAGTGACTTTCTAGTTCTCTTCAATGACACAAGAGTATATGAAGGATTCTCTTTCTTTGAGATTTATGTCCTTGATAGTTTGACAAAAGTGCTAACATAATATTTTTGTCTTGTTTTAGAAGTAAGTGGATTATCTCACTTCTATTGTTATTTTTTAAAGGTTGTAGATTACCTATCTTTTGAACAAAAATATTCTTATTTTTAAACATTGATCTTTCCTTAAAGAGATTGGATTATCTTTCTTTGTAGAAATTTTTATTAAAGGTTGAAGATTACTTTTCTCTAATTTAACTTTTTGAATTTATTTGAATTACCTATAGAAGAAAAGATTATAGATGCCACACCTAGCAAAAGTGAGAATAGATTTACAACTATTGTAGATCTTTATGAACTTGTCAATACTCTTAAAATAGAAATCTCACATATTTCTAATATGTATCATAGAGGTACTATGCATCATAGACCTATAGAAGAAGTTCAAAGTCTGAGACAAGTAGTTGTACAATATTTTTGAAAGAAGCAAGTAGATTGACCTCACAACCAAATCCAAGGAATTTGTTTGTATAAGTATAATAGAAACAAGGATTAGTATGCCTCAGAAGTTTGATGGAATAAGATCAAAATTTTGAGGATTTTTGCAACAAATCAAGCTCTATTTAAGGTTGCACCTTTTTAATATCCTCATGGATTTACTTAAGTTGGATTCATAAGTGCACTTCTATCAAAAAATACTCTCTCTTGATTTACACATTTAATAGAAAAAGATTTGTGACTCCTTTATGATTTGAATTCATTCTTAGAAGTTTTTATGCCTATATTTGGAGAAAGTAATCGAGAATAAGTAGCAGAGACCAAACTCTTATCTTTACGACAAGGATCATGATTGGCTATCACATATGCTGCTGAATTTCAAAATCTTGCTTGTAATGTGGAGTAGAATGACAAAGCATTTATCAATTAATTTTGATATGGATTAAAAGATAGTATCAAAGATTTTTTATTAACAATGTTAAAAATAAAATCTTTAGAATAATTTATTACTCAAGCCATTGCATACAACAATCAATAATTTGAAAGGCATCAAGAACAAAGACTTGGCTGGAGAAGAAAAAATCAAGTAATGGCGGCAGCTTCCAAGTTTTCTAAAATGTATTCATCAAGGCGAGAATCAATGCAAATTGATATGATATGTTTTAAAATTCTCACAAAGCAGGAAAAGACTTGATGCTGCTAAGAAGGTTTGTGTTTATACTATGGAGAAGCTAACTACACTACTCAACATCGTCCAAAGAAGGAATGCAATTACAAAATGAGGAGCACAATTATCAAAGAAGATAATGTGTGAGAAAAGGAATTTTTCTAGCTACAATAGGAACTGAGTGGCTGATATCATGTACAATACCTAATAAAAGTTCTATTCTCTCTTCAGACCCCTGATCTTATTTTACAATAGATGTGTATTTAGGACCTAAAAATCACAAAGTCCTTGCCTTATTAGATTCAAGAACCTCAGCCTATTTTATAGACGAAGATTTTGTCAAAAATCAAAAAATTCCTTTACTCAAAAAAACTAAATCCATACATGTAGAAGTCATAGACGGTCGTTTGTTGTCTTCTAGAAATATTACTCATGAAATTGTTCCTTTACATGTAATAATCAAAGATCATAAAAACATAGTAGTATTTAATGTAATAAGATCTCTCTTCAATTTGGTTATTTTAGGATTATCATGGCTAAAAAATATAACCTTCACATAGATTGGATTTCTCATAACCTTAATTTTTTTGGTAGTATAATCTAAGATCAAGTTAGCAAAGTAGAAGTACAACAGTCTAGTACTTTCTAATCTTTACTGATAGATATGAGAGCTTTCATGCATGCTACAAAAGAAGGATCATCTTTTCTTATATATACTATATCCATTTCTAATGGTGAAAAAACATCAAGTGGTATTCCTAGCCAATATCAAGAATTCGAAGACATTTTTGAAAAGAAGAATGCAAATATTCTTTTAGAGCATTGACCTTATGATTGTTCAATTGATTTGTAAGAAGGAGTTCAACCACCATTTGGACCAATCTATAGCTTATTACAGAATGAATTGGCTGCATTAAAAGAATACATTAATGAGAACTTGACAAAGAACTTCATATACCATTCTAAATCCCCAACTAAAGCTCTTATCTTATTTGTAAAGAAGAAAGACAAATCTCTACGGATGTGTATAGATTATCGAGGATTTAATAAGATCATCATCAAGAATAGGTATCATTTCCTTTTGATTTCAAGACTTCTTGACTAACTCAATCAAGTAAAGATCTATATCAAAATATATCTATGATAAGCATATAACTTAGTTTGTATCAAAGAAAGAGATGAATGGAAGATTGCTTTTCAAACTAGATATGGATATTTTGAATATAATGTCATGCCTTTTTGACTCACGAATGCATTGATCGCTTTTCAACATCTTATGAATGTTATTTTTTGTAAGTTTTTAGATGATTTTCTTGTTTGTTATTTTGACAACATTCTAATCTACTCTAAGAACATATAAGAACATAAACTGCATATTTGTTGTATATTACACAAATTTAGAGATGCAAGATTATATGCCAAGTTGGATAAGTGTATATTCTATACTATTTAAGTTGACTTTTTAGGATACATCATTTTCAACAAAGATCTTATGATGGATCCGAAGAAGGTCCAAATTATCATAGATTGAAAGATTCCAAGAACTATATGAGATGTGCAATATTTTTTAAGCTTTATTAATTACTACCGAAACTTCATCAAGAACTTTTTTCAAGTTGCAACTCCACTTACACATCTCACTTGTAAAGACAAACTTGAGTAGAATAAAGAAGGAGAATCATCATTTGATGCTTTAAAGAAGGAGTTTAATTCTACACCAATCTTGCATTGTGTCGACTTTTTCAAGGTAATTTTTGTGAAAATAGATATGTCAAAATTTGCTATGGATGTCGTATTGTCACAAATGGAAACAAAACAATCCTGTTGGTTATTGATTACATCTACTGAAGTCTATGAAGATCCACCTTATATTTCATGTATCCCTTTTTGAGTTGTATAAGACAATGAATATTTTGGAAAAAAGATAAATGCCACTTCTTCCTATAGAAGTAGATAATAATTAAGAGTCCGAGGTAGAAAAAGTCTTAGACTCAAGGCGGCACCAAAATAGGTTAGAATATCTTGTTCATGGATACGGATATCATATTAGTAAATATACATGGCAATTATGTAAGAATCTTGTAAATGCAATAAAGAAAGTTGAAGCTTTTTATCAACAAAATCCATCAAAATCAAGATGAAGAATAGCAAGTTGTAATACCAAACATATGTTGAAAGAAACTTCCGTGGTTTGGTGACTTTATTAGATGTAAGAACAACTCTTAACAGTGTTTTAAATATTATATTTGAAGGAAGTTACGAAGGCCTCAACAATGACTAAATAATAGGATAGTCTTCTTGCCTTGATATGGAATACTATCAATAGTTGAGAAGGCCTATCAACTATCTTTAAAGAGGGCAAAGATTGGAGTATGTGGCAAATATAATTTGCCACATCTTAAACTTTTTTAACATATAAAGATTGTTGTTGGAATAGAGAGAGTTTCCCTCAAGAAAGCACTAGGCTCTTGGCTACTACTAATTGCTCAATCAAGTCTTGAGATAAGAAAGATCAAGTTTGTGAATATATATATAATACTTTTAGGTGCTATTACACCAAATATATAAGTCTTAAGTTTTCAAAACACCCAAAATATGATAAAACTTCTAAATCCTTAAATATCCTTATGGAATATTATTCTTGAACTTCAAAAATTCATATCTTTCAATTGGACTATTCAAACACACTTAAATTTTAGATAAAGTATTGATGTACTTCTAACAACTATCACAACAAATTTCAACTACAAATTTGTTGCGGATCTTAAGATATCACCAAAATCCTAATAGTAGTTTCAAACCTTATTTTTTATACATCTATGTGTAATTTTTTTTATATCTCATAAATTAAGCACTCAAATGCCACAAAATTTATATTCATAGCTTTTTAACACAATAATCTACCTTTTCTATAAGATTTGAGCCAAAAATTCGTCAAAAAACTTAAGATATGGGTCCAACCATTACTATGAACAAAATTCACTTACTTTTTGCCTTCGATTTTAATGCATTGACTTTCATTCTCTATAAATTTTTCATTTAAACATCAAATTTATCAAATAATATATGAAAATTGTAATCAAAGAAGTACTCTCTCCAATCCCAATTGTCTATCCTTCATTGCTTTCTATAAACATTGTCATGATGTAACACGACTAATAGGTGAAAGAGTATAGAAATTTTTATAATTTAGGAGATCTTAGTTCAAATTATTAGAGCAAATTATCTTAGAAATATAGTTAATAGTCAAAAGGGTAGTAAAACTAAAAGATAACAATGCTGTCTCTTTAGAAAGGTGACTTCTACTTACTTTGTAGGACCATAAATAAAGCAAAATAAAGTAGATTGGAAAAAAAAATAATATAGACATCTCTAGAAGGAAGTTAAGAATAAATTCTAGAAAAATTTACTTAAAAAAACTTGATATTGGTATCCAAAGAGGGCCGGTTATGAACTAGGATCGAAATGAGACCTTGAAGCACAAAACCAAGTCTCGACAATGACTCCGAGGTTCTTTTGTAGATCAAAGAGTAGGATTTGATAACAAACTAGAGAAGGTTTTTATAAGCATTGATTTTGGATAATTCAAATTTTTAATGACTTTGTAAGAGCTTTAAAAAGTCAAGTTTGTTTTTGGATGATTTGGATTTTGTAAAATAAAATAGGATTGACGTTTTTAATGATTTCAAGAGTTTTATAACAGATCTATGAGTGAAATTTTGTAGGTTAATGGTCATAGTTGTGCTTAATATGTGATGTGAATCTTAACTTGATCAAATAGTTGAATTGAGGGTTATTGAGGTTTAAGTGGGTCAAGATCTCAAAAAGTAGAATTTTAGGTCTAGTGAGGATTTTTAAGATTTCTTGCAATTTGCTAGTTGAATTGGAATAAAATTTATGTGAAAGAATATATGACTTTTTTTTCTATGTGTATAAGAATTTTGAAATCAATCAAACAATGAAATGGAGAGATATTGGCTCTGGGAGATTGATATCAAGGTTGAAAATGGAAGCTGGCCAATACCTGAGCATGTTTTTGAGGTTATCCTCTATTTTGTAATTTTGATCCTTTTAAAATTTTTTGTACTTGTTTTCAACTTAGTTTTTAAGAAGTGTGTAAATTTGAGTTAGGCTCAATAGTTTATTCATTAGTTATTGAGGTTTAAATCTATTTTAGAAATAACTAGGATTTGATTAAGATTTGGTTTAGGATTTAAGGTTTGGTTAGAATTTGGTTTAGAATTTAGGGTTTAGGATTTGGTTTAGGATTTAGGATTTAGGATTTGGTTAGGATTTTATTTAAGGTTATGATTTTGTAAGGGTTTGATTTAGGATTAAGGCTTGCTTAGGGTTTGGTTTAGGATTTAGGATTTGGTTTAGGATTTGGTTTAGGATTTAGGATTTGATTTAGGATTTAAGGTTTGATTAGGATTTGGTTTAAGGTTTAGGATTTGGTTAGGATTTGATTTAGGATCAGAGTTTGGTTAGGGTTTGATTTAGGATTAGAATTTATTTTAGGATTTAGGATTTGATTAGGATTTGTTTAGGATTTGATTTAGGATTTAGGATTTTATTAGGGTTTTTTTAGGATTTAAAATTTAGTTAATTTTTGGCCTAAAGTTTGAATGAAGTCCAATAGAGTTTTAACTAGGATTAAATTAAGATTGAATTGAGATGTATTTGAGATTTATTTGTGATCATTCTAATATTTCTTTAAGATTTCTTATTGTTTCTTTGTAATTCCTTTGAGATTTCTTTGAATTTGATTAAAACATGCTTAGTATTATTATGGCCTAATTAGAGTTTAGTTAGTATTCTATTTGAGTTAGGATTTTCTTATTATAATATCCATTCTACCTTCTTCAGCCAGGTGCCCAGAGCATTCTAAAGCAAGTCTTCATGTATTACGACAACGTATGTTATGCTTCAAAGAGTGACAATAGGTATGAAATTGACACCTTAATTTTGAGCGCTAATAACTCCTTCATAAAAACTCCAAATCACATAAAATTTATATCCAATCCGTACCCAAAAACCTAAATTTGCTGACCTTAGCCTCCAAAGCTCAAATGACTTCAAAAGAGAAACCCTAATTCCTAATAAGGCCTCGGGCAGCCTCCTTGAAACCCATTGAGTATGGCCTTTGACCAATATGAATGAAGATTCTCATTCCTTACCTTCATCCATCCATGTCTTGCTTTCATCTCTTTTAATAAGCCTCCTACTAGTTAAGATTTTCATCTTTAGATTCTAATCTCCTCTCAAGGCTTCATACTAAACAATTAAGTTTTATAATTTTTTTAAATTCTATAATCAAAATAGATAAAACTCAAAAAATAATTTTTTATATCCACTCTCTTTAAATTAATCTATTAACCATTCTAATATACCTCAAGACTTATGAACATATTATATGTTTTAACTCATTTTTACATACTATAAGTAATTAGAATATGACATCTACATCCTCCAAACTTGTACATCCTCCGGCATGTGCCAATCTTTCCATCTCTACTTACTTTATCTTTATTTCTTTTTGCATCTTCTTCTTGGTTTAGATATAGTATTTCAAAATTTGAAAGATTACTTGGAATAAATCAGGAGTCTTTTCTTTTAAATGCCTTGATCTACTTTTCAGCTATAGGTATCTTCAATATTGCACCATCTAACTCCTAAAATATATATGTTTCATTGTATTACATTGTTGCAATTATATATGACTCAAACTATCTTTAAGCAAATTTCTTCTACATATTATATTAGTGATCTAAAGCACCTTTAGAAACCTCTATTGATATATCTTTTATATCATTTGAAAATTTTAATATTTATTTTTGGCTGATATCAATGGTCCATTTTTCTTTGTCAAAAAGTCTCTTAGACATGATTTTTTTTCAGAGCCATTAACAATCAAAGCTAAAATCATATCTTCAAGCTCTCCAAGCTTCACTTTTGTCCAAAATAAATGATAATAATCCACCTTTCCTTCTTTACAAAATTTAAAGTTGTATTTATTAGCATAAATAAGTACCTTTGTATTCTTTTGAATCATCTTTTTATTTGTTATTTTTTCAACTGCGCATTCTTGAATTTGGATGGTCAAGGTTTTTTTTTATTAAGCCTTATGCTCTTCTATTTTCAAATTTACCTTTGTTTTGGATACATGTTGTATCTATAATAATCCCAGTATTACTTATATTTATTCGAGCAAACATTTTTAAAACCTCATTGTAGAATAAATAGGATTATTTTATTTTCAAATACATAGTATGTAGAATTAAGAAAAGCTAGTAAACTTATAAATGGATAGTTTAGAAGGCAAGATAGATAATTCAATCAAAAAAAGTAGTTATCATGGTATTGTGTAGTAGTTGGCATTTCTAAATAAGCATAAGTAGGTTGAAAAAAAAAATAAGAGGGGCCAGATTATGATAGTTATGAGCCGAGGTAAGCTTGGTGATACCTCTTTGTTTCTTTGTAGCTGAAGAATAATGGATAGTTTTTGAGTAATATGAAGTAAAATTTTGGAAAAAAAAGAAATCTAATGTTGTATATGAAGTATGGAATTTATTGTGGATGAATACAGTAGAGAATTGTAAGTGGACAATTGGAAGTATTGGTGAAGAATGGATATGAATGGAAGATTTATAATGCAAAGGTTTGAGAAGGAGTCTTTGGAGTCCGGATTTGTATAAAGAAGTGTAAGAAAAATGACCGTTAAATGTGGAAGATTGTAGTGATTGGATTATGGAGTAATTGTATGTTGTCTTTTAAGATAGTATAGTATTACATATTGTTATCATAAATTAGAAAAAGAAAAGAGACAATGAATGTAAAGATCGAATTATTGATTGTAATATTTGATAGAATGCAGTGTCATATTGTGATTTGGGTACTATGTAAAAATAATATATTTATACATTTAATGCATAATATACTAGACAACATGGCGAGAGCTATGTTAGTAGATTTTTATTGGTTATAGAATGTAGATAGATTACAACCTCAAAAAGAGATTGTTTAAAAGAACTTCTATTAGAATTTATATAACTTTATTTTCTTTTGATAATGACTTTGAAGTTGATCTTATTAGTAGTAAATTTTAAATATTTAGAATCATCTTTGTTAGATATTCGAGACCTTTAAAGTCTTAATATGTTTCTTTTATATAGTGTTTAAGACATATATTAAGTAAATCTTGTAAAGAAAAGAATTGGAGAGGAGTTTTGATAACAAAAAAAGAGTTTAAAGTATCCATATAGATGAATGGAGATGGATGATAAAAATTTCCATTCCTATTGATCAAAAATCATGACCAATGGGCTTCAAAGAGGTTGTCCAAAGCCATAATAGAGATTAGGATTAGCTTTTTAAAGGCATTTGAACATTGGAGGCTAGAATCAGCAAGTTTAGGTTTTTGGCTATAGTTTTGGTGCAAATTTTTAGTCATTTGGAGTTTATATAAAAGAGATATGGATACTCAAAGTTAGGATATTGATTTTGTTCCTACTATCACTCTTTGATTATAATACATGTGTATAAAAAACAATAGAGGATTCGTGGTTAGGATTGAAGAGAACACTTTCTTTGCTACACTTTTGGCATATTATTTGATAGATTTCAAGTTTGGATGAAGGAGATATTGGAGGTTGAAGTCAATGCTTACAAATCTAAAAGTAGTAAGTCACCGAAATTACTAGTGGTTATGTTTTGAGCTTTATCTTGTGCAATTTGACAAGATTTTGGCTAAATTTTTTTAAGAATGTGTATTTTCATATAAACCAAGTTTTTATATAAGATTTGTGGCATTTAGATTTTGGATTTGTGAGATATGAAGAAAATAGTACTTAGGTGCTTGTGAATTAGGATTTTAGAGCACTTATTAGGATTTTTAAAATACAAGACAATTGATAGTAAATTTATGATTGAATTTTTGTAAGATAAAGCTTAAGGGTGAATTCTATAATATCTATAAATTTGAAAAATCTAAACAGTTGGATCAAGAGATATGAATTTTTGAAGTTTGGAAAGAAGAAATTCTTTGCGGAAATATTATATTTTGAAGGGATTTTATTATAACTTGAGTATTTTATACAAAATAAAGGAGTATTTTGAGAGCCAAGTCTTTATATATATGTTGAAGATGGATATATGGAGCTATGGTTGAATTTTTTGTATAAAGATGAGCTTTTGAAAGGAAATTGTGGATTTCCTTTGAAATTATTGAAAATCTAATCTACCAACAAATAATTAGCTATGATTTGGTATAATCAAGAATGTTAGAAATTTTTTAGATATTTTAGGAAGCCTTATATATAAACCTTCTTAAATATAAAAATATTTACTTGTATAATATCTTTTTGATATTGTAGTATTTATTTATCTTCTAATTTTAAGGTTAAATAATATATTGGAGCTTAGTCAATAAGTTAAAACTAAACTCTCTATAGCTAGGTACTCAGTGTATTTCTAGATAGAAACTATGAAATACAACATTGAAGGACAATATAGCATTCTTGGATGTTTTTAGTTAATTAGAAGACAGTTAATTGTGTGACCCTAACATGTAAACTCATGCAGATAGTCTTTCCTTGTATTCAAATTCCCCTATACAAGTTTATTCTAATTAGATTAGTCTAGAATAAGTAAACTAAAAATTATATTTTGGTACTGCTATCGGAGATTGATAATAGTATTGAATATTAGGAATTAACTGCGAAACATGTGATTGCGAATGTCATATGATGAAGTTACAAAATTAGTGTTGGTTTGAAAAAGAAGCCAAATGTGTAGTTAAAGTGGAGATGGAAAGCAATTTCAGTAGTATATGATGAAAGATTATGGTTAATAAGAATGAGAACATTGCATTGAGAAAAATACGCCTATTGAAAGGAAGACAAAGAAAAGCGCAAGCAAGAAATTTATTATGGGACGAGCAAGAACAGAATCTAGAAAAGAAGCGTTAAGAGTATTGGATTAAATCATGATTGCATGCCCATCGGCATATTTAAGCATACCAAGAATTGGATAGACTGCTAATATTTTAGTCATATATACTATTAAGAAAACTGCCAAAAGTACTCGTAGAAAATTTTATCAATAGTCCAGTGTATCTCTTGAGCCCATTAATTGAAAGTAAAGGAGGCACAGAAGAATTGGATAATCCATTGGGTTCTTTCCTAATAGTGGGTACAGGTGATTCTAACAATATTAGTTCTTCAAAATGGCACAAATTACTTATCAATAAGGGCCAATTTAGAGTGTTTCAAAATCTATCTTTTTTACCCCCAATTCAATCAATAAAATTATTTGCGGATAATAATAATAAATTTAGGAGGTCTAAAAATCCAAAAAAGATAATTAGAGAAGGTAGTGATTATTTTAAAAAGGAATTAAGTAGAACATTGACATCTTCAATGGCGATGGGAGGCCCAGTAGTTCCAATTGTGGCTCAAATGGGTGTGGTGGATAATCGCACAACTAGCGTAGCTCCATTACATACTCTTAGAGGTTTGCCAAATGCACATCCAGATCAACATTTATCTCAATTCTTGATTGCATATATAGCCAATAATGATAGAACTAAAGATATTTGGTTGAGATGGCTACTAATGACCTTAAAAGATACAACATTTGAATGGTATAATCGCCAACTTGTGCGTCAATTTTTTAATTGGGAGGCATTAAAAAATATATTTTTAATCCATTTTTAATCAATTGGATTTGAAGCACATCTCATGGAAAGATTAATGAATAGTAGAATGGTACCAAGAAAAGTGGTGCAATTATATTATAGACGAGTAGCAGATATTCTTTGGAAATGGCCAAAGAATCAAATGCTGGAATCGTTTATTTTATCTATATTGATTAACGAATTACATTCACTAAAATTGAAGATATTTATGAAGGAGGCCCAATTAGCCATTGTTGCTTCCTTATTTGATCAAACTAAGGTATAGAAAGAATATCATTATGATTAATTCATAATCACAAGAGCCACGATGATTCCATCTCAAGGAGGTTATTAAATGCCAACTTGGAATAAAACGGTGGATAGTTATCCAAGAATGATTGATTATGGTACACATTTTAATCCACAAGAAATAGTTAATGATGTCTCATTGCAGGCTGTACCACCAATAGCAACAGTGTCATATTTGTCACACCTCTTATATCAAAAACTAATACCTACAAAAGAGTTATATAATGAACTAGTATCAAGAGATCAAAACAAGGCTTTATTGTTAACTTTGACAAAAAAGATGGATGAATTGGTTGTTAATTTAGCAAAGAATAAGGAAAAGAGGTATAAATTGACCACTATGTGCTCCAATGTTGGATGCAATAATTGTAAAAAATAAGGCCATTTGATAATGAAATGTTCTTCACCATCATATATGACTATACAATGTACATTTTGTGGAGGTAAGCATGCCACTATCAATTATTGAAATTTGCGAAAGCAACAATAGTTTGATAATGAGACCATGATTCAATCGACTTTGTGGAATGTTAATCAAGTCCAAACAGGAAATAGGTTTTGCTTAGAATAAAAATTATTCAAATAAATAAAATAAGAATTTTTTTAATTTTCAAAATTTTGAGAATAATCAAGAATATAGATCCAATACTTAAGATTTTTTATAAAGTCAACAAAGATATTTTTAAAATTTCTTCCATTCATAAATCAACTTTAGATTCTACAATACTAACTGGTCAACCAAGATCATTTATCTATCCAACTTAGAACAGGCCCAACCAGTATATATCAATGAAAACACCCAATACTCCTAATAGAGTTGAAAGAAGACCACTTTAATGTTATCATTGTAGGAAAATAGGACATTATGCTAATGAATGTTCCAATTCAAGAGCCAGTGATGAATATGCTCTAGTATGTAGAAATTATAAGCAGTTTGGACTACTTATTAATAGTGCAATGTTCCATTTAATTTCAATAATCAGGATTAGTAAATGTAGTTGAGCCAACAATTAGATGATAAAGGTCATGTTCAATAAGAATCTCCAATATATTGGGTTGAGGTAGTTAATGCAATACTTACACAAGGTTAACAAAAAGGGCAAGATCCAATTCAAGAATTGGATGAATCAATTATGAAGGAGCAACTCCATCTACTAATAAATAATTCAAAACTAATATTAGTATCAAAAAACATTCTAATAGTGAGACCCAGTTTGTCTAAGCAATCCAATTTGATTCCTAGTACCAATTTACTAGTCCCACCAAACCTAATTTTGAATAAAATATCTTATCCATTAAAGGATCTTTTGGCAGAAGGAAACTTAGAGAATATACAAACAATAATTTTGACTGCAAGAAAGGATTTAATATCTCAAGGAGTAAAACTGAAACCAATGAAATAAAAGAGGGTATTAGGAATCACTTTCAATATGGAACCATATGATATTTTGAAAGATTTGGATGTACTTCAACCTTCTATTATAATGAAGCAACTTTTGGCAGTAGCACTGGAATGTCATTTTACATTGAATACGTCATTAATAAGATATAAGTCTCATAATAGAAAAAATCATGAAGTTAGTTTGAATCTCAATTCGGAGGCACCAACCATCAATGTATCAATTAATGGTATTCTAATTCCCAGAGTTTAAGTAGATAGTGGCTCTAATGTCAATAAGATGAATGTCAATATAATAGAGGATTTGGATTTAAAACATTTACTATCCATAACATTGGTATTGAAAATGAGAGATCATAGTAAGGTGAAATCAATAGATATTATACGCAATATTGACATTGTAATCGTTGAAATTATATACAAAATTGATTATATTATTTTTTTCTTATAGAGTTCTATATTATCATAATCAATTTTATTGGATCAATCGTGGTTATATCAAGCCAAAGCTAAGAATGATTGGAGTTGTGGCACATTGATCATTGAGAAAGGTAGTGATTAGATTGTATTACAAATGTAACTAGTGCAATATCATGAGGAATCTCAATTGCCAAGATCAAAGGTTACATCAGAAGATGAGAGTCACTCTATTGAAGAGCAGGACAAAGCTATAGAAACAATGTACTTTGGTGAAGTTCAAAATACCTTGAACCAGAATGGGGTGGTTTATAAATGTAGAGGCCCGAGAAAATATTTAGTATATCAAGAGGATACAATGAACTTTGATCATGCTATTACTAATTGGATGAATAATTTTGATATAAATCACGTAAGTGCAATGGGAATGGAGTTATGTAGTTCTAAGCTATCAGATCATGTGAAAGATTATGAGCCAACAAGAAAAATCAAACAAGACATTGTTGAGGAATCTGTGTGCTAATCCATTAACTTAGGCACTATTAAAATACCACATGTTATTAAGGTATATATCGGTATTACAAGTATCAAGCTAAAAAATTGGAAAGAATTATTCTTTAGTCATAAATTTGCTTTTGCTTGATCGTATGTAAATTTAAAAGGTATTCTTCCCGAGGTTTATAAGCATCGAATTACTTTGGAAGAAGATGCTACATTAGTTCATAAAAGACAACATTGTCTTAATCCAAAATATTTCCTTATGATAAAAGAGGAATTGGACAAACTTTTAAATATGGATTTTATTTACCTAGTCTTGAATAGTGAATGGATTTCAAAAATTGTGATCGTGCCAAAGAAAAATAGAAAAATCAAAATTTATCAAGATTTTTATAAATTAAATGTGGCTACCATGAAGGTTTATTTTTCTTTACTTTTTACCAATAGTATCTTAGACGTAGTAGCAAGACATGAATATTATTCCTTCTTAGATGGATTTTCGAGTTACAATTAAGTTAAAACTACAGAAGAGGACTAGTTAAAGACTACTTTTATTATGGATTGGAGCACATTTGCTTATAAAGTGATACCATTTGGGTTATGTAATGCCCCCACCACATTTCAAAGAGTGATGACATAAATATTTTAGGATTATTTATAATTATCGATGGAGATATTTTTAGATGATTTTTACACATTTAGTACAAGAATCAAATATTTGGAATGTCTTGATAAGTGTTTGGATCTTTGTGGTTATTATAGAATCACTTTGAATTCAAAAAAATACCAAATTGAAGTACCATCTAATAAGTTATTAGAATACATTGTTTCACTGGCTAATATTACTATTCATTTGGATAAAGTTATTAGTATATTGGCTTTATCAAAGTTAGAGACAATGTTGGATATTCGTGGTTTTCTTGGCCATGTCAGTTATTATCGATGATTTATTTATTTATTTGTAGTTATATTTCAGCCTTTAACTTATCTCTTAAAGAAACCACTGTTGAATGGATCTAATCCAATTTGGACTAAAGACTGTATAATTATGTTTGAGGAATTGAAATAAAAATTGGTGTCTGCACTAGTGCTGGTTGTACCTTGTTGGACAAAATTATTTCATGTTTATATTGATGCATTTAATGTTGCTATTGGATTGATATTGAGTCAAAAAGTTGAAAATTATTTTGATCATCTAATATATTTTTTTAGTCATCAATTCATTGTAGCCAAAAAAAATTACACTACTATAGAACAAGAAGCCTCAGGCTGATCTACTATATCTAAAAAATTTGGTATTATCTGCTTGATTATCCATTTGTGTTTTATGTCAATCATAATGCTCTAAAGTATATGATTAATAAATCTCAATTGAGTGGATGCATAGCTCAATGGGTGTTACTACTTCAAGAATTTAATTTTACTGTAAATGTTCAACTAAGCAAGAAATATGCTAATACAAATCATTTATTCCGATTGTCTAATATATTGGAAAATGAACCTATCTATGATGCACTTCCTAATATGCAGTTATTTGCCATTGATGAGATTACATCCAAATATAGTAAATTGATTTAGTATCTGATATTTCAAATATTTTCAATTCTATATAATCAAAAATTAAAGAAACGCATGATTTTAAAAAGTGTGATGTATACAATGATTGGTGATGCCTTGTATAAGTAAGGATAGAATGGAATTTTATGCTAATGTATATTTCAAAGTGAAGTACGTACCATATTGGAAGGATGCCATTTAGATAGTTGTGGAGGCCATTTTTTCGGTCATAGTACTACTCATAAAGCTCTAATGGCTAGATATTGGTGACCAACCATATTTTTGAATGTACACTAATATGTGATTCTTGTCAAAGAATTAGTCAACCAACCAAAACTTCTGTCATGCCATTGGTATCAATTTTGGCATAGGCACCATTTGAAAAATGCAAGATTGATTTTGTAGGATCAATTATACGAGTCTCTCAAAATAGACAAAAAAGATATATTTTGCTAGCGACCAACTATGTCACCAAATGGATTGAGGTTGTGGCAAAAAAAATTGATAATGTCAATACAGTAGCTATATTTTTATATGAAAACATTATCACCTATTTTTGGTGTCTTAAAGAATTGATTAGCAATCAAGGAATCTATTTTATTAATTCTACAATTGCAGCCTTAATAGATAAATATAAGATCAAACATCAAAAAACAACCCAATATCACCCTCGAGCCAATGGACAAACTGAAAAGACCAATGGTACTTTGTATAAAATTTTAACTAAGACAGTGTCTGGTGCGGGAACAAATTGGGATATTAAATTGTTTGCAACATTGTAGGCATATTATATTGTATATAAAGTGATTATCAATTCTATACCATTTTAATTAATTTACGAGTAAGAAACAATCTTACCAATTGAATTGGAAGTACAAAGTTTAAAAATTATGTTAGATGAACATCTTTGCAACAAGAAATCCGTCAAATATAAGTAAGCAAAATTGAAAAAATTAGATGAAATTAGGGCTACGGCTCTAGTGACTATGGATACTACACAAAGTCGACGTAAGAATTATTATGATAGTAAATTACGTTCCAAGTCATTTCTGCCTAATGATTTAGTGCATCTTTATAATAGTAGATTTAATAATTTTTCACAGAAATTTTAAATTTGTTAGGATAGACCATATCATATAGTGGAAGGTTTTCTTAATGGATCTATTCAATTAGAAGATTTTATGGATACCCAATTTACTACACGTATCAACAAAAATACATTACAACTTTTTTATACATAGACCTGAGACATGTTTTAAAAATTAGAAAGAGGAAGGCTTATTTGTTAATGATAGATTGTCTATCATTATAGATGTACGTTGAAGTAAAGATGGCTGATGGTTAGTTTTGGATACTAATATTGACTAATAAAGAAATTAGAAGTGAGATTATGATCAACAAAATTAAAAATTCTTGATCCATACCTAAGTAAAGGTTAGGAGTAAGGCACTCTATGGCAGTTATTTTCAATATTTTTTATATTGATATTTGGAGCATATCAACTTGGAAAGTAGGATTTACTTCAGTAAGCAAGAACGTAGCGTTAGTACGAGCAAGGAGTGAAAAGCCAGTATTACACAATGTCGATAGAAAGAATAAAGTGAGTTATGGACAAAGAGGAAAGAGGCCAAAATGTAAGAGCTAAGAGCAATTTAGAATCGCCATTCTTAGTGGTTCTTATTAATATAGAACTAATGAAGTTGGAATTCTACTGGAGCGAAAAAATATAGAGAGATTTTAGAAATGCAAAGTTATTAGTATTTTTCTAAGGATTTGATAATTTGCCACCAATTGGTATAGAATTGTTGAAAGAATATATATTCAATTATGATTCGGAGGATGATTTGAGTGTAGTAAAGGGAAAAATTATTCGGATTGATGAGACTACCTTACAAAAGATACTACATCTCTCAATTGGTGAGCTTGCAATGGATGTTGAAGTGTCTAGCAATTTTAGACCGGGAAGCTATTTCAAAGGTGGAATGTCATCATTTGAGAGAAATCAAGGTTGGCAAATGGCGGAGGTACTTACATTAGAGCTTATAGAGTGGATGCATTTTATTCAAAAGTATTTAGGCTTAAATTGACACACCATGTATATGTCCAAATGATTATTGTCTGCTATGGTAGGAATGCTTGAAGGAATGGTATTTAATTGGACAACCTTTGTAGCAACTAGAATCTATGCAGAGATAGAAGCTAAGCAAAAGACGAGGAAATTTGCATCATTGCTTTGCTTTAATTATGTGCATTATGTGATTGTGTATACGTTCAGTCAAATATCACTAGCAAAGAAGAAAAATATATCTTTTTTAGTGTCTGAATAAGGTGTTCGGAGTTTAATGGCATTGATAGCTGGTCTAGAGATTGTGTTGCATGAAATTGGGGAGTCAAGTAGTTTGATGGAATAAGAGGCTATACTAATGTTTATACTAGGATAGATTCTAATTTATTTGGCAATCAAGGTGGGAACTAAAGTTCCAATTTTGATGGACATAAACCAGTTAACATTACCACAAGATAGAACACTAAAAGTAATAAATCTTAAAGAAGTTTTATTGGCTCAAATTTCTCAATTGCAACTCATAGTGAATAAATTGGAAGGAGAAGGAAATTTAAGGTAGCAATTGGAGGCAAGCAAAAAAGAGTTATTGAAGCAAAGTTACAAAATGATGGAAGAAGATCGCATGATCAAGAAAAATGTGGAATTCAAGTTATTATTGGAACGTAAATTTAGAGAGAAACAAGAAACTTGGAAAAAACAAAAAGAACATATTCAACGTATTGTAGAAGGCCAAAAGAAAGATCTATTTCAAATTTGCAGTACATCAATTTTGGAACGGGAGAAGATAAAGTATCAGTTAGAAATAGAACTAGAAAAGATAGTATTACTGGAACAAGAAAAGTGGAAATTGAGTGACCAATATAGAATTAAAATAGAAGAATTAAGGGCATAAATTAGAACTCTAAATTAGTCAGTAAAAAAAAATGGAAGATGTTTTAGCCAGTATAGGTCAGTCACAGATATCTATCCTACCAATTTTAATAATTAATAAATTAGAGGAGAAGATGAAGCAATAGCAACACCAATTAGAAACGAATGATGTCAGAATTTTATAATTAGAAGCTCAAGTTTGTGAATTGGAAGCATACAATGAAGATTTATTAGCCCAATTGAGAAAAGATTCAAAAGAAGTATCGGAGGAGAATGAAGACTCATCATTAGAATATCTACGGATAGTATTACGATTGATCAATCTAGTGAGCCCAAATAGTAGTTTGTGAGGATGCTACACGATTAGCAGTGAAGCTATGTAGAATGGATAGGATTTTTTTGTTTTATAATACATAGCATTTAGAGTTAAGAAAAGCTAGTAAACTCATAAATGGATAGTTTAGAAGACAAGATAGATGATTCAATCAGAAAAAGTAGTTATCATGGTATTGTGTAGTAGTTGATATTTCTAAATAAGCATAAGTAGGTTGAAAAAAAAATAGGATGGGCTAGACTATGATAGTTATGAGTTGAGGTAAGCTTAGTGCTACCTCTTTGTTTTTTTTATAGCTGAAGGATAATGGATAGTTTTTAAATAATATGAAGTAAAATTTTAGAAAAAATAGAAATTTAATGTTGTATATGAAGTATGGAATTTATTATGGATGAATACAGTAGAGAATTGTAAGCGGACAATAGGAAGTATTGGTGAAGAATGGATATGAATGGAAGAATTATAATACTGAGGTTTGAGAAGGAGTCTTTGGAGTCTAGATTTGTATAAAGAAGAGTAGGAAGAATGACGTTAAATGTGGAAGATTCTAGTGATTGGATTATGGAGTGATTGTATGTTGTCTTTTAAGATAGTATAATATTACATATCATTGTCATAAATTAGAAGAAGAGAAGAGACAGTGAATGTGAAGATGGAATTATTGATTGTAATATTTGATAGAATACGGCAGATAATGTAGCATTTTTGGGTATTTTTGTTGATCAGGAGACAGTTAATTGTGTCATTTTAATGTGTAAATCCATGCAAATAGTCTTTTTCTATGTTCAAATTCTCTTATGCAAGTTTATTTTAATTAGATTAATCTAGAGTAAGTAAAATAATAATTACACTCATTTTTCATTTTTTAATTGAAAAATTCTTCTATTTCTTCAACTTTCTCTTTTTGAGCCTCACTTCAGCGAATTTCTTGCTCTTTTTTGTAGCCATCATTAATCATGGGGTCACATTTAAGAACAAATATCTGACCAATTTTTTTTCCTTTATTCATAGTTATTCGAGTAACTAATGTTTCTATCATATAGCTTCAGCTTTGGCTTTGCTAACATCATCCTTCTCCTTTACTTTGTCTTTCTTCCACCATTCTTTTGATATTGATATGTTTCCAGGATGAGTAGAAGAAGGCACCTTCACTAGTTTTTGTCCTTCAGAAGCTTCTTTATTACTTGGAGACCTCTTCTTGCTTCTAAGTTCAATAGCATCTTCTTCACAAATAATTCTACTTTTTTTTTCTTCAACCATAACATGATGTAAATCATTATATTTGTCTTCATATAAAAATGTTTTAATACTAATGACATCAATTGGATCATTCCATCCAATCATTTTTTTCATAGCTTCAGCTTCCTCATCATGGCTTCTGTAGTTAGTAACAAATTAGCCTTAATTACTTTTTGCTCAAGTGTAACAGAATAAGACTCAATTTTTTTTCCTTATATAACATTATTCTTTAATATTTTCTCTTCCACCAATTTTTTCATGCCACTTTTTTTAAAAGTAATGTGATTGCTCATTTTACTTATTCTGGAAGAAACCTTCCAACATAAAGCCATATAGGGGGATTCGAACATGGAAAATGACTAGTTGCTTAAGCATTCACATTAGGGTCACACAATTAATTACCTCCTGAATGTATCGTCTTTATTTTCAATATCTAAACACACAAGGAAACTACAATCTCTTCCTTCACCTTATTGGTCTCTTCTTTACAATAATTGAGTCATAATACAATATTCATTATTTTGAGAGGTTTGGTGTCTCTCAAAATAAAACAATCAAATAGAAATAACAAAAATTGGATTATATGTACAGTCAAATAAGGTCAATGAGGTAGTAATTCAGTACTTGTGATAAGTAATTTCCTTTAAAATGAGAGTTTTTATTGTTTTGCAAGGTGTCAAATACAGATGTGATTGAAAATAACAATGCTCTAACTTAATCAAATATTTTGATATAACTTTATACAAGTAATTTTTGTATACATATAAAATTATAGTTAAGGAATATCTACAATAGTTATCTATAAAACTAAATCAAACTAAAACCACTTATTATACACTACGAGTTCTACTACCTTTGTCACAATACTATAAAATTTTAAAAACTATGTTATCAAAATATGAATATTCAAATCACAATGACAAATTTGTATATTTCATTCATACATTTTTAATATACGATGCAAGACTCTGCTTGATTATTTCAATTTGTGGAGCCGGAATTTTGATCACGCATTCACTTGTGTCCTTTCTGATTCGTGGTGACCACGCTGTCATAAGAGCATTCGTTTCTTACCAAACAGGAGGTTCATTCTCTTCGATCTTCCAATGCAAACCTCTCTCGCTATCCCAACTTGTATAGAACTGTTGTACATCCACACTTCTTAAGGTCAGATGAAAATACTGAATGAGAATGCAGTTTGGCTTCTCAGGATTACAATCTGGGTTCGACAAAGCCCTAGCTATCCACACTGGTTGTATTTCACCTTCTGCAGGTCGAATTGCAACAAAATATCCTTCTCGAACATCTCGACCTATCCTAAAAGATGGTTGTGGGCGACCTCTCAGAGGACCAACATATGGATCATCTTCTCCAAATTCCTCATGATCCTTGCCATCATCTGATAATTGATCTGCAAGATTTTCTCTCACACGGGTAATTGGCCAAAAGTCTTCTCTCAGAATATTACAAGGAATGATTGGTTCATGCAATGCATCCTTCACGTTATGCCAATACACCACCAAATGCTCATACCGTCTTCGATACTCTCCAGTGACATCAACATTGCACAAATCCTCCCAATATTTCACGAACCCTGATATTCCTTTCTCAATATCCTCCACACCTCTCATTGTACGTTGTGGAACAGGCGATAGCTCACCATGAGGCCACAAACTACATCCCTGTGCATCCTCTTTCCAAATTTTAATGCATGCTCCTTCTTCTCCTAGCCACTCTACATCGGTACAAAACAATTTGTATTTCATTTTTGGACACCCTGTTGCATCCAAGTAAAATTTGACTTGTTGTGGTTTTGTGTGACCTACAAGAACTTCACTTTTGTCTAAAATAGATCCAAGTATAAAATTTTTAAAATCCGGCACCTCCTCGATAAGATGAGGGATAGTGGGAATAGATTCCACGTCCATGAACGACTTCATAAGTGCAGGGATAGTAGGGAAGTATTCTTTCTTCAGAAGCATGCTCCATCTTCCAAATAAGGCGTCGATGTCGTCATGTATGTGTCCTACTATCATAAAA
Organism: Physcomitrium patens; assembly: GCF_059467195.1. Classification (NCBI taxonomy): domain Eukaryota; kingdom Viridiplantae; phylum Streptophyta; class Bryopsida; order Funariales; family Funariaceae; genus Physcomitrium; species Physcomitrium patens. The sequence goes on from NC_143429.1 coordinate 7,869,735, forward strand.
TTTACATACACTTCACGAAAGATCCGCTTTGCCACAAGTAGGGACCAAAAAGCAAAAACATATCTATTTTTGTTCTCCCTTGTGGCATTATCCATTTGCACATTCAAAATGGATGGCAACGGTGTTGCTCCTACTAATCTCTCAGGTTGTGGATCTAGTGATGTTTTGCACATCTCCGCACCCTTGAGAATGCTACAAAATAGAGCTGTGGATCCAAAGCCCAAAAATAATTCTCGGGAAGATGATTTTGGAGGTTCCTCCAAATCATGCAACAACTTTGTCATCGATCCAATAGTATAATTTGAATCATGGGGAAAGATATCCAATCCATAATGAGCATAATGCACGTCACCGTGTCCATGAGCAATCATGCCTGTCACAGATACAGGTAGCTTCACCAAAGCATTCAATTCTTTGTTCTTATGTGAAAATACCGAAGATGCAGTTTTGGCATGATCCATCTTGTCATGCATGATTGTCACGCACTCATCGGGATAAGTTTGCGAGTAGTATCGCTTAGCACAATAGTACTCCCTATGAGCACGAGCAATACCAAGATGTTTCTCCAACTTCCTCGTCCACTTCATAGCCTGTTCAGATCCTCCAATGGCACCCTTCCTTAGCTCTTTGTACTTGTCGCAGGTACCACATCGTGTAAAATTATCTCCGGGTCTTTTGACATCGAATTCTGGAAACCTAGATGCTCTGATCTTGCTCAAGTTTGAAGAAGAGACCTCCCTCAATCCAAAAGCAATATTAACTTCGTTGATTTTTGGAATTTGATCTTTCCATTGAAAGGTAGCTGGGAGAATCATCGAAACCATCTTCTCCCCAGATTTTGTACTGCGAGTACGATGTGGCATGTGATCTGCCTCCTTCTCGAGGATACACTTCAACGTAGCTGTCGCTTGTTCAATGTGCTTCCTTGGCTTCGATAATCCAGTGTTGCCATGGTCCCTCGCCTCCTGATTAGCTTTTACATATGCTTGGTAGCAGTAGAATGTTGCTTCTGATACCCCAGAAATATGCATCCATGCACGCAAGCACACGGTGATCCCCTCCACTGTCACCATCTTCCGCCCGCTTGCATCTCTATGAACTGCCCTATGCACATCTAACTTCATATGGGCTCTGAACTGGAATGTAGATCCATTATACATTCGCTCGCGGAATGATTTAATCTTCTCTCTTGGAAAAGGCTGCACGCAGTTCCTCATACAGCACACTTTACTTGAAACCAAGTTGATAGACTCTTCGCTGAGGAGTTTTTTTTACTTTAGAGGTGACTCTTGAGAGGGATTTCGGATACCATTCATATATGGCCTTTTGGACTTTGAGAGCGCCGAGTTTGCCCGAGCTGCGTGCAATTGATTGAAGTTATCCTTAGCCTTGTGGTCGTGGAGACTAGCACCATGGCAATGGACTAGCTTTGTAGGCCATGCCACAAGTGCGTACACAAGATCTTGGGGGATGTCATCTTGGGAATGAGTTTTGCAAATGTGGACTGCGACCTCAGTGTCACCAAGAGGACCATTAGCGCCGAGCACAAGATCAGAATTAACACTATGGCATGTACCCTCGCCTACCAATTTTCCATGTGCATTATAGAGGGTCACACACTTCGTAATCCACAGACGCCGAGGAAGTCCTTCACACTCGGGAATTGCAGGACTGATGGATTCAGCGTCCTCAAAATCATCCCCTGATGAATGAGCCATGTACACTTTGTATTCCGAAGCGTTTACGAGTCCTCTGGACAAAAACAACCACTTCATCAAAATGATGAAAGAAACCTTACACCAACATCCAGACACAAGAGGCAATATTCATACTTATCAGATCGAGTCGATCTGATTAGCGGACATGTATGGATGAGAAAAAATTGTACAAAGCAAAACAATGAACCACATTTCAGTGAATGCCAATTTCCGAATGGCAGCGCACATCTCCGCACTGATAAGAATACGTGACACGTACATCAGTTTGAGTCGAGCTGATAATAGATGTTAGAATTCACTCACAAGGATGTACCCGACGTCTAATTAAACCAGCTCAACTGAAGTTGATTATGGACATTGGTTCTCCAATACGAGGGCGTAATAGAGCACTCAGAAAATCAGCTTGAATCGAGCTGATTCAGATTGTCAGTTATTTAAAGGAGGACGAACTGGACCTCACACAGAATCAGCTCGATTCGACTTGATTCTGGATACTGGTCTTCAATAACGAGGACGAACTGGACCTGTCATTGAATCAGCTCGAATGAAGCTGATTCTAGCTGTTAGTTTTCTTTAACGAGGATGTTCTGGACCTCTCAAAGAATCAGCTCGACTCGATCTGATTCTAAACGTTTGTTTTCAGTATCGACGACGTAATACACCTCTCAGACAATCAGCTCGACTCGAGCTGATTGTTGACATTAATACTTTTGAATGAAGACGTAATGGACGTCTCAGAGAATCAGCTCGACTCGAGCTGATTTTAGATTTTTGAAAACAATAAAAATGTCGAACTGGACCATTCATAGAATCATCTCAACTTGAGCTCATTCTATACAAAAAAATTTAATAACAAGGACGCATGGGACCTTTCAGAAAATATGGACTTCTTAAAGAATCAGCTCGGCTCGATCTGATTCTGAACGATTATTTTTAGTACCGAGGACGTAAATTACCTCTCATAGAATCAGCTCGACTCGAGCTGATTGTTGACCTTAATACTATTAAATGAAGACGCACTCGACGTCTCAGAGAATCAGCTCGACTCGAGCTGATTCTAGACAACAATTTTCAATAACAAGGACGTATTGGACCAATCAAAAATTTTGGACCTCTCATAGAATCAGCTCGACTCGATCTGATTCTGAACGTTTATTTTCAATATCGACGACGTAATACACCTCTCAGAGAATCAGCTCGACTCGAGCTGATTGTTGACATTAATACCTTTGAATGAAGACTTATTGGACGTCTCAAAGAATTAGCTCGACTCGAGCTGATTTTAGGTGATTGTATTCAATAACAATGACGCAGTGGACCTTTCAAAGAATCAGCTCTACTCCAACTGATTCTTGACAATAGTTTTGAACAACGAGGACATATTGGACCTTTCAGAAAATCAGCTCGGGTCGAGCTGATTTCCATAGCACATATTATAAATTATCAGAGAGACACAGTTATAAAGCGAGTCATCTGCACTATTGCGGAATTGTATGGGTACGTGTTACTGTAGCAGGACAAGATTGTACCGAATTCTGGATGAACAGTACTATATTGAAAAAAAATGCCCCTCCGCATCATTAGGTCATTGCAGGACCTCACTCGCCAAAAATGTAATAAATGAGAGCACAAAGAGAAGACTAATCCATACATTACTCTTGCCGGGGGATGACCGCAACAGCCCAAATGGCTGGACATGAAGACGTACAAAACATAAGAAGAAAACCAATACAATGGGCAACATCGGAACCCGCTTCAATTCAGACATGGAAGCTCACCTAAAAATTGGAAATTGCAAGTACAGAGAATGAGAGCAAAATTAATTCTAGCGCTCGTGCATTATCAATCGTAAGTAGACAAACGAAGGGACGTTCGGAGGGCATACCACTTGGACACTGGAGGTCGACTAAGCCACCAAATCGAAGAACGTAGCTAGTGTGAGAGCAAAGAGGAATGCAAAACACAGGATTGACATCCGCAGAACTGACTGTGCGGGAATGCAGTCAACGCAGCCCACCTACTCTGGGCACGACATTATCCACGGTCGATCCTCCACAGCAGATCTGACACGTCCATTGTAATAGACAGGGGCAACGCCAAGGATCCAGGCACGGTTCGATACTTGGGTGTCGAGGGTATGTTGCTGCAGGGCAGGACTCCGTGGAGAATTGATGCTGACATGACATCAATTGGGATGTGGGATGCGGATTTCTAAAACGTTCATATTTCAAGTTCAATTTTGTATGCTATTTCATATATCAATTATCTTGCTATGACATTTTATTCTTTGATAAGTGATAAAATGATTATATGAAAGAAGGACAAGTGAATTACTTGTTCGTTTAATCCTTCATTGCAAATGTGTACATACCTCTAAAAGTAAATATGATTCAGATATTTTATGTGTCGATATGTAATCATCTTAAATGCATAGCATTGACTATATTTATATGATTATGTGGTAAAAGAAAAACTAAAATAAAACATATTAAGTAATAGTCCTTGTATTATGCATATCTTGTATAAATTATTGCGCATGTCAATAATATCAACATTCGTTAAATTGAGTCTTTTCATAGTCTTAATTTAATACTGATCTTATATCTGTAATTGATTTTTTGATTGATCTTATATTTTTAATTGAAATTTTTATTATAGATGGAAAAGTTATCCTCGACTTGAGATTAATTTATAAAAATAAAGGATAATTTAAAATAATAAAGGATAATTTATAAACATGATATGAATATATTATGGAATTTTGAAGTTTGTAGGTTAATGTGAGTAGTATAAGTAATCCGTTGTCATGGGGTTAGTCACATTAGTGACATTAGTCACATTTGGGAACTTCAAAATTCCTTATTTTATTCATGTACTAAAAGTAAACTATTCATTAGACGTTCAAAATGAATGAATGTCTTGAATGTGATACTTGAGTAATTAATTAGTATTTTTTTATTCACATTGATTCAAGTTTTGAGAATGAAATAGAAGAAAAGGTAGTATTTGCAATGACATGAATGGTTTTTTGATTAAGAAATTGGAGTAGATGAAAAAGGTTGGAAAATTTAAAATAATCATGTAAATTAAAATTATCCTTTTTAAAAAACTTTACATATACAACCAAATGCAATCCACTGATTGTATTAGTTCGACCTGCTAGTGTGAAGAATTGGTTTTATTTAAAGGCATGTTGTGTTTTCAATCATTTGGATTTTGTTGTGAAATGTCAGAAAACAGTCATTATACACTTTCTGTACACACATTATAGGAATGATTTGAAACTGAGATTTTATAGAAAAGAACGTCGTTTCTCTCCAACATTTCCCATTCTGTTCCCCAGCAGTTTCCGATGAGTTCCCGTAAAAACGACATCGAAGCTCCCGACGAGTTTCCACCAAAATCACGCAAGGGAACACGGCCGGGGCACGTGAACGCATATGCTCAGGGTGGGGGTTAAACAACATTACCGCCCACAAATTTCTCCTCTTTCTCTTTTTTGTTGTGCACATCGCTCCTAGCGCATTTTCTCTGTGCTTCGTCACGTTGTCGTGACCCTCGCTTCTCTCCTCTGCTTTGCTGTTCCTCACTTCTTGTTTGCTGTTCCTCACTTCTCCTTTGCTGTTCTAGCTATTTTATTGCATTGTCAATCCCAGGTGACGAGGGCAGGAGCTTTTGACGCCACAGAGAGCTGTTTTGATTCCCTTGTGCGTGACGCTGCCTACGTTCCTGTAAGTACCGACTTGTATTTATCTACGGTGTCGAATTCTTGGGTCTCTTCCTCTTCGTTTTCAATCACATTTGTGTTTGACGTTGCATTTCATTTATTGGTTGTGAAATTGATCTCCTTTACTGCTTGGTGTCGTCTTGGATCTGTAGTGTCACAGTGCGCGGTTTTTGTATTCGTATGATAACGAATAGGGCAGAACAGGAGGACGTCCGCGGCCGGGCGCACATCACGTGAGGAATCACAGTTGCGCCCTTACGTCATCAGTATCTCGCAGATCCAGTTCCCACAGGTAATTCTCTACAAAATCAGTGTCGTTCCATTCGAGCCGAGCTGATTCAAGAGTTTCTTATTACCATACACATGGTAATAGAAACTCTGACGTGGACGAAGATCAGCTCGACTCGGGCTAATTTGTGCGATCGCTCTGACCTGCCATCAGCTCGACTCGAGCTGATTCATGCAATCTCCCTGACCTGCCATCAGCTCAACTCGAGCTGATTCATGCAATCTCCCTTACCTGCAATCAACTCGACTCGAGCTGATTCATGCAATCTCCCTTACCAGCCATCAGCTGCACAAACTCTGAATCTTGCAATCGTTCGACCTACCATTAGCTAAACTCTAACTATATCTTGCGATAGCCCCGACATGTCATCAGCTCGATTCGAGCTGATTCTTACGATAGCTTCGACATACTATCAGCTCAAATCGAGCTGATCCACGAGCTTCATTTCAATGAGCGCGTAAAAGGAGGAATTCAGTCTTCGAATAAGATCAGCTCGATTCGAGCTGATTCGTTCAATCGCATGAAGCTACATTCTCCTTCAAATATTCTGATTTAGTTTACGCACCGAAATATTATTGAGGCCAGAATAATTAGTCATAATCCAAACAAATTAAGTTAACTTCTCTTAAAAATTGCTGAATGCATATCCATTGCTACATTCACATAGGAATATAAAATGAACCATAATATTAGCATAAAAAATGACACCATTTTAATTAAATCTAATCTAGAAAACTTATAATTCTAGCGTCATCATTGACGCATAAACTCCATGTACCCCGAGTTCACTCTTTCCTCCGGTACAGAATTACTACGCATAACACCAAAGAATCAGCTCGAGTCGATCTGATTTGACGTGAAGAATATATAGTAGATTTCCATGTTTCGGCATTAAAAACACATTAAGATGAATCATACAATTGGAAAACCTGACTAAAATCATAAATTTGTATTCGTAATCGTTGTTTTCCAAAATACTAACATTGGCCTACATAGAACACCCTACGCAATACGAGGACCATAAATCAGCTCGAGTCGATCTGATTTCATATATAAGATTATTGTTCTTGTGTCCAATAATACATTTGATATAGTAAGAAGAGTTTAAAACGTTCATTGGAGTAAATGTGTCATTAAGTCTATGGGACATAATCTGACATGTTTGCTTCTACGTCTGTTGCAGATGGAGGACATCAAGGCATCATTGTCCATGTACTTGGATAAGCTCGACCGGCGTGCCGATGACGATGACGAGACCGACCCGCGGTTGATTTATGGAACCTCGTGGAAGTTTTTTGACCCAGAGGAGCTCGAGGCATGGAGTCTAGCTATGATTCCATTCACGCAAGACATCCAGTTTTTGTTCAAATTCAAGAAAAGCCAAGCATTCTTGAAGCTCAAGACAGTAGAGCGGGTAAAGGATGTCGAGTACTTAGACGGCGACATGATCCTGGTGAAGTGCGTAACTACCGGAGTTTTGATAGATCCCACAGATGAATATCACTTCACAATTCTCATACCCTCGAAGCAGATCCCCTTCATAATGTCTCCCTTCCTCGAAAGCCTCGAGCCCACTGAATACAGCGGAGAGGTGAAGCAACTCGAGGCAAAAATCGACAAGGGGGACTACACTGAGAAGGACGGGTCCCCAGCTTTTGGCAAGCGGCTCTGCTCCAAGATAAATTCATTTCTGCAAGATTTCTCCGTCATCAAAGGTAAACTAGAGGCGCAGAAACTATTAGCTGCCCCGCGGTCTGTCCGGAAAGAAGTTCGAGCAGTAGGTGGAAGTCAAGCTTCGGTCGATACAGCAGCTCCTGCGCCTTCAAGCAGCCGGGGAAAAGCGAAGCCACGGTCCAGCTCTGCAGGGCAAGGATCGACGAGAAGTAGCCCCATTGCGCCTTCTGGAGATCGCCGAGCGGCTTCGGGCAGCTCCCAGGTGTCGGAGGTTCAACATCCGACCCTTGCTAATGTGATGACCGACATTCCGTCGTCGTATGAACCCCAGAGTAAGCCCGACTTCAAGCACATCTTCGCAGTGTACAAGAAGTTCTGGTCAGAGTGCGAAGATGCATACATCTTCGGGGTCAATACAAAGAAGGGCATCTCCATAGATAAACTCATTGGTGCACCTACGAAGTTCAACATTTGATCGAAAGAGGACAAGCTCGTTGATGCAATGGTGGTGTATCTCATGAACCTGCCCGATCGAAAGGCCCGGCAAACGTTATGCGTAATACCCACGAACAGAATCTCAAAGCCGACAACGTGGGAGGAGATCAAAGACGGAGAGTTTTTTGTCATCAACGGGCAGCACAGTGTTGCAGCCAGCAGGGTCATAATCGACGAGAGTAACGTGGTTGATGACGATGTGAAGAGCGACTTCCGCGTCTGAAGTTGCTTTATTGTATGGTCGAGCGATCCAGAGATACTGAGATCCATATCAGCATACTACAATCGGATCAATCACTTTCAGATGATACAACCGTCATGGGCGACCAACATCCTCGGAGCACGATCGGTTTGGGTGAGTATGGGATGCCCAGAGAATCCTTCCCAGATCACAGCCGCCGGCACGACAGCTGGGAGAAGAGCTTCGGACATTCAATGTAGAACGAAGGGATTCAAGGTAAGAGAATCAGATCAAGTCGATCTGATTTGTATTATGTGAATATCTTGACTTGGGATCAGATCGAGTCGATCTGATCTGAACGGTTGTACTTTCCATCACAGTCGAATTATTTTTGATGTGACGACATTTCTCGAGTGACTTAATAGTCTGATATTATGAAGGCTTGTTCAGAGGATATCAGCTCGACTCGATCTGATTTGCTATTCTCCCTCTTTTGAATTGAATTCTTTGCTATGATTCAGAAAATAAATATTTAACTTCTTCTATTTGCTCGCAGGCATTCGAGAAAGCAATGACTTTGAGGTTCTCATTGATTGATGTCAACAAGTCATTGAGAATTTCACGCACCATGGGTGCAGAGGAGAAGCTTAAGCTCGTCAATGAGCTAAAGATCATCACTGCCCCGGAGCCCATCTACAACCTCTGGAGTGAGGTTATTTCCAGTGCTGCCCACGGAGAGCTCTACAACCCCGACACCTCTGCGAAGTTCAACGAGAAAGAGAACTGGAAGCAGGAGAGTTGCATGCTCAGCCGCGAGTACTTCAAGTGGCTCGGCCAACATAGACCCAAGCCTGAGCCTGAAAGATCTGGAGAGGCTCGCGAAACACCTTCTTAACCAATCTGGGGAGAAGCGAAAGTTCCCTTATCCAAAGGTGACGATTAAATCAATCTCGTCTGTGCTTGAGAGCTGCTATAGCACGAAGGACTGGGTGGATAGGAGGAAGAGGAAGCAACTAGTGAAGAAGGAGCTCGACAACATAGACCCAAGCTTGGGATTAATCAACACGGAAGGCGATCTCATTCATGAGAATTGGAAGGCATTCAAGATGGCTCGTAATATCATGAGTGCATCAATAAACGTCCTCCTTGAGCGGCCTGGAGAATCCTACTTTGCTGAAGCGAAGCAACTGAAGTCCAAGAACAAGACCTGCGCGCAGATTTCTCTGGCCGCAGCAGAGTTCTTCAAAGTTTTCTTGAATCATAAGAACGGGTTCCAGGTGCCATATGCATGTGCCTATTACAAGACTTATGATGTGAGGACGAACACCTTCAGTAAGTGGAAAGACAACGCATGGAATAACGAGAGCGCTCGTGATATCAGGCTTGGAATCATCGACCTCTGAGAGCTTTCAGGGGTGGAGGATGATCTTATAGAACAAAACATCGTCCCTTATTTCCATCAAGTTCTTGCTGCTCTGGAGAAGAATAAAAGTCCATACTTCGCAGATGGAAAGAGGTGGCTCTTCATATTCGGCTGCGAGAGCCATAGACTGCAGACAATGGACTTCATCAACTCGCACGGGGCCTTCAAAGGCCTGCACATTGACTTTGCAGACTACATTCCTGCAAAGTTCGAGCGTCTTGGAGATTCCTCAGTTGGGCGAGCGCCAAGGAAGGTAATCCTCACTTTCTTGCAAGATGTAGACGCCCGTGACCGTGTCGAGATCCGACCGGAATTTCTTCCTCCCGACACACCAATGTTTACCAAGCCTCACGGCTACAACGAGTTGGAGTTTCGAGTATACAACACCGAACTACGAATGGAGTTCTATCTCTGGCTAGTGCGGAAGTTCTGCCGTCCAGGGGGGTCCATTTTTTCACTATGGGGGGGAGGCAAGATCACTTGCACGACAATGGTAGGTACTCAATCAGCTCGAGTCGAGCTGATTTGCTTCTCAATCAGCTCGAGTGGATCTGATTTGCTTTTCAATCAGCTTGAGTCGAGCTGATTTTCTTCTCAATGAGCTCGAGTCGAGTTGATTTGCCTCTGAATCAGCTGGAGTCAAGCTGATTTTCTTCTGAATCAGCTCAGGTCGAGCTGATTTGCTTTTAAATCAGGTCGAGTCGAGCTGATTTGCTTCTCAATCAGCTCGAGTCGAGCTGATTTTCTTCTCAATCAGCTCTAGTCGAGTTGATTTGCTTCTCAATCAGCTCGAGTCGATCTGATTTGCTTCTCAATCACATTCATTTCTTTTTTTCATATCCACTAAGCTGTCCGCGTGTCATTTCATGCAGATGAGTTCCGTGGATGTCTTTGCGGTCGGAGGGACCGGAGAGTCGGATCGGTGGGAAGAGATCTCTAGGAAAGCACTCACTCTTGACAAAGATGACTTCCTTCCCAGTGGATACAAGGTGAGTGCGATATACAAGTCTATGGCTACCACGCCCACACGGTCAAGAGTTGGAGCACGGCTCAGTGACCGCTTCGATTCTTCTCCATCAAAGAAGCGGAGGATAACACCAGTTGACGACGTTCTCGTTATATCAGATGAAGACGACGACAAAGGGGACGACTACGACTATGACCCGGACGAGGAGAAGGAAGTCAACGAGAAGGTCAAAATCGACGACGACGACCTTCAAGAGTTGGATCCCATTCAGTCCAATGCCATACTACCTGAGCGGCGATCTCGGGTTATTCCCCAGTCAGCACAAGCATCTGATAATCCACCTTCCGGTGGAACTCCTGGTGTGTCATCTTCTGGGGGGCGGAGGAGGAAGAGGAAGGACATGGACTCTGTGGCTACCGTCATGGAGTCCATTTCGGCGATTCTGGCAGACAGCCAGCGGAGGCACGAGCAGCAGATTGCAGAAATCAATGCTCGATAAGATCGTGATCGTGCCAAGAGCATGAGATTGTTCGAGGAGTCCCGGAGGATGCACGAAGACACATCCCGCATGATGCTGCAGCAGCAGCAGCAGACAAATCTTCTCCTCTCTGCATTCGTGAGGCTTAATTTCCAACTGCCAGACGTCCTTCCCGCCCCTCCTTCCCAGCCTCCGTCGCTGATGCTTGGGAATGCACCATCTCGATCTGTCATGAGCTGATCCAGTAGTGGACATGCGGAAGCCGCCAATCTTCCGCATTCAAGTGCTGTCAATGTCTCGGGCGAAGTGGCTCCTACTACATCTCAACAACACAGTCCGACGTCTCCGGCAATCAATTTTTCAATCGGTGAAGTTTCCAGAGTGGAGGTAGCGTCAGTAGAACCACATTCCATGGAGTGCCCCACAAATCTAGAGGACGATACTCTAGAGATAGCGGTTGGCAGTGATCAATTAGCCTTTCGGGATCCAGATGCAGGTTTTGACACATAATCACTCGCTGTCAATTTTTTTTAGCTCGACTCGAGGTGATTTGTGTTATTGGCTAGTGCGTCTAGAGTATAGTTGAATAAGCAAATTGTTTTTGATACGGAATTCCTAATGGAACCAACCAGGGAGCTCAATACTTTTGATATGAATTTTGTACATTTTTACTCAGTCGATGAGTTTCAAATACTTGAGGGGCTCATTTGCTTCTACATTGAATCACAGGTGATGAAATCCTTGCAACTTTGTCAGCTCCTTCTGCTTCTCCCTCTCCGCTGTTTTATCCCACCTCGGTGGCATTCGTTATTTCTGCCAAGTCGGTTCCTGAGTCGCGGACCGTGATCTCTGACAGTCGATCCGAATCATTCGCCTCTTCAAAGCAAAAGGTGTGTTTCATTATCCCGTGTTCTAGGCTCCTCTGGTATGTGTGTCTTCCACGGTGCGCTTCTTTGTCTATGGCATGTAATTGTATGGTATATTTCGGGATCGTCGCGCTCATTTGTAGTTAGTCAAATGCATAATTGGCTCCTTCGTGGGCCGTTTGTCTTAGCAGGTATCCGATCCTCCAGTTCGTAATGAGGGGCCGTTGGAAGACCTTGGTCGTCCATTGAGGTCCAAGGCGGTTGACAAGTGGCTGAACGTCGTTCTAGACCCCAATGGAATTCTCTGTGTTTGCGAGGATTGGAAGTCTAATCGAAGCACAAAGCAATATAGCAACTCTTCGGTGCCGCACTCAGCCACGATTGGCACCATTGTGGGAATGAAAGCTGTCTACGTGCGGCCGAATTGTTTGAATTTTTTGGCGGAGCTAGGAAAAATAGCCAGGATTAGTGTATGGAGCTCTATGAAAAGTTCGAACATCCAGGGCATTGTAAATTACCTTTTTCTAAAAGAGATGTTGCCAGGCCTCGTACTAAGGCAGGATTCGTGTACGACAATTCGGTTCCGAGACTCCTCAGGATGATTGACCACCTTCATGGTTCCTGGAACGCATAAAGAGTTGTTCTTGAAAAATTTAGACACTCTATTCTCTGGTTATAAGGGAATCTTCAATTCAGAAAACACAATCATAGTGGACGACAGTCCTCTGAAGCACATCATGAACGATTCAAAGAATGTCTTGCTTCCAAACTCTTGGTCTAATGATGGGAATGGGAACCGGGACACATTCCTCCTCCGCACCTTGCTTCCTTGGTTTCAACGACTGCACCTTGTTCATGACCAAGGGTTAAAGTTATTCCGAGAACATGGGCCAAGCAGGATTGGGCAAAAAATGTTGTGTGATGAACGGAATCGCACTAAATATAACAAGGTTATGGAGCTAGTTCGAGGGTCTTCTCCTAATTATAATTAGGACAGCCATGCACGTATGTATTGTAAGAGTACGTATCTCCGAAGAGGACTGTGATTCAGATCGAGTCGAGCTGATTTGTCAATGTATTGGATCAATGGACATTTGTTTACTTGTCATGGATGTGGAAATAGGAGTTGGAGGTCATGTGTAATTCTCTGATGGATAGTGTTGTATAGTGTTTCATGCAACGTGGTCGTGATTGGCCTATTGTCTCTCTGAACCATTGGACCCCTCTCCCGAACACTGATCGGTTCTCCCGCCTGCTGGCTTGTTTCTCCTGGTCCCCACGGAAGTGCCAATAAACTGCTCCTCGGTTTTGGTAGTACTGGAGCTGCTATCGTCTTTCCTTTCTCCGGCAACGGTTGACTCAACTCATAAACTATTACAGACTGTATATAATTGGAACACAGAAGCGTTGCAATTCTACCTGACCTGCGCTTGTAACTCAACTCTGCATGAATTTTGGTAGCCATGTACGCTGCCGAATTGAACACCATACCCTCGAAGGAGCCTATTGTCGCATATAATAATCGTTTAGCCATATACGTCATATGTCTATTTAATCCCAACCTCTTCTGAAAGAAGCGCATCCACTCCATCAATTCTGGTGTAAGTGCATCCGCCGTCCGCCATCCTTGATTCCTTTCTAGCGACATCATACCTCCTTTAAAATAACTCCCCGGATTGAAGTCTGAAGACTCTTCTGCGCCAACCGCTAACTCTCCTATTGGTAACTGTAATGCCTTATGCAAGGTATTCTCATCAATTCCCAAAGTCCTCCCTTTTACAACACTCGAATCATCCTCAGGATCATAGTTCGTCAAGTATTCTTCCAATAGTTCTACATCGATTGATGGTAAATTGTCTACCGCTCGCAGAAAAGGATATAGCTGCACACTTCTAAAGTCCTTCTGCCACGTTGCATTCCAGCAAATTTCTAACCGCATGGGTTCCATATTTGTGAGTATACAAAGAGAAAGCTCATCCATATTACTCCTTGACCTCACCCTTCTACCCTCTTCCTCCTTCTCCGAGGCTCTCTTCACCTTCTCTCTTGACATTATAAAGCTTTGTGTATTCGCACTAATACTATGATTTATCATGAACTCTCCACTAATGAACTATGCTTCAACAATTCTAGACAAAATACTGAAGGCAGCTACACAGAGTGCCCCTCTCCTAACTGTTTAACCAGTTATGAAACAAGAATCCCTAATCTTGATTGCTGATGTTCTAATACACTAATCAACCGCCGTCATTTGCCTTCGATTAGACACTTATGATGGCAGGCAAGTCATCATGAACGGCACGTTTGCCTCCTCCAATCTTGATAAACCCGCCCCCGAGTTTATGTATAATACAGGCGTAGTCGGTTTCCATTGATACGGGTTGTGAATTTGGTTCCCGTGAAATCTTCCAATTGGATAGAACCATTGGGAAAGGCTGCCAATATGCGATAGGGTCCATGCCACCGAATTTGAAATTTTCCCGGGAAATTGTACTCCACCAATTTATAGTATAAAAAGGGATAAATGACTGTTGGAAAGATAGTTCAGTAGTTAAAATGGATGAATAGTTAGAAAAAGTAGTTTTTATTAGAGATGTAGCAGTTGGTATCTCATGGTAGGATAAGGAGGATGAGAGAGAGGAAGAAACGGCCATTACTGTGATAGTGTGAGCCGGGGTAAGCTTGGTGCTACCTCTTTTCTTTTGTTGTTATGTTCTTTGAAATAAGAGTATTGAGAGTTTCTAAATATTGTAAAGTGAATCATAGAATGAAAGTGTGATTGAAATTATATGTTATTGAATGAGAAGAAGAGAGATTGAATGTTGAAATGTGAATGTAGTTCAGGAGAAAGAGTGAATCTGTGGTTGTGTGAAACACTGTAATGTGAATGGTAGTTCTGTGTGAAGAATTCCAGTAATTGGAATGAGGGTAATTGTGTGCTGAAGCTGTGATGTTGTGGTATTACAGTTGGAGATTATAACAGTGAAGATATATTGGTGGAAATAACAGTTATTGGTATGACTGAATTGTTGTAAAGAAGAGATTGATAAGGTAAAAGGAGAGATTATAGTTTCCTTCTGTGCTTAGATAATGGAAATAGAGACGATATATTGGAGGTAATTAATTGTGTGACCCTAACGTGAATGCTTAAGCAATTAGTCACTCCCCGTGTTCGAATTCCCCTATATAGGTTTATTCTAGGAGGTTCCTTTCGGAATAAGTAAAACGATCAACCACAGTGGCTGATTGGGCCTCCTTTACAAACATTTTCAATTCTGGTGGATGTAGTCCATTAACCAATGTGGACAATACAAATGATTTCGGCATTTGGTTATTTGACCATTTTTGAAGTATATCCACTACACGACCATAATATGATTGTACCGCTTTCCATGGTACCATTCTACTGTTCATTAATTTTTCTCTAAGACGTTCTTCAAAACCAATTGGTCGAAAATGGGCTAAAAATGTATTTTTCAATGCCTCCCAATTGATAAATTGTCCCACAGATTGGTGGTTATATCAATCAAACGTTGTGTCTTTCAATGTCGCTGGTAGCCATCTTAACCAAATGTCTTCTATTCTTCCATTATTGGCTACACACGCCATCAAAAATTGAGACAAATGTTGATCTGGATTCACATCTAGCAAATTCCAAAAAGTAGGTAATGGTGCAACGCTAGTCGTTCAATCGCCCACTGTACCCATTTGAATTGCAATCGAAACTGCTAGTCCTCCGGACATCATTAAAGATGCCTGTGTTCTGCTCAATTTTTTATTAAAATAAAAACTGTCTCCCGCAAAAGTCTTTTTCGGACTTCTAGGCCTTCCCGATTGACTATTATTATCTCCAAATAATTTTACTGGTTGAATATGAGGTAAAAACGATAGGTTTTGATATACTCTGAATTGGTCTTTATTGGCAAGTGATTTATGCCGATCTTCAGAACCAGTCTTGTTAGGGTTGGACGTATTTCCAATTAAGAAAATACCCAGTGGGATACCTAATTCCTCTGTGACTTCCTCGTTTTCTGTTAACGGCTTCGAGAGGTTTGCTGGACTATTAGCAGCGCTCCCCGCGAGTACTCTTAGTAATTTCTTTAATAATATGTACTTCTGAAATATTAGAGGTCAATCATCTTCTGGGTACGATCAAATATGCTGACAGGCATGCAACCACGACTTAATCCAACTTTGTCGATGCTTCTTTTTTAATTTGCAATCTTGTTCATTACGCAACAAATTTCTTACTTGCAATTGCTCTGTTTTTTCCTTTGATTGCTTTATTTTCTTTGCTTTTAAATTCTCATTCTTAATAACTATATTCTTTCTTCAAACACTACTGAAATTGTCTTCCATTGCCAATTTTCTCACATATTTGATAATTAATTCCTAACACTCAAAGCTATTATCACTCCTCGGCAGCAGCGCCAAAATGTGATTGCTCGTTTTACTTATTCTGGAAGAAACCTCCTAGCATAAATCCGTATACGGGGATTCAAACACGAGGAATGACTAGTTACTTAAGCGTTCACGTTAGGGTCACACAATCAATTACCTCCTGAATGTATTGTCTCTATTTTCAATATCTGAACACACAAGGAAACTATAATCTCCTCCGTCACCTTATCGGTCTCTTCCTTATAGCAATTTAGTCATATCAATAACTGCTATTTCCACCAATATATTCACCCTCATAATCTCCAATTGTAATACTGTGCTCTCACAGCTTTTAGCACACAATTATCCTCGTTCCAATCATTGGAATTCTTCACATAGAACTGCCATTCATATTACAGTGTTTCACACAAATACAAATCTATTCTCTCTGCTAAACTACAATCAGATTTCAACATTCAATCTTTCTTCTTCTCAAATAATACCAATCACATTTCCATTCCATAATTCATTTCACAATATTCAAAAACTTTCAATCCTCTTATTCAAAGAAAATAACAAATAAAAGAAAAGAGGTAGCACCAAGCTTACCCCAGCTCACAACTATCATAGTCTGTGCCTCAGCTTACGACTCTCATAGTCTGGCATTTTCTTCCCCTCTCCCATCCTCCTTATACTATCTCGAGATACCAACTCCTATACTATAGATGATAACTACTTTTCCTGACTATTCATCCATTCTACCTACTGAACCACCTTTTCAACAGTTATCTATCGCTGTTATAACTATACACTACGTATCTACATTCTGAAAATAATTACTTATTCTACAATTAGTCTTCAAAGACTCATCTGACTATGTAAGACTTATCCTATCCTCTTTAAAATATATAATACCATCCTTAATTGTAGCCTTATGGTTGTCACATTCACCACGCTTATGATTTGGATTATCACACTACATACATCTTTCTACAAACTTCTTTGACCCTTCAATTGTCTTTGATGAGTTTGCTATTTGGAATTTCTTCAATCCAATCATTTCTACCTTCAAATCTTGTATGCCTTTGATCAATTCTTTAAGAGTACCATCCTTGACAATTTTGATCACTTCTTCAGGTGGTACTTAATTATGATATGTAGGCACTAGTTCCAAACCTAATATAAAACTAAGAGTCTTAATCTTCTATTGTTTAGCCAAAAGCTCCACTATCTCTTTTCCTAGCTTCTAATTATTTATAAAACCAATCTTAGATATCTTTTCTACTAGATAAAAGAAAAACTTATCTTTCAAATATTCATGAGTTTCTTACAAGAATAACTCAGATTTTTTTGTTTCCAATAGTTGCTTTTCTTACCATGGCAATTGACAAAACTTAGTTTCAAATTCTTTGATTAATTCATTAGGAGCCATTTGATTCCTTGGCCTATGCTCAATCTATTCCAAAAAAGTTACCTTAGTCATTCTTTCTGAATCTTCTTCAAAAATTCATCTTTCAAGAGTTCTTTAAATTTCCTTGATAATATAGCCTCTGCATATAATTCTTCCATCTTTTCTCTAATTTCTTGTATCACTACCAAATCAAAGGTAGTATTCATTTTTATTTTTAGAATTTTATATACTTCCATTTCACATGTATAAATCCTTAAGAACTTGATGATATTCCTTCCATCAAACCTTCCAACTTTGTCTACTAGTACTTATAAAGCCTTAATAGTGCTCCTATCCTTTTTATGCACTTGTTGCCTTTCTTCCAAAAATTGAGCAAATATCCTAAATAAATCATGGACATCCACTCCTCCTGATAATCCAAACCTTAGATTTTGATCTTCTATTTTAATTTATTAAAAAAATTAGTTCCTTAAGGCTCTCTCAATAAAAGTACCAGTATGTCGGAGTACAGAGAGTTTGCCTTAAGAAAATACTATTGTCTTGGCTACCACTAATTGCTCAATCAAGTCTTGAGATAAGAAAGATCAAGTTTATATATATATGTATAATACTTTTAGGTGCTATTATACCAAATATACAAGTCTTAAGTTCCAAAAAATATCCAAAATATGATAAAATCTCTAAATCCTTAAATATCCTTATGGAATATTATTTCCAAACTTCAAAAACTCATTTCTTTCAATCGGACCATTCAAACACATTCAAATTTTATATAAAGTACTGATGTACTTTTAACAACTATCACAACAAATTTCAACTACAAATTTATTGCGGAACTTAAGATATCACCAAAATCCTAATAATAGTTTTAAATCCTAGTTTTTATACATCCATGTGTAATTTTCTTTATATCTCATAAATTAAGCACTCAAATGCCATAAAATTTGTATTAATACCTTTTCCAAAAGGTTTAAGCCAAAAAGTCATCTAGAAACTTAAGATATGGGTCCAACCATTACTATGAACAAAATTCACTTACTTACTGCCTTTGATTTTAATGCACTAACTTTAACTCTCTATAACTTCCTCATTTAAACACAAAATTCATCAAATAATATATAAAAAGTGTAATCAAAGAAGTGCTCTCTCTAATTCCAGTTGCTAATCCTTCATTGCTTTCCGTAAACATATATTATGCCTCAAAGAGTGACAATAGATATGAAATTGACATCTTAATTTTGAGCGCTAATAATTCCTTCATAAAAACTCTAAATCATATAAAATATGTATCCAATTCATATCCATAAACCTAAACTTACTGACTTTAGTCTCCAAAGCCTAAACGACTTCAAAAGAAAAATCCTAATCCCTAATAAGGCCTTGGACAACCTCCTTGAAGCCCATTGAGCATGGTCTTCAATCAATAGAAATGAAGATTTCTATTCCTTGCCTTCTATCAAGGACAAGAACTCGATGAAAAAATAATTCAAACAAGTGAGCCTTCACTCAAAGAGAGGTAACAAAATATATATAAACAAGTATATATATTAAAAGAGAACTAGAATGGCTATTGCCAAAAGACAAAAAAACTAGAGACCCTTGAAACTAGACTAGAAGCAAGAAAGGAGTTGACAAGAGTGAAGAAGCCTTCACTCTTGTCTCTATATATACTATCTAACTAGGGGCTACGTTGTCGTGTTGTAACACGAGTATACAGTGAAAATAAAAAAAGAAAGGAGAATTTTATTAATATTCAGTTACCTCGAATATTGGGAGCATCGACCAACTCCAACGCAAATACTGAGTGGTCAGGTTCAGTCACCCCGTTGCAGTCAGCCGGGGCATACTGAAATGCTCCATTCGATTCCCATAACGAGAGTCAGCAGGAAGAGAAGGACCAATTCACACGACCGGTTTGAAGCGCCAATTGGATCCAATTTCGAGAATCCAATCCGGGTCCTCTTATCCAATATGAGACTTGTATTGGTGGGGCAACCCAATGCAGTCTAGTTACGGAAAAATCCAGGTTATTATGGGCATCTTACCCAATATGGGACCTGAATTGGTCGGGCGACTCAATGTGGTCCCGATTACGGGGTTTCGATTCTGTTTCGGGCTGTCCTATTCTCTGTGCCGTTTCACGGAACGTTGTTTACGGTAAATGGATCTCTTAAAGGTAAAAACGGAGGAGAAGGCCTTGATGACGTGAGCCAATTTCGGATCTAAGCTCTGACGGCGGGAGCCAATTCCGGATCTAAGATGGAAGATTGAAGAAATTCAGAGGATAAGGTTAGGGGAGAATAAAGTTTTAGGGAGGGAGGTTTTTTTTCTTTTTTCGGGGAATCGGGGGAGGAGCTAGTTTTCAAGCTTTTGCAAGGTTACCAGTTCGGTTTTTCATTGGAGGATTTTGAAGATCAAGGGAATTCGAGAGAAGAGCTTCATGCTTCGGGTCGGGGAAGGAAAGACATAGAATTTGGATTTTTCTTCTTCGTAGAGTTTTGGGAAGAATGAAGCAATCGCTGCTGAAGTCAGTGTTGTAATGGTGAATCGGGATTTTTAAATGAAGTGGGTTTGAATACTCTTGACTGTTTTGTAAAATCGAGTTATGTCTGTGATTGAAGGATTAAAAGGGTGTCTATAGGATTGAGTATGCGGAGTGAATGAAATTTATTGGGTTAATCTAACAAGACAGTCAGTGGATACAAGATCGTAAGTACAAAGGGGTATTGAAGATTAATAGTTTGGGTTGTTTGGGGTTCTCTGTAACGTCTAGAGACCTACCGGCTAGGAAAAAAAAAAAAGACTTCGACAAGCAGTCGAAGAGCATCCGTATAGATTTACGGTACATTGTTGCAGTCGTTTATATTTCAGCAGTCAAAAACTGATAGACTGCTTGACTATCGGCGAATCTCCATACTACCTTTACAGCCAGACGCCCAGCGCGTTCTCGAGCAGGAAAGCACGTAATACGACATAAGTGGTGAACCCGATGTGAAAGCTTGAGGTGGAAGGTATTGGATTTCGGTTGATTTTATCTTTATTTTTATGGAAACGAAAATAAAAATTTTGAAGGATTTTTGGGAGAAGTTTCTGGTGGGGAGTCTTCTAAAGGACAAGGTATGCACATGGATCCATCTATTGCTAGTTTGTTTCAAGCCTTCTCATTGTCAATGCAGCAACAACAAAGTAATGATCGAAAGGAAGCTTTGGCAACCAAAGCATTGCAAGCAGTGGTCAATAAAATTGATCAATTTGATGGGAGGAATATTTCAAGGTATTTAAGATGTTATGTTCATGAAATGGAATTAAATCGGGTTTCTGAGAAGAAAATGGTTGCACTATTTGGACTTGCCACGATACCGGAGATAAGGGACCACATTACATCGATTACGGTGTCGTATTACGTGCTTTCCTGCTCGAGAACGCGTCGGGCGTCTGGTTGTAGAAGGTAGTATGGAGATTCGCCGATAGTCAAGCAGTCTATCAGTTTTTGACTGCTGGAATATAAATGACTGCAACAATGTACCGTAAATCTATACGGGTGCTCTTCGACTGCTTGTCGAAGTCCTTTTTGCCCCAACCGGTAGGTCTCTAGACGTTACAGAGAACCCCGTACAACTCAAACTGTTAACCTTCAATACTGCTTTGTACTTACGATCTTGTATCCACTGACTGTCTTGTTAGATTAACCCAATAAATTTCATTCACTCCGCATACTCAATCCTATAGACACCTTTTAAATCCTTCAATCTCAGACGTAACTCGATTTCACAAAACAGTCAAGAGTATTCAAACCCACTTCATTTAAAAATCCCGATTCACCATTACAACATTGACTTCAGCAGCGATTGCCTCAGTCTTCCCCAAAACTCTACGAAGAAAAAAAATCCAAATTCTATGTCTTTCCTTCCCCGACCCGAAGCATGATGCTCCTCTCTCTAATTCCCTTGATCTTCAAAAACCTCCAATGAAAACCGAACTGGTAACCTTGTAAAAGCTTGAAACTAGCTCCCCCCTCGATTCTCCTTCAAAAAAAAAACCCCCCCCCTCAAAACTATATCCCCCCTAACCTTATCCTCTGAATTTCTTCAATCTTCCGTCTTAGATCCGGAATTGGCTCCCACCTCAAGCTTGGATCAGAAATTGGCTCTCGCCGTCAAGCTTTCTCCTCCGTTTTTACCTTTAAGAAATTCATTTACCGAAAACAACGTTCCTTGAAACGGCACAGAGAACAGGACAGCCTGAAACAGAATCGAACCCCATAATCGGGACCACATTGAGTCGCCCGACCAATTCAGGTCCCATATTGGAAAAGATGCCCGTAGTAACCTGGATGTTCCCGTAATTGGGTCAAATTGGTCCTCGCATCAGATTGGCTAAGACCCGTAGTAAGACCTGGATTTCCCGTAACTAGACTGCATTGGGTTGCCCCACCAATACAGGTCTCATATTGGATAAGAGGACCCGGATTGGATTCTCGAAATTGGATCCAATTGGCTCCTCGAACCCGTCGTATGAATTGGTCCTTCTCTTCCTGCTGACTCCCGTTATTGGAATCGAACGGGGCATTTCAGTATGCCCCGGCTGACTGTAACGGAGTCACTGAACCTGACCACTCAGTATTTGTACTGGAGTTGGTCGATGCTCCCAATATTCGAGGTAACTGAATATTAATAAAATTCCCCTTTCTTTTTATTTTCACTGTATACTCGTGTTACAACACGACATCCACCCCCTCTGAACCTGTGCATCCTCCGGTATGCACCAATTTACCCAATTGCTGTTTGATTCAGAATATATCCCCTACGTCTTTGTCCACTTCGTCTTCGTCACCTTCGTTATCCATATCACTTTCATCTTCTTGCTGCGGAATCTCTGTACCTTCATTAAGGTCTTCCATATTCATCTTTGTGTGTCTTTGTTTAAATATTTTTACTCGCTTCCCTGCAATTGGTATTTTCAATTTTGTACCATCTAACTCTCGTAATGAGTAAGTCGCATTATCATGAACAGTTGTTACCACATATGGTCCAAACCAACGTTTTGAAAATTTCCGCAAAGTACTATGTTGATTATCCAGACTATTGTCATAAACAAGTACCCAGTCACCTTCCTCGATTGCTTTTGGTCTCAATCGATGTTGCTTATCGAATCGCGCCTTGTTTTGTAACCTTGCTCTTTTTAACCTTTCAAATGCTATCTGGACATCTTCCGTTCTTTGCTCCAATTGTCGAATCCTAATAGCCAGAAGTTCTTCTCTTGTCAATCCATCTTCCCATGGTAGCATACTCCAAGTAAGTACCTTTTCTTCAATCGGCATAATTGGTTTTTGACCTGTCATAAGTTCTACTGGCATATATCCTGTCACCAAACTATGTGTTGTTCGATCAGCCCATAATGCAAATGACAAAAGCCGTGGCCACTCTTTAACCTTCCCATTACAAGCTTTAACCAATGCTTTCACAATCGGCGGGTTCGCTTTTCGCATTCCCTCCCGGATTATAAGCAGTAGTCAGTGATAGTTTAACTCCACATTTTTCAAAGAACTTACGAGCTTCTTGTGCATTTAATTCTCCACGATCTGCAGTGATTTTTCCTACGCACCCGTAACGGCAAATGACATCTTCAAGCAAAAACCTACAAATCTCCTCTGTAGATTTTGTCCTCAATGCTCTTCCTTCTACTTGATTTGATAAATCTTCACGAGCTAAAACCAAATATCTCATCTGCCATAACCCAACCGGCATAATAACCAAATCAACAACCTATTTAAAATGAATAGCCAGAGGATACGTAGGATGAAGACTATCTCGATGTCGGATATTAGAATACGATTGACAGATTTCACATGACTCTACAAATGAGAGCACATCTCGATACATATTTTTCCACCAATATCGTTCCTTGAGTTTAGCAAAAGTAGCCCAGATTCCTCTATGCCCTGCCCATAAACTATCATGAAACTCCTTTAATAATTTTAGTTTTTCTTCCCTTTTGCCTATCACTCGTTGTGGCATCCCAATTCCTTTCTTCGGTCTCTTCCATAAGAATCCATCTCGAAGTAAAAATCCATATGCTTTTTTTCTTATTTGTTTGAATTTTTCTATAGACCAATTCCCCTGCTTAGACAAGGTATTCAAATAATGACCAATATCCAATAATTCTCCTTCATAAGATTCTTCAAGAAATAGCTTGTCTTCTTTGTTGAGATTTGATATTGAATAGAATTTCAATCCGACATCATCAATGTCTTCAACCATTTCGTCCTCCCTCTCCTATCTTACTCGAGATAGCATGTCTACTACTAAATTGTCCTTTCCAGTGATATGCTTAAATTCTGGATTTAGTGACTTAATATAAGCAATCCATCTCAACATTGCAATATCTGGCGTTGAACAGTTAATAATCATTCCAAGCAATGGCAAGCAATCTGTTTCAATTACTACTACTGCCCCAATCAAATAGTCCTTTTCAGCTTTCATAGCCGAAACGACTCCCCAAAGTTCTCTTTTGACTTGCGAATATGCACGCTGACGAATACTTAAAACTTTAGCCCCAAATCGAACTGCAAATCTACTCCCATTCGAATCATCTTGACCCACAGCCCATCCAACGGCAATTGGACTAGCGTCTACAGTAAGAATCACTGGTCTATTGCACTTATAATCAACCTTCCTCAATATTGGAGGTGACATCAATAATTTCTTCAATCTTTGCATTGCCTGAATATGCCTTTCTTTCCATTCAAATCGGTAACCCTTGCGTAACAGTTCATATAATGGATCCGCTATGTGAGCAAAATGAGGGATCCAGATTCTATAAAATACACATGCACCCAAAAACCTGCAAACCTCTGTTAAAGAACCACAATCCTCTTTCATCCTTCCAATTGCATCAACTTTAGTCAGATCTGGTTTTCTTCCATAAGATCCATATAAATGTCCAACAATTACAACCTCTCGCACTCCAAATACGGACTTCATACCCGATAATGTAAGATGAACTTCTCCAAGCCGAGTTAAAATCTTTTCACAATCTTGTATATGATCAACAACATATCTGCGACACCCCCTCGTATCTAAAGTTTCATCCTTGTCTCCTTCTCTGCACCCTTTTATAGGAACATCATCCAGAAAAGGCATAGTCCTTTCCGGGATAAAATCTCTCAATACCTTATTCATCCCATTCATCATATGCGCAACTGAGTTGGTCGCGCCTTGAGGAAGAGTGCACATTCTAACCAATCCAAGCGGTGTCCTCATCGTTGTCATATCTCTACTTCCTTCGGCAAGTTGAAATTGATCATAACCTGAATACAAATCACCCATTGAATAGATCGCCCTTCCAGCAAACGCCTCAGCAAATTCATCCACAATAGGTCCAATTCCTGCATTCCTGACAGTTAAAGCATTCACCGGCTGCATATCTTGAATAAACCGTAGTGACCCATTCTTCTTAGGTACCGTAAACCATCGACTAGAATACGGCGCAAATGAAGGTTCTAATATTTTCATCTTTATCTTTTCTTTCAATAGTTCGACCAATTTAGGTAAATGTGCCCTCGGTACTGGAATCGGTCTTAGATTCCAAGGTACATGCGGTACAGTGAAGATAACCATAGGTGTTACAATATTTGGATCCACACACCCAATTTCATGAGATTCGAAGGCAAACGATCTACCTTGTTTAGCCAACATCTTTTTGAAGCAAGTAATTTCCTCCGGCAATAAAGAACCATCAGAACTAATCTTCAATTCTTCAAAAGTCTCTTCAGTAAACTGATGTCCAATACTCATTGGATCTCTTAAACTTGCTTCTTTTGATGCTTCTCCCATTTGTTCTTTAGAATCCTCTGGTAATGGTCCGGCAACAGGCTTTACCTTCTTATCTGCCGTTTTATATCTCGTCTCTACTGTGACTTCTGGTGCTTGAAAAGATTCAAGCATGGTATAAACCTCTCTCGAATGAATCTCAACAATCTTATCATTATCCCCTAACCCAATAGATGTAATCAATTCCAATGAATCTTCCAGTCCATTTTCTTCATAAACACCCAAAATCCTCTCATCATCTTGCAATGTACCTATCTTGCGTAACTGTCCTTCAATATCATATAATCTTTTTCTTTCTTTTCTTTTAAAATCATCAACTTTCTTATACATAATATTTCCATTCTCTAATATATCAATAAAACTCGCATCAAAGGCACCTTCATCTCGCGAGAGTACCTCTTCTTTTGTACCTCCATAATCTCGCTTTACAGTGGTACCTCCCCAAAATCCTTAAATCCTTCAACAATCTTTGGCAATGGTTTCTCTCTCAACCTATCTCGATTCCGTTCATGGTTAGGAGGTACTGTTAGAAATTGTATAGCTTTCCTCCCATCTTCGCTCCGTACCCTTGCATAAGCAGAACCATCATCAAGTACCTTTGTTTCCATCCGTGTTGCCGTGATATAAGGTTGTCCTAAAATCAACGGATAAGACGTTGTATCTTGAACGAAGAAATGTTGCTCCGTCGCAACATCCCCAATCCGAATTTTGACATCTGGACAAGCTCCATATAATTCGCCTCGTGTGTTATTAGCTGCTCGTATTGCCCATCCATGTTCCATATCAATTGGTCATTTTTGCTTCTTATAAAGATCTTTAGACATGAGATTTATTTCAGAACCATGGTCCACCAAAGCAACTATTGGTTCTTCTATATCTCCTACCTTCACCAATACTTCAGTAGTTGCCCTTGCCCAATGCTTTCGAGTATAATGGCTCAAAGTTTCCATTTCCTTGTCACTAAAATCTTCGAAACGTACTCGCTGATTATACCCATTCTTTTCATTTGTTGGTTGCTTGTAACCAATATCAACCTCTTCTTCATCTCTACATATTCTTGCATCAATAGCATGACTCATTCCAGTTTTGCTCATTAATTGCCTCTTTCGCTTAATGCTGTCAATGATAACATCATGAAACTCCTTCTTTGCAATTCCCAAGACTTCTTTCAATGTGAATTCCACCTTAGCATTTAATATACGTTCTTCCAACACCCCTTTCAAATTTGTTGCCGCTTCAATGTCAGAAAGTAGCTTATAAGCAATTGATTTGCCCTTATCTTTTGTCTCCGTTGTTTTTTCTCCCAATGATGCTGAGGTATCCTTTACAGGCAATTCTTGTGAAGCTGCCTCTCGAGCCTTGTCTCCTCGAGTTTGCCTCTTAAAAGAATTTCCTTCTCTAGTATCATCAAAATTTCCTCGTCTTTTTTCTTCCATCAAAGCTTCATGTTGGCTCTTAGCAATATATGGATGAACTGAAAGAGACTCAACAGGATCCTCCCAACTTGTTCTTCCTCGTATTGTAGCTGCAGTTCTCAATAACGCTTCTCGAGGTAATTTCCCTTCTTGCATTGTAGAAACGGCAGAAGCCCAAAACTCACTAGTTTTCGTACTTCCACCAATTTCATCATCTACTTTAGCACCATAACTTGCACTTTCTCGTACTACTGTTTCATGCTCTTTTAAGTAATCTTGAACCAATGCTCTCATTCCTCCCTTACCAAAATTGGTTTGAAGAAGATCCTCCCTATCTTTCAATGCTATCTTCCCATCTTTCCAGCAAATAATTCCCTGCTGTATCATATTATTAAATTCATTGCAATCTTTTCTAGTGTGTGAAGCATCATCACACCAAATGCATCTTTGTACATATCCTTGTTTTGAAACATTCTTCGAATTTTTTATAGAAGTATTCTCTTCAAGTCTTACCAATTTGATTTGAAGATCTCGCATTCCTCGTATAATTTCTTCCATACCCATATCTGCTTTCTTTGACAAGGATGTCGAAGGTTGAACTGTAGGCATTGTCGGTGGTGTTGTACGTACTGGAGCTTTCGGTGCTTGTACTGTTTTCGGAATATTGCTCCTATCCTTCCTCCTTTCTTTTTTTATAAGCAACCCCACCGCATCTTCAACGTTCTTCCACTTCATTGTCAATCCTTCATCTTCTTCTTTGTCTTCAAGAAGGGGTTCTAATTTCTCTTGCAATTCTCCATCAGCACCTTGAAGAAATAGATCAACTTTGTTCGGCTCCAATGTCAATTTTTCTACCTTCGATAATTGAGAGTACTGCCTCTCAAATTCCCTTAGTAGCTCTGTTGCTTGCAAATTCTTATTGGGCCGTTCAATCCATCCCAGAAACAGCTTCTTAGTAACGCGATCAGCATCTTCCAAGAAATATTCGTCTTTCAATGCATGTGAAAAATCCTCCCATGAATTCCCACAACGATCCGTTGTCGTGTTGTAACACGAGTATACAGTGAAAATAAAAAGAAAGGGGAATTTTATTAATATTCAGTTACCTTGAATATTGGGAGCATCGATCAACTCGAGTACAAATACTGAGTGGTCAGGTTCAGTCACTCCGTTACAGTCAGCCGGGGCATACTGAAATGCTCCATTCGATTCCAATAACGGGAGTCAGCAGGAAGAGCAGGACCAATTCACACGACGGGTTCGAGGAGCCCATTGGATCCAATTTCGATAATCCAATCGGGGTCCTCTTATCCAATATGAGACCTGAATTGGCCGGTCAACCCAATGCAGTCTAATTACGGGAAATCCAGATCTTACTACGGGTCTTAGCCAATCTGATGCGAGGACCAATTTGACCCAATTACGAGAACATCTAGGTTACTACGGGCATCTTTCCCAATATAGGACCTGAATTGGTCGGGCGACTCAATGTGGTCCCGATTATGGGGTTCGATTCTGTTTCAGGTTGTCCTGTTCTCTGTGCCGTTTCAAGGAACGTTGTTTTCGGTAAATAAATTTCTTAAAGGTAGAAACGGAGGAGAAAGCTTGACGGCGAGAGCCAATTTCTGATCCAAGCTTGAGGTGGGAGCCAATTCCAGATCTAAGACGGAAGATTGAAGAAATTCAGAGGATAAGGTTAGGGGGGATATAGTTTTGAGGGGGGGGGATTTTTTTTTTGAAGGGGAATCGAGGGGGGAGCTAGTTTCAAGCTTTTGCAAGGTTACCAGTTCGGTTTTCATTGGAGGTTTTTGAAGATCAAGGGAATTAGAGAGAAGAGCTTCATGCTTCGGGTCGGGGAAGGAAAGACATAGAATTTGGATTTTTCTTCTTCGTAGAGTTTTGGGGAAGACTGAGGCAATCGCTGCTGAAGTCAGTGTTGTAATGGTGAATCGGGATTTTTAAATGAAGTGGGTTTGAATACTCTTGACTGTTTTGTAAAATCGAGTTACGTCTGTGATTGAAGGATTAAAAGGGTGTCTATAGGATTGAGTATGCGGAGTGAATGAAATTTATTGGGTTAATCTAACAAGACAGTCAGTGGATACAAGATCGTAAGTACAAAGCAGTATTGAAGGTTAACAGTTTGGGTTGTACGGGGTTCTCTGTAACGTCTAGAGACCTACCGACTGGGGCAAAAAGGACTTCGACAAGCTGTCGAAGAGCACCCGTATAGATTTACGGTACATTGTTGCAGTCGTTTATATTCCAGCAGTCAAAAACTGATAGACTGCTTGACTATCGACGAATCTCCATACTACCTTCTACAGCCAGACGCCCAGCGCGTTCTCAAGCAGGAAAGTACATAATACGACATAAGTGGTGAACCCGACGTGAAAGCTTGAGGTGGAAGGTATTGGATTTCGGTTGATTTTATCTTTATTTTTATGGAAAACGAAAATAAAAATTTTGAAGGATTTTTGGGAG
The DNA here is from genome assembly GCF_059467195.1 of Physcomitrium patens. Lineage (NCBI taxonomy): Eukaryota > Viridiplantae > Streptophyta > Bryopsida > Funariales > Funariaceae > Physcomitrium > Physcomitrium patens. The sequence continues at coordinate 7,899,075 of NC_143429.1, forward strand.
AAGTTTCTGGTGGGGAGTCTTCTAAACGACAAGGTATGCACATGGATCCGTCTATTGCTAGTTTGTTTCAAGCCTTCTCATTGTCAATGCAGCAACAGCAAAGCAATGATCGAAAGGAAGCTTTGGCAACCAAAGCATTGCAAGCAGTGGTCAATAAAATTGATCAATTTGATAGGAGGAATATTTCAAGGTATTTAAGATGTTATGTTCGTGAAATAGAATTAAATCGGGTTTCTGAGAAGAAAATGGTTGCACTATTTGGACTTGCCACGATACCAGAGATAAGGGACCACATTACATCGATTACGCATCGTTGTGGGAATTCATGGGAGGATTTTTCACATGCATTGAAAGACGAATATTTCTTGGAAGATGCTGATCGCGTTACTAAGAAGCTGTTTCTGGGATGGATTGAACGGCCCAATAAGAATTTGCAAGCAACAGAGCTACTAAGGGAATTTGAGAGGCAGTACTCTCAATTATCGAAGGTAGAAAAATTGACATTGGAGCCGAACAAAGTTGATCTATTTCTTCAAGGTGCTGATGGAGAATTGCAAGAGAAATTAGAACCCCTTCTTGAAGACAAAGAAGAAGATGAAGGATTGACAATGAAGTGGAAGAACGTTGAAGATGCGGTGGGGTTGCTTATAAAAAAAGAAAGGAGGAAGGATAGGAGCAATATTCCGAAAACAGTACAAGCACCGAAAGCTCCAGTACGTACAACACCACCGACAATGCCTACAGTTCAACCTTCGACATCCTTGTCAAAGAAAGCAGATATGGGTATGGAAGAAATTATACGAGGAATGCGAGATCTTCAAATCAAATTGGTAAGACTTGAAGAGAATACTTCTATAAAAAATTCGAAGAATGTTTCAAAACAAGGATATGTACAAAGATGCATTTGGTGTGATGATGCTTCACACACTAGAAAAGATTGCAATGAATTTAATAATATGATACAGCAGGGAATTATTTGCTGGAAAGATGGGAAGATAGCATTGAAAGATAGGGAGGATCTTCTTCAAACCAATTTTGGTAAGGGAGGAATGAGAGCATTGGTTCAAGATTACTTAAAAGAGCATGAAACAGTAGTACGAGAAAGTGCAAGTTATGGTGCTAAAGTAGATGATGAAATTGGTGGAAGTACGAAAACTAGTGAGTTTTGGGCTTCTGCCGTTTCTACAATGCAAGAAGGGAAATTACCTCGAGAAGCGTTATTGAGAACTGCAGCTACAATACGAGGAAGAACAAGTTGGGAGGATCCTGTTGAGTCTCTTTCAGTTCATCCATATATTGCTAAGAGCCAACATGAAGCTTTGATGGAAGAAAAAAGACGAGGAAATTTTGATGATACTAGAGAAGGAAATTCTTTTAAGAGGCAAACTCGAGGAGACAAGGCTCGAGAGGCAGCTTCACAAGAATTGCCTGTAAAGGATACCTCAGCATCATTGGGAGAAAAAACAACGGAGACAAAAGATAAGGGCAAATCAATTGCTTATAAGCTACTTTCTGACATTGAAGCGGCAACAAATTTGAAAGGGGTGTTGGAAGAACGTATATTAAATGCTAAGGTGGAATTCACATTGAAAGAAGTCTTGGGAATTGCAAAGAAGGAGTTTCATGATGTTATCATTGACAGCATTAAGCGAAAGAGGCAATTAATGAGCAAAACTGGAATGAGTCATGCTATTGATGCAAGAATATGTAGAGATGAAGAAGAGGTTGATATTGGTTACAAGCAACCAACAAATGAAAAGAATGGGTATAATCAGCGAGTACGTTTCGAAGATTTTAGTGACAAGGAAATGGAAACTTTGAGCCATTATACTCGAAAGCATTGGGCAAGGGCAACTACTGAAGTATTGGTGAAGGTAGGAGATATAGAAGAACCAATAGTTGCTTTGGTGGACCATGGTTCTGAAATAAATCTCATGTCTAAAGATCTTTATAAGAAGCAAAAATGACCAATTGATATGGAACATGGATGGGCAATACGAGCAGCTAATAACACACGAGGCGAATTATATGGAGCTTGTCCAGATGTCAAAATTCGGATTGGGGATGTTGCGACGGAGCAACATTTCTTCGTTCAAGATACAACGTCTTATCCGTTGATTTTAGGACAACCTTATATCACGGCAACACGGATGGAAACAAAGGTACTTGATGATGGTTCTGCTTATGCAAGGGTACGGAGCGAAGATGGGAGGAAAGCTATACAATTTCTAACAGTACCTCCTAACCATGAACGGAATCGAGATAGGTTGAGAGAGAAACCATTGCCAAAGATTGTTGAAGGATTTAAGGATTTTGGGGAGGTACCACTGTAAAGCGAGATTATGGAGGTACAAAAGAAGAGGTACTCTCGCGAGATGAAGGTGCCTTTGATGCGAGTTTTATTGATATATTAGAGAATGGAAATATTATGTATAAGAAAGTTGATGATTTTAAAAGAAAAGAAAGAAAAAGATTATATGATATTGAAGGACAGTTACGCAAGATAGGTACATTGCAAGATGATGAGAGGATTTTGGGTGTTTATGAAGAAAATGGACTGGAAGATTCATTGGAATTGATTACATCTATTGGGTTAGGGGATAATGATAAGATTGTTGAGATTCATTCGAGAGAGGTTTATACCATGCTTGAATCTTTTCAAGCACCAGAAGTCACAGTAGAGACGAGATATAAAACGGCAGATAAGAAGGTAAAGCCTGTTGCCGGACCATTACCAGAGGATTCTAAAGAACAAATGGGAGAAGCATCAAAAGAAGCAAGTTTAAGAGATCCAATGAGTATTGGACATCAGTTTACTGAAGAGACTTTTGAAGAATTGAAGATTAGTTCTGATGGTTCTTTATTGCCGGAGGAAATTACTTGCTTCAAAAAGATGTTGGCTAAACAAGGTAGATCGTTTGCCTTCGAATCTCATGAAATTGGGTGTGTGGATCCAAATATTGTAACACCTATGGTTATCTTCACTGTACCGCATGTACCTTGGAATCTAAGACCGATTCCAGTACCGAGGGCACATTTACCTAAATTGGTCGAACTATTGAAAGAAAAGATAAAGATGAAAATATTAGAACCTTCATTTGCGCCGTATTCTAGTCGATGGTTTACGGTACCTAAGAAGAATGGGTCACTACGGTTTATTCAAGATATGCAGCCGGTGAATGCTTTAACTGTCAGGAATGCAGGAATTGGACCTATTGTGGATGAATTTGCTGAGGCGTTTGCTGGAAGGGCGATCTATTCAATGGGTGATTTGTATTCAGGTTATGATCAATTTCAACTTGCCGAAGGAAGTAGAGATATGACAACGATGAGGACACCGCTTGGATTGGTTAGAATGTGCACTCTTCCTCAAGGCGCGACCAACTCAGTTGCGCATATGATGAATGGGATGAATAAGGTATTGAGAGATTTTATCCCGGAAAGGACTATGCCTTTTCTGGATGATGTTCCTATAAAAGGGTGCAGAGAAGGAGACAAGGATGAAACTTTAGATACGAGGGGGTGTCGCAGATATGTTGTTGATCATATACAAGATTGTGAAAAGATTTTAACTCGGCTTGGAGAAGTTCATCTTACATTATCGGGTATGAAGTCCGTATTTGGAGTGCGAGAGGTTGTAATTGTTGGACATTTATATGGATCTTATGGAAGAAAACCAGATCTGACTAAAGTTGATGCAATTGGAAGGATGAAAGAGGATTGTGGTTCTTTAACAGAGGTTTGCAGGTTTTTGGGTGCATGTGTATTTTATAGAATCTGGATCCCTCATTTTGCTCACATAGCGGATCCATTATATGAACTGTTACGCAAGGGTTACCGATTTGAATGGAAAGAAAGGCATATTCAGGCAATGCAAAGATTGAAGAAATTATTGATGTCACCTCCAATATTGAGGAAGGTTGATTATAAGTGCAATAGACCAGTGATTCTTACTGTAGACGCTAGTCCAATTGCCGTTGGATGGGCTGTGGGTCAAGATGATTCGAATGGGAGTAGATTTGCAGTTCGATTTGGGGCTAAAGTTTTAAGTATTCGTCAGCGTGCATATTCGCAAGTCAAAAGAGAACTTTGGGGAGTCGTTTCGGCTATGAAAGCTGAAAAGGACTATTTGATTGGGGCAGTAGTAGTAATTGAAACAGATTGCTTGCCATTGCTTGGAATGATTATTAACTGTTCAACGCCAGATATTGCAATGTTGAGATGGATTGCTTATATTAAGTCACTAAATCCAGAATTTAAGCATATCACTGGAAAGGACAATTTAGTAGTAGACATGCTATCTCGAGTAAGATAGGAGAGGGAGGACGAAATGGTTGAAGACATTGATGATGTCGGATTGAAATTCTATTCAATATCAAATCTCAACAAAGAAGACAAGCTATTTCTTGAAGAATCTTATGAAGGAGAATTATTGGATATTGGTCATTATTTGAATACCTTGTCTAAGCAGGGGAATTGGTCTATAGAAAAATTCAAACAAATAAGAAAAAAAGCATATGGATTTTTACTTCGAGATGGATTCTTATGGAAGAGACCGAAGAAAGGAATTGGGATGCCACAACGAGTGATAGGCAAAAGGGAAGAAAAACTAAAATTATTAAAGGAGTTTCATGATAGTTTATGGGCAGGGCATAGAGGAATCTGGGCTACTTTTGCTAAACTCAAGGAACGATATTGGTGGAAAAATATGTATCGAGATGTGCTCTCATTTGTAGAGTCATGTGAAATCTGTCAATCGTATTCTAATATCCGACATCGAGATAGTCTTCATCCTACGTATCCTCTGGCTATTCATTTTAAATAGGTTGTTGATTTGGTTATTATGCCGGTTGGGTTATGGCAGATGAGATATTTGGTTTTAGCTCGTGAAGATTTATCAAATCAAGTAGAAGGAAGAGCATTGAGGACAAAATCTACAGAGGAGATTTGTAGGTTTTTGCTTGAAGATGTCATTTGCCGTTACGGGTGCGTAGGAAAAATCACTGCAGATCGTGGAGAATTAAATGCACAAGAAGCTCATAAGTTCTTTGAAAAATGTGGAGTTAAACTATCACTGACTACTGCTTATAATCCGGGAGGGAATGCGAAAAGCGAACCCGCCGATTGTGAAAGCATTGGTTAAAGCTTGTAATGGGAAGGTTAAAGAGTGGCCACGGCTTTTGTCATTTGCATTATGGGCTGATCGAACAACACATAGTTTGGTGACAGGATATATGCCAGTAGAACTTATGACAGGTCAAAAACCAATTATGCCGATTGAAGAAAAGGTACTTACTTGGAGTATGCTACCATGGGAAGATGGATTGACAAGAAAAGAACTTCTGGCTATTAGGATTCGACAATTGGAGCAAAGAACGGAAGATGTCCAGATAGCATTGGAAAGGTTAAAAAGAGCAAGGTTACAAAACAAGGCGCGATTCGATAAGCAACATCGATTGAGACCAAAAGCAATCGAGGAAGGTGACTGGGTACTTGTTTATGACAATAGTCTGGATAATCAACATAGTACTTTGCGGAAATTTTCAAAACGTTGGTTTGGACCATATGTGGTAACAACTGTTCATGATAATGCGACTTACTCATTACGAGAGTTAGATGGTACAAAATTGAAAATACCAATTGCAGGGAAGCGAGTAAAAATATTTAAACGAAGACATGCAGAGATGAATATGGAAGACCTTAATGAAGGTATAGAGATTCCGCAGCAAGAAGATGAAAGTGATTTGGATAATGAAAGTGACGAAGACGAACTGGACAAAGACGTAGGGGATATATTCTGAATCAAACCGCAATTGGGTAAATTGGTGCATACCGGAGGATGCACAGGTTCAAAGGGGGTGGATGTCGTGTTGTAACACGAGTATACAATGAAAATAAAAAAAGAAAGGGGAATTTTATTAATATTCAGTTACCTCGAATATTGGGAGCATCGACCAACTCCAACGCAAATACTGAGTGGTCAGGTTCAGTCACCCTGTTACAATCAGCCGGGGCATACTGAAATGCTCCATTCGATTCCCATAATGGGAGTCAGCAGGATGAGAAGGACCAATTCACACGACCGGTTCGAAGAGCTAATTGGATCCAATTTCGAGAATCCAATCTGGGTCCTCTTACCCAATATGAGACCTGTATTGGTGGGACAACCCAATGCAGTCTAGTTATGGAAAAATCCAGGTTATTACGGGCATCTTATCTAATATGGGACCTGAATTGGTCGGGCGACTCAATGTGGTCCCGATTACGGGGTTTCGATTCTGTTTCGGGCTGTCCTGTTCTCTGTGCCGTTTCAGGGAACGTTGTTTATGGTAAATGGATCTCTTAAAGGTAAAAACGGAGGAGAAGGCCTTGATGACGTGAGCCAATTTTGGATCTAAGCTCTGACGGCAGGAGCCAATTCCGGATCTAAGATGGAAGATTGAAGAAATTCAGAGGATAAGGTTAGGGGAGAATATAGTTTTAGGGAGGGAGGTTTTTTTTCTTTTTTCGGGGAATCGGGGGAGGAACTAGTTTTCAAGCTTTTGCAAGGTTACCAGTTTGGTTTTTCATTGGAGGGTTTTGAAGATCAAGGAAATTAGAGAGAGGAGCTTCATGCTTCGGGTCGGGGAAGGAAAGACATAGAATTTGGATTTTTCTTCTTCGTAGAGTTTTGGGGAAGACTGAGGCAATCGCTGCTGAAGTCAGTGTTGTAATGGTGAATCGGGATTTTAAATGAAGTGGGTTTGAATACTCTTGACTGTTTTGTAAAATCGAGTTATGTTTGTGATTGAAGGATTAAAAGGGTGTCTATAGGATTGAGTATGCGGAGTGAATGAAATTTATTGGGTTAATCTAACAGGATAGTCAGTGGATACAAGATCGTAAGTACAAAGGGATATTGAAGATTAACAGTTTGAGTTGTTCGAGATTCTCTGTAATGTCTAGAGACCTACCGGCTGGGAAAAAAAAAAAAGACTTCGACAAGCAGTCGAAGAGCATCCGTATAGATTTACGGTACATTGTTGCAGTCGTTTATATTTCAGCAGTCAAAAACTGATAGACTGCTTGACTATCGGCGAATCTCCATACTACCTTCTACAGCCAGACGCCCGACGTGTTCTCGAGCAGGAAAGCACGTAATACGACAACGTGGCGATATTCTATAGGACCTCCAATATATGTTGACATTGTAGGATACATGCCTTGACTTACAAGGCAAGTTCTTCTACTTGTGGGCCACATATTTAGCTTGATCTTCAAGCTAACAACATGTGTGGTACATGGCCAACTTGTTGACCAAGTTTCTAGTCCAAAAAGTCAATTAAAGACACCTATGAAGTCAAAGCAGCATCTATGAAGCTTCCATATTAAATACTATAGAATTTACTTACTTTTACCTACTTTTACTTACTTCTACCTATTTGTATATGTAATTACTAGCTTACATGATTATGTCCGTGACATTACCCCTCCTTCTAGGGACGAGTTGCACAAGGAGCGGTCATCATATGTCGAAGAAATCTATGATGCAACAAATTGTATTTGCCACATATTCTGATCTTTGTTCTCTTCGAAGATGATTGATAGGGCTTCTCAACCATCAGTAGTGTCCCATACCAGGGCAAGAAGACCACCCAATTATTTGATGATTGTTGAGGCCTTCGTAACTTCCTTCGAATAGAATATTTGGAACACCATCAGGAGTTGTTCCTACCTCTAGCACAATCACCAAACATCGGGAGTTCCTTCCCAAATCGTGATATCAAACGCGTTGTATCTCGCCATCTATTCGAGGAAGAACATGTCATTCTTGAAGATCTTCATCTCGATTGCGTCATCTTGAAGGTTGTGACAATCGTAATGTCTCTTCCGGTAGGTCAATAAATGAAGGTTCTTGAGTCGAATCCACTGGTTGTTGGTTCTCCATCTCCTGAGCATCACTACTAAAAAGAAGCTACAAACAAGAATTGAAAGTAGAATGTTATCTTGCGTAGATGTTGTTTCTTTTATAAAGAAGGTTTTCATCTTCATTTTGATAGATGTCATCAATAGAAAGCCTCCATCGCCTTTGCTGTATTTGCATGATTCTTTATTGGCTCCCATGTGCGTTCACTAATACCATATCCGTGCCAATGGACAAGATATTCTAATTTATTTCGGCGCCGCCTTGAATCTAAGACTTCTTCTACTTCAAACTCTTCATTATTGTCTACTTCTATAGGAAGAGGTGGAGTTTGTCGTCTTTTTGGTATGTCCACTATCTTGTATGGTTCAAGAAGAGACACATGGAATACTGGATGGATTTTCATTGACTCTGGTAGATGTAAACGATATGCAATTGGATTGATTTGTATAAAAATAGAAAATGGTCCTAGTCTTTGATAGTCCAACTTGTCACAAAGACGAGTGGTCTTGATATTGTGACAAAGTAGCCATACCTTATCACCCAAGACAAATGATGGTTGTTCCTTTCGATAGACATCTGCATTGATCTTTTATTGTTCTTGAGCCTCTTTTAACTGCGCCTTCATCGTTGCATGTAGCTCTGATAAATGAATTGCCAAATCTTTTGCAACAGGATTATCAACTTTTGAAAAGTCAAAAGTATCAAGTCGTGGATGATAACCATAATTAGCAAAGAAAGGTGTTTGTTTTGTAGAAGAATGTATCGTGTTATTGTAAGCAAACTCTGCCAATGGCAAAAGAGTTGTCCAATCATCTTGTTGGTAATTAATGGTACATCTTAAATATTGCTCCAAAACTTGATTAATACGCTTTATTTGTCCATCAGTTTGAGGATGGAATGCCGAAGATAGTTTTACATCCACTTTAAGAATCTTGAAAAGAGTCCGCCAAAATCTTGATACAAATTGAGTTCTCCTATCAGATATAATATCCTTGGGTAATCCATGATAGCGATAGATATTGTCAAGAAAGAACTTAGCTGTTTCTTCACCTGTGATACATTTTGTACATGGTACAAAATGTGCCATCTTGGTAAAACGATCTACTATCACGAATATAGAGTCATAAGAACCTGAGATTGGAAGATCCCTGATGAATTCTATAGAAACAGAAGACCATGGTTGTTTTGAAATGGATAATGGCTAAAGAAGTCCAAAAGATCGATGATGAGGAGTTTTCGATCTTGAGCAAACATCACATGATTGTACAAAATCTTTAACTGCCTTCCACATTTGAGGCCACCAAAAATCCCTAGATATCAGCTCTAAAGTCTTATTACATCTAAAATGCCCTACTGCTGGGAAGTCATGACGAGCTTGAAGAACACGTAAACGTGCTTCTACTTCTGAAACATATAGCATCCTTCGAAATAGAGTAGATTGTTCTTGAATTCAAATTTAGAGGGATCATGAGATTTAGAAGAATTATTCTTGATATCATGAACAAGAGGGTCTGAAGACATACTTAACTTGACTTGCTTAAAAAAAGTTAAATCAACAGTCAATGTTGATTTTATTGCTCAAAGATGAAATTGCTCTGATTTCAAGAGAACCGTTCTTTATTGCTCAAAAGCTGCATCTCTTTCTTTTGGTACAAGATAAGAACGTCTAGACAAGGCATCGGATAAACCTTGTTGTTTTTCTGGCCGATAAGTGATGATGAACTTGAATCTTGATAAAGACATGCTCCAACGAGCTTGGCGATGATTTAATACGCGTGCTGACATAAAATATTCAAGGTTCTTGTGATCCATATACACAGTGACTGGACTGGAAGCGCCTTCTAGATAATGACGCCATTCTTGAAAAGAATCTACAATTGCAAGAAGTTCTTTGTCATGGATCTCATATTTGATTTCTACTGCTCAGAATTTTCTTGAATGAAAGGCTACTGGATGAAGTTTGTCATTTGTTCCCATTTGTGATAAAACCGCACCTAGAGCAAAGTCCGATGCATCTGTTTCCATAAAGAATGCTTTGGAAAAATCTACATGATACAAGATTGGTGCAGAAACAAACGCTGTCTTCAAAGATTCAAAAATAACTTCCGCTTCTTGATTCCATTGGAGTTTGTCTTTACAAGTCAAACGTGTAAGTGGAGCTGTAACTCGAGAGAAGTCTTTGATGAAGATCCGATAGTAGTTGGCAAATCTCAAAAAACATTGGACATCTCTTACCGTTTTTGGGATCTTCCGGTCTATAATAGTTTGAACTTTCTTAGGATCCATTATAAGTCCATCATTTGAAATGATGTAACCTAAGAAATCAACTTGAGTAGTGTGGAACACAGACTTTTCTATCTTGGCATAGAGTCCTGCATCTCTTAATTTTTGTAACACACGACGAACATGAAGTTCATATTCTTCTGGATTCTTAGAATAGATCAAGATGTCGTCTATATAACAGACCACAAAATCGTCCAAAAACTCTCAAAAAACATCATTCATTAGATGTTGAAAAGCTACTGGTGTATTTGTAAGTCCAAAAGGTATGACATTGTATTCAAAATGTCCATACCTAGTTCGAAACGTAGTCTTCCATTCATCTCCTTCTTTGATGATTACTAGATTATATGCTCCCCGAAGATCTATTTTTGTATAGATCTTAACTTGATTCAACTGATCAAGAAGTCCAGATATTAAAGGTAGTAGATACTTGATCTTGATGGTAATCTTGTTGAGTCCTTGATAATCAACACACATCCGCAATGATCCATCTTTTTTCTTCACAAATAGAATTGGAGCTCCTGTTGGAGATTTAGAATGGCGTATGAATTTCTTGGCTAGATTTTCTTCAATATACTCCTTGAGTTTAGCCAACTCATTTTGTGATAAACTGTAGATTGGTCTGAATGGTGGTTGTGCTCCTTCTTGAAGGTCAATTGAACAATCATAGGGACGATGTTCTGGGAGTGTATCCACATTCTTTTTTTCAAATACATCTTATAATTCCTGATATTGGCTTAGAATGCTACTTGAAGTCTTTTCACTAGTAAAAATGGGTATGGCATAAATAATATATGGTGATTCTTTCATAGCAGCATGCAAGAAAGCTTTTGCACCTATAAATACGAATTTAATTGAACTAAACTTATGACTCTATACTTGATTAACTACACTGTTAGTTATACTTTTAGAGAAAGTAAGAGTTCGAAAAATCCAATCTATTTGACGGTTGTATTTTTCTAACCACAATAAACCTAAAATGACTGGATTAGAGGGAGATCTAATGATATTAAATACTACAAAACTATTATGATCATTGATTATTACTTCTATAGGAAGGATTTTGTAAGTAATATGTCCAAAAGACAATGGACGACCATCTATAACTTCTACATGAACACGTTTAGTTTTCTTTACTAAAGATATGCTATGTCTTTTAGTAAATTCTTCATGTAAAAAATATGCTGAGGCTCCTGAATCTAACAAGGCAGAGACTTTGTAATGTTTAGGTCCTAAAATAACATTTAATGTAAAACAAGGAGAGGGCTCTGAGGAGAGAATAGGACCTTTACTAGATGTTGTGCAAGGTTCTAGCTGCACGGTCCCTATTATAGCTGGACAAACTTGTTTTTCGACATATTATCTTCTTTCATAGTCATACTCCTCATTTTGTGATTACGTCATTTCTTTGGACAATATTGAGCAGTGTGCTTTGGTTCTCCATAATATAAACATAATTCTTCTTGACGACGATGAGTCTTTTCTTGCTCAGTAAGAGGTTTGAAACGTACTACATCAATTTACATATCCTCTATTTCCAAATGTATGTGTTGAAGAGGCGTTGGTGTTGCCATTGAATTATAGTAACGTTGAGGTCCACTTATATGGTTCTCAGATCAGAATTCAAAAAGGCGATTGTCGCACTTCACAGCAAAGTCAATTGCTTGACTCAATGTTTGAGGATCAGGTAAGTTGAGCATTAATTTTTTTACCTCATATTGCAATCCGTAGAGAAATTGGCTAATAAGTGCAGCATCATCCCACTTGATATCAGTTGGAAGTTGTCGAAACTGTGAAGCATATAACAATACTGATCGATTGCCTTGTCATAAAATATGGATCTTATTGGTTGCAACACGAATTGCATCATATTCTCCATAGATGGATCAAAACTTTACCAAAAAAGCCTCTAGATTATCCAATATTGGATCTCGTGGTTCAAGAAAAGATGAAAACTATGATAGTGCTGAACCTGAAAGAAGCGTACCAATGAATCTAACTTGCGATCCTGGAGTTGGATAGCTTTGGAATTGAAGTTCAATCACAAGTTGCACTTCATTGATAAATCCTCGAAACTTGGATCTAGTGCCATCAAATTTCTCGGGTAGGGCAATTCTTGGTTCTCTAACATTTGAAGGGCGTTCCACCATAGGAGAAAGGACATGGTTTGGTGTAGATGTTGAAGCAGCTCCAACCATTTCTATATCTTCACTTTCTGCCAATCTTATTGCTTCTTGTAGTAGTAAATTGAATTGATGCATCGCAAGCATTAATTCCCTCAATTGTTCTTGCATTTGTGTCATTGCTTTCTTCATTTCAACAAGTTCTACCATGATAACACTTAGAAGAAAGAAGATGTCTAATATTACTCAAAACAAATAGAAGAGAGGACTTGAGAACAAAGAAAATACTAAGGACAATATCAGTTTAGAAGAGGGTAATCCGCAACTTCTAATATGCTTATATCTTATCAAGAAAAAGGGATAATCCACTTTTAATCAAGATTAGACAAAGCTCTGATATTGTAGGTATACTCTTGTCAATCTGTCAAGGACAAGAACTCGATGAAAAAACAATTCGAATAAGTGAGCCTTCACTCAAAGAGAGGTAACAAAATATATATATAAACAAGTATATATATTGAAAGAGAACTGGAATGGCTATTGCTAAAAGACAAGAAAACTAGAAACCCTTGAAACTAGACTAGAAACAAGAAAGGAGTTGACAAGAGTGAAGAAGCCTTCACTCTTGTCTCTATATATACTATCTATCTAGGCGCTACATGGCGATGTTCTATAGGACCTCCAATATGTGTTGACTTTGTAGGACACATGCCTTGACTTACAAGACAAGTTCTTCTACGTGTGGGCCACATAGTTAGCTTGATCTTCAAGCTAACAACATATGTGGCACATGGCTAACTTGTTGACCACGTTTCTAATCCAAAAAGTCAATTAAAGACACCTATGAAGTCAAAGCAGCGTCTATGAAGCTTTTAGGAAGCTTCCATATTAAATACTATAGAATTTACTTACTTTTACCTACTTTTACTTATTTCTATTTATTTGTATATGTAATTACTAGCTTACATGATTATGTCCGTGACACCTTCATCTACCCATGTCTTACTTTCATCCCTCCCAATAAGCCTCATACTAGTTAAGATTTTCATCTTTAGGCTCTAATCTCCTCTCATGGCTTCATATTAAATAATTAAGTTTTATAATTTTTTTAAATGCTGTAATCAAAATAGATAAAACTCAAAAAATAATTTTTTATATCCACTTTTTTTAAATTAATCTATTAACCATTCTAACATACACCAAGATTTATGAACATATTATATGTTCTAACTAATTTTTACATATTATAAAGAATTATAATATGACATCTCTCTTTTTAGAACTTGTTGCTAGAAGGGGGATAATATCATGGATATATATATTTATCTCAATAATTATTTATATGATTAGATAGAAGTAGATAAATATACATTAATTTCATAAAGTCTTTTAATATAGCTTCCTAAAAGCTTCATAGATGTGATTTATAGGTGTTTATAGGTCAAAAACTTGGCTAACAAGTTAACCATGTATTGTTAGCTTGTGAAACAAGTTAACTCCGTATAATAGCTTATAGAACAAGCTAACCATGTGGAGCATGTATAGATAACTTGTCTTACAAGTTAAGACATGTGGCTAGCAAAGTCAACATATTTTAGACGTCCTATAGGATATCACCATGTAGTCCATAATTAAGAGTATATATGGAGGGAAGAGTGAAGCCTTCTTCACTCTTGTCAATGCCATTCTAGTCCTTAGTCTTATTTCAAGGCTTTCTAGTCTTCTTGTTTTTGGCAATAGTCATTTTACTTAATATTACATTATCTTTTGAGTGACTTCTTAGTTCTCTTTAATGATACAAGAGTGTATCGAGGATTCTCTTTTTTTGAGATTCATATTCCTAACACAAATTCAATTTAAGAGCCATCATTTGCTAAATTATCAAACAAAACATTATAATTATCATAGCCTTCAAGACAATGTAGTAGAGATGAAGACCTTCAAAAACAACATGTTCTTCCTTGAATAAATAGCAAGATACAACATATTTGGTATTATGACCTAAGAAGAGAGTCTCAATATTTGGTGATTTTATTGAAAATAAAAATGATTCTTGATGGTATTACAAAGGTTTTGTTTGAAGGAAGTCATAAAGATTTTAATAATTATTAAATATCATGGTGGTCTTTCAACCTTAAAATAAGACATTACTAATGGTTTAAAAGACCTACTAATTATCTATAAAAAGAATAAAGACTAGAATATGTGGCAAATATAATTTGTTACATCTTAGACTTCCTCAACATGTAATTATTATTCTTTGTGGAACTTCTTCCTAAAAAAAAGGATAATATCATAGACATATGTTTATTTTAATTTTTATTTAGGTTATATAAATAGATAAAAGTAAGTAAAAATAAAATAATTTCATAATATTTCTTAAAAGCTATATAGATGTTGCTTTGACTTTAAATTTTTTTTCTTTTAAAGACAAGTTCTACAAGGATCCTTGATTACATGTTGAAGAAATCAAAGATACAATAAATCATACTTATTACACACTTTGATTTATATTTCTTTTAAATATACTTGATGGCTCTAGACAACCATCAATATTATCTTGTATAAAGCTAGAAAGAAAATCCTAAAATTTGATCATAGTTGAAGCCTTCATTACTTCTTTTAAATAAAACATTTGAAACATCATCAAAGATGGTTTCTACTTCCAATAATATCACCAAATATTGGAATTTCTTTTAAAGTCTTGATACAAAATATATTATATTTACTATCTATTTAAAAAATAATGTGTTATTTTTGAAGATCTTTAAGATCTTTAAGCAAGATTTAGAAATTTAATTATCTAAATTCCTAAATCTTGCTTGTAATATGAATTGAAATGTCAAATCTCTTATTATTTAATTTAAATATAGATTATAAGTTAATATTAAAAATTTATTATTAATAATATTAAAAGAAAATTCATTGAAATAATTTATTGTTAAAGCCATTGCAGGCAATAATTGACTTTTTGAAAGATGTCAAATACAAAGATTTGAATAAAGAAGAATAATTCAAGTCATGATGTCAACTTCTAAATTTTCAAAAATTTCTTTACTAAAATTAAAACTTATGCAAATTGATATAAGATGTTTTAAACCTCACATTGAGCAAAAAAAGACTTGATTTCATGAAAAATAATTATGCTTGTATTATGGAAAATATAAGCACATTGCTTAAAATTTTCTAAAGAAATAATGAAATCACAAAATAAGGAGCATGGTTTCCAAAAAAGAAAATATGTTGATAAAAATTCTTTTTATCTATAATAGAAATAGTGCAGTTGAAAACTTATGTAACATCTAGTAAAAGATATATTTTCTCTTTATATGCTTTATTTTTCTTTATAATAATATTTAATTAGAAAAAATATATTATAAAGTCTTTATCTTATTAGATCTAAGTGCCTTAGCTTGTTTTATATAAAAAAAACTTTATTAGAAATTAAAAAAACACTCTTATTCAAGAAAGCTGAATTTGTACATGTAGAAGCCAAAGATGGTTGTTTAATGTCATCTAAAAATTTTATCCATGAAATTATTTATTTATTTGTAGAAAATAATAGTTATAATAGCTTATTAATATTTAATGTTATTAATCTTGTTCTAATTTAATTATTATAGATTTATTGTAGCTAAAAAAATATAATCCTTAAATAGATAAAATTTCCTATAATCTTGATTTTTTGTATAGCATAACTTAGACTTTTATTATCCAAGTAAAAATTTATAAGTTTAGAAGAACCAAATTTTTACTTATTGGTGTAAGAACTTTTATGTATGTAAGAAAAGAAGGATCACTTTTGTTTTAACTTTAATTTTAAGTTCAATTAAATTTATCTTTATCATGGTTTAAATCTTTTTTTGAATGATATGATTTCATATTGGATAATTTGGAGTTTTTTTTGAAAAAATTATAATCCATCTATGGAGAATATGATTCAAAAAAATATACAAGGAAAAATATGAGAATATTATGTTTTCTTAGTATGGATAAAATAAAAAAATCTACATTGACAAAGACTACATTTGATGGCATAAAAGATTTGTATGATATATCATTTTTTGTTAAAAATATTCAATATAATCATGATTTTTTTTTTTTTTTTTTTTTTTTTTGTAATATTAAATTAAGTTTTATATCTATATACTTTTAATCAAAACTAAAGTATTTAAGAAGAATATAAGAAATAATGAAAAGATTATTGATATGCAAAATGTTCTTATCTTTTTGTAGAGTTGGAAGACATTATACTTTATAATAAGTTGCCTAATATGCTAAAAACATTTATTATAAAAGGATCACTCTTTTTTTCTCTATTGATATTTATAGATGACATTGATAGAAATTTAAATAAAAATCTCTTTAAAAAGTACATTTCTATAGTTAAAATTTCTATTTTTTTTAAAAAAACGAAATCACTTATATTATGATTATAATTTTAAAATAAAAAACTATCATTAACTATATGAAATAAAGAATTTTAATAAGTATTTAAAAAATTAATAATATTAAATATAAAATAATATTCATTAATTACCAATCTACTAATTATAAATTTCAAAATAGTAAATTATTAGAAAATAACATATTCATGTTTAATGTATATTATAATATTTTTTAAATTAATTAATTTTATAATATGAGCTTATTAAAATTTAAAATTTAATTAATAACTTTATTTTTTAATAAATAAAGTTTTTTTATATTTTTTGTTAGTAAGTTTGGAAAATATATTTAAAAAATAATTCTTCTTTAAAAAGTTATTACAATCTTAAGTTATATAATTTTAAAATAATAAATAAGTGAATTAAATAATTATTTTTTTAGATATAAATATTTTTTGATGTTGCTCTTAATTTACAAGATTTTAGATAAAAAATTTATATTTTTTTATAGTGATAGTATATTATATTATTCATTTTAGAAAACTTTGAAAAATAATTTATAAAGTAATTTTTTATTTTCCATTTTTATAAAAAAAATTAATTAAATATTTTAAAAAAATATATCTTTAATATCTTATTTTGAAAGAACTTGGTTTTTTTTTAAATATTCTTATTTAATAACTTTTTTACTTGAAATTATTTTAAAAAAGGACTTTACATATAAAACATATTTATAACAAGGTTTATTTTTTCTTTCAGATGCTAAAAAAAAATTAGCCAATAAATATAAATATATACATAATACCAAAATTTAATAATTTTAAAAGAGTTAATCTTTTTTATTTTAATTGCAAAGAATTGACTCTTTTAAAATTAATAAATTTTATTTTATTTTTATATTTTATTTTTAATGTATATTTTGTATAAAATTTAATAATTTTAAAAGAATTTTATTTTATTTTTAATGTATATTTTGTGCAATATCGTTTTCTTGATTTTTTGAATAATTTAATATATTACAATTTTTATGCTTAAAAGTATTATAAATAAAATTTTATTTTTTTTATATCTTGTTTTTTTAAAGATTTTTGTAATTTAATTACTTTATCAAAATAATTTGAATACCTTCTTTTTTTAAAAATATCTAATTTTTTATCTTGTATAAATTTTATTAATTTTACTACAATTTTTTTAATAAATTTTATTTATAATGTGAACCAGCCTTATATATCATCTATGTACATCAAAATTATTAGTTATATAAGAATTTTTTAAAATACTTATCTAAAACTTCATTATTTTAAAAAATATAAAGTATTGCTAAACAACTTATAAAAAATAAAATAAAATAAATTGTATTATTTGAATTTTTTCCTCAACCCAAATTATAAGATGGCCTCAATTAAGAGTTTCTTATAATTGGTGGTATAAAGTAGAAGTAGCAAGAATAAGAGCAAAAGAAGGACAACACAAAACAAGTGAAACAAGTGAAATTAAGCAATTATATACTACAAAATTAGTTACAATTTATTCATTGGATTTTTATCCAATAAAGAATAAAAGTAAAAAATAAAAAATATATTTTTAGATATATATTTTTTTTATCTTTCCAATAAAATAAAAAATATATAAATTTAAGTTATTACTAATAATTTATGATATGTTAAATATAGAAGATAAATAATACAAAAATAAAATAAATAATTTTTACCTCGAAGACAACTTGCTTGAGAGATCAAAAATTTGGGCCTCACTAAGGCTCACGAATAGTATATATGGGTTGTTAATAGAGGCTACAAGGCCTTAGTCTTATCTTCTTACTTATATCTAAGGTGCTACAATTCATATGGAACTTGTGCACCTTCCTTTCTATAAGGACTAAATTAACTACTGGTCTTCCTAAATTAACTACTGGTTCTCCTGCAAAACCGCTGTCATGATGTAACATGGCTAACAAGTGAAAGGGTGAAGAAAATATCATGTTTTGAGGATCTCACTTCAAAAATATTGTAGCAAATTATCTTGGAAAAATAGATATTAGTCAAAGGGTAGAAAAATTAAAGGTACTAATGCTGCCTTTTTGCAAATTATGCTTCTATTTATTTTGTAAGGCCATAAATAAGACAAAACAAGATAGATTAGAAAAATAAAAGATATAGGCATATGTAGGGAGGAGTTAGGAGTATAAATTAGTAAAAATTACTTCAAGAAGACGAAAGTTGATACCCGAAGAGGACTGGTTATGAACCTGGGTCGAAATCAGACCCCGAGGCACAAAACCATACTTTAACACGGTTCTTTTGGAGATCTAAGAGTGAGATTTGATAGCGGACGGAATAGGCTTTTTATGAGAATTGCTTTTGGGTTATTTGGAGTTGATATGACTTTGTAAGAGCTTTCCAAAGTCAAGGTTTGTTTAGGATGACTTGGATTTTATGAAATAAAATAGGATTTACGTTTTGAGTGATTTCAAGTGTTTTGTAATAGATCTATAAGTGAAATTTTGTGGATTTATGGTTATAGTTGTGTTTAATATGTGTCATAAATTTGAGCTTGATCTAATGGTTGAATTGAGGAATATTGAGGTTAAAGTTGGTCAAGATCTTAGAAAGTAGAATTTTAGGTCTAGTAGAGATTTTTGAGATTTCGTGCAATCTGTTGGTTGGATTGAAGTGAAACTTATGTGAGAGGATATGAGACTTGTTTTTTTATGTGTATGAGAATTTTGAGATCAATCAAACCTTGCAAATGAAAGATATTGGCTCTGGAAGATTGGCATTTAGATTGGAGAAGAAGGCTAGCCAATATCCGAGAACATTTTTGAAGATATCGTCAATTTAGTAACTCCGATCCTTATCAATTTTTTTAGGCTTATTTTTAACTTATTTTTTAAAAATTATGCAAAATTTGAATTAAGATCAACAGTTTATTCATTAGTTATTGAGGTTTAAATCTGTTTTAGAAATTATTAGGATTTGGTTTAGGATTTGGTTAGGATTTTATTTAGGGTTTAGGGTTTTTTAAGGGTTTGATTTAGGATTTAGGATTTGAATTAGGATTTGAATTAGAGTTTAGGATTTGGATTAGGGTTTAGTTAGGGTTTGATTTAGGATTTAGGATTTGGTTTAGGGTTTGGTTAGGGTTAGATTTAGGGTTTAGGATTTGGTTTAGGATTTGGTTTAGGATTTGGTTTAGGATTTGGTTGGAGTTTGGTTTAAGATTTATTTAGGGTTCGATTTAGGGTTTAGGATTTTATTAGAATTTAAGATTTAATTAGTTTTGGCCTAAAGTTTGAATGAAGTTCAATAGAATTTTAACTAGAATTAAATTAAGATTGAATTGAGATGTATTTGAATGATATTTGTGTTCTTTCTAATGTTTTTTTAAAAATTCCTATTGTTTGTTTGAAATTTCTTTGAGGTTTTTTTAAATTTGATTAAGCTTGCTTAGTATTATTATAGTCTAATTAGAGCATTGTTAGTATTCTATTAGAATTAGGATTTTGTTATTCTAATTTCTATTCTTCCTTCCACAGCTAGGTGCTCGGAGCATTCTCAAGCAAGACTTCACGTATTATGACACCGCAAGAGTCCACTAGCTTGAACCTTGGGGATGGAAACCAGCCAACAATAGGAATAATGATAGGAAAAATGGATCACGCCAATTGTAGAACCACTAGAGCAAGTGCAAGATTATGAGTATGAGACACTATTGTAGCAACAACCACTCACATATTGGAATCACTATTCTCAGTTAAACACCACGAAGAAAGCACAACTATTGCAATGAAAGGGATTCTATAGCATCCTACGACCTTGACCAAAAGAAGAAATAGAAGGAACCAACGTACTTTTGAACAGAATATGTTACACAACATAGAAGGAAAATAAAGACAGCGAGTCTAAACTCCAGTGCAGCACTATCACGGTGACACACCTAGACCTGAAAAAATGAAGCAGAGAAGGATCCCTGGAATGGAGCAAAGAAGCCCTACAAAAGAACAAAAAAACCAAAAAAACAACAGCAGCATTCTAGAGCATTAGAGCCCAGGAAAAATTAAGAGAGAGAAAAAATGATCACTTCCAAGCTTTAGAAGAATCCAACAGTCAATCGATACTTCAACCACTTGAATGTTGACCACCACAGTAGTACCTCCACCACGTGAAGGAACGGAAAAAAAAATTATAAGTTTTTTTTAATAAGACTTTTTTAATTTATAAATACTTCTAAATTTTAATAAATAATTAAATAATCAAAAAGACTCTCTAATATTTATAATTATATAATTGAATGACTTAAAATTAAAATAGATTGGTGAGATCTATATTTAAATCTTAGATTAAAAATATATGGTTTGATTCTATATTTTTAAAATTTGGTCATTAAACAATGAAGAAATCCAAGATGCGGAGAATTATATTTGTCACATACTCTGATATTTATTTTCTTTGAAGATGATTGATAGGTCCTCTTAGCCATTGATAGTGTTTCATACTAAGGGATGAAGAGTATCTTATTATTTTATTGTTGTTGAAGCTTTCATAACTCCCTTCAAATAAAACATTTAGAACACCATCAAGAGTTGTTCCTACTTCTAATAAAATCACCAAACATCAAGAGTCTCTTCCAAAGTTGTGATATTAAATATGTTGTATCTCACCACCTATTTAAGGAAGGAAATGTTATTCTTAAAAATCTTCATCTTGAATACGTTGTCGGATTAGAGACAGTTTGCTTCAAGAAAGCGATGGGCTTCTGGCTGCCACTAAATACTCAATCAAGTCTAAGATATAAAATACCAAGTTTATATATATAATATTTTCTTTTTTTAGACAATTACATCAAAATACAAGCCCAAGTACCAAGAAAACACCCAAACATATGATAAAGATCTTAAAACCTTATATATCCTTATGAGAGATGTTTTTTGAACTTCAACAGCTCATATCTCACGATCGGACCGTCCAAACAACCCTAAATTTTACATAAAGTATTGATATAATTTCAAAAAATTCTACCAAAAAATTCAACTATAAATTCGTTACAGATCTTAAGATATCGCCAAAACCCTAACAGTAGCTTTAAATCCTAGCGTACATATATCCGTGTGCTAATTTCTTCATATCTCACAAAATAAGTATTTAAATACCATGAAACTTTGTTCTATAGCTTCTTAACTTAATTACTCACACTTATGGAAATTTTGAGCTAAAAATTCGCCCAAGAACTTAAGATATGGCTCCAACCATTACTATCAACTTACTGCCTTTGAATGACTCACTTACTACCTTTGAATTATATGTGCCGTCATCAAATGTCTATAACTCCATCTAGACTTAAATTCGTCAAATAGTATATGTAAAGTGTAGCTAAAAAAGTGTCCTCTCCAACTCCAGTCACCAATCTTTCATTGCTCTTTGTCTGCATATGTTATGCTTCAAAGAGTGACAGTAGGTACAAATTTGACACCTTAACTTTGAACACCTATATCTCCTTCAAAAAAACTTGAAATCACACAAACTCTTCATCCAAATTATACCCAAAACCCTGAAATTGTTGACCCTAGCTTCCAAAGCTCGAATGAATTCGAAAGAAAAACCCTAATCCCTAATAAGGCCTCGGGCAGCCTTGTTGAAGTCCATTGGGCATGGCCTTCGACCAATAGGAATAAAGTTTTCCATTCCTTGCCTTCATCCAACCATGCCTTGCTTTCATCCCTCCCAATAAGCCTCCTATAAGTTAAGATTTTCTTCTTTAGGCTCTAATCTCCTCTCAAGGCTTTATACTAAATATTTAGGTCTTACAATTGTTTTAAATGCTATAATCAAAAAAGATAAAATTCAAAATAAAGTTTCTTAAATCCACTCTCTTTAAATTAATCTATTTAACCATTCTAACATATACCAAGACTTATGAACATATTATATGTTTTAACTAAGTTTTACATACTATAAGCTTTTACAATATGACAACGTCATCTTGAGATTGTGACAATCACAATGTTTCATTTGGTGTCATATTAAATATGTTCTTGCTTGATGTAAGTATAAAACTCATTCTTTAATCCAATTACAAGATGGCCTCAATTAAGAGTTGTTTGTAATTGGTGGTATGAAGTGAAAGTAGCAAGAACAAGAACAAAAGAAGCAAAAGTCAGAAATAAGTGAAACAAGTGCAATCAAGCAATTGTATACTACAAAACTAGTCACAGTCTGTTCACTCAATTTTTATTTAGTAAAAATAAAAAATAAAAATAAAAAATATATTTTTAAAAAATTAATTTTTTAATCTTTTTAATGGTATAAAAAACATGTAAATCCAAGTTACTATGAGTAAGTTATGAAGGTTTAAAAATAACATTAGAATACCATATTCTGGTTTTGGGATCTTAGGACCTTTCTACTCTTCCATAAAAGAAAATTCTTTAACAAGGGTTTTTTTCTTAAATATCTTGATTTTTGGAGTGGTATTAGATTCTAAATCATAGAATGCTTGTCTTGATTTCTTTATGTTATTTATTACGTCTTATGTGACTTTGTTTAAATCAAAGAAGTGAGGAGAATCTTTTGAACTATTTTCACTCTCTATTGAGGTACAAGGAGAAAGATTAATATGCCAATACCTGATTATAACTATCAGGCTTGCATATTAAGTTCTTTATCCTTACTAAAAACTTCATCATGGAAGATGTAGTATATTTGAGAAGATGGAGGTTGGTCTCTAATGGATTGATAACCTTATTTCTTGGTTGGTAATTCTAAATACCTTATATCTTAAAAAAAAATTCCTTCATTTTATTATTCATATTGAGGTTGGTCGCCATTTAATGAAATAAATCCTTATTGAATATTTAAATCCAAGGAAGGATGTTGGATTTAATGATTATTATTATAATCATAAAATAGATTAAGAGATCTTAAACTATTATCCAAATTTGATATTCTTGCCCTCTTCAATTAGCCTTGGACTTATTATTGATAATTTCTTTGTAGAAATTTTAAGAAAAATATTTTATCAAGTTATTTATACACGTCTGGAAGATGGTTTCTTTTACAATTTCCACAAATTATTCCATTTTCTATCCAACAGCTACTCGGGAGGTGGCTTTTCTCTCAAAAGTGATATACCTCTTGTCTTTGTTGTTGTTATTGTTGATTCCTAAAGCTTTGGATGGGATTTTTTCAACAATGGAATTGGAAATTTGAATCCAATATGCTTTGATTCCTATGAAGTAGAACATATAATTATAGTCTTCTTTCGTTCTATTTGTAATTTTACTGGTTTGAATAAAATTAGCTTGTATACTCAAATTAGCCATATTGAGTGTATGAAAGTCCAAAGTGGTGCCTATCAGATTCTATCAAAAAAAGAGCTTGGTTTTGATTTTTTCTCTTAATGAAGACAATTATATGCTCTTGTATAGCCTTCATTTCTTGGACAAGTTCATTTTAAAATCCTTTTTGGCTTTTAAAGACTCCATTCTTCAAGTCCTCTTTTTATCTATTCCTATTCTTGGGGTATGTCAATTCAAAAAGGATGGGAGGTAGTATAACCTCTAAGGATATTGGATAATAGTTTATAGGTTGAAAGTGAGTTTTCATAGCCTCATACAAATATCCTTGAAAATTTCCTATATTTTGAGCATGTATAGAGATGAAACTAGGGATTTTATGATCTTTCTTCCTCTACATTTGCTCTTGCTACTTGTCAATGTCTTCAACTATTTGAGCTATTTTCTTGGACTTTTTTAAATTATCTAGTCTTCTTTTAAGAATTTTCTAAATTATTCCTTCACTATTAAATGCTTAAATAAAAAAGTGAATGAAGATATCATCTATGAGAAGAGGTTTTACAAATTGAGTTACTATAAGCTCAAATTATCAAATGTATTTAATGATTTCTTCATCTTTTTGTTGTCTCAAAGAAGAAAGAGCCGTGAGGGCATTATTATGCCTTATTTTTAGTCTGAATTTTTCTAAGAATCTCTCATGAGTATGTTCTAATTCTAAAAGGTTTGAAGGGGGTGGTTTCTATATCATTTGTAAGCTCCATCTTTCAAGGTACTTAAAAACCATACAAGATAATAACCTAAATTTATTATTAATCACATTGTGAGAAGTTCCATGAACTTCTTTACATATATCAATGGATTATCATCTATAGTCTCTTTAAATATAGGGAGGTTATACAACATAAAAATTAGATATAAATTCTTAAGAATTATAATTAGAAAATTCTTTCGTTGAACCAAGGAATTAATGGATATAAGAGTAGGTGTAGGTTCTTTCTCATATTCCATTAAAGGAGAAGGAGGTGTTGACTCTTCTCTTTCTTAATTTATGTCAAAAATCAAGTTAAAAGAGTTAGGATCTAACTCTTTTTTTTCTTCTCTCTAACCTAGATTTAATTCAAATGGGTTTTTAATAAAAATATCTTTCAATGTTGGAGAAAGAGATTGCTTATGCAATTCTTCAATCCTTACTCATTTGAGCTATTATTTTTTTTTTTTTTTACTAATAAGTTTTAGATTCTCTATAGATGAAGTTAGGTTGGATTATTTAGATCTAATAGAATGATGCATCTACACAACTATAAACATATTATTCAATTTAGTATAATTTTTAATCTATCTAATTTTTCAAAAAATTTAATTATAAGCTCCTCTACCTACAACCTACTTAAATACCTTTTGACATGGAAAGGAAACAAAACAAAAATAATTGAAGGAGGAATGTATCTCTCGCCAACCTGGCCTGTGTTAAAGAGTTCTAACATAGACTTTATCTTATTTAATTTAAACTAATCATCTTTTTTTAAAATATATATATTTAAAAATTTAATTTATATTTTTAAATTAAAATATATATATTTTAATATATAATTAGATATAATCATCTAATTTAAAAATATATTTTTAAAAATTTAATTTTTTTATATTTTCAATGATTTAAAAAATTATAAATTTTAGTTATTATGAGTAAGTTATGAAAGTTTAAAAAATAATAAGTAAATAAATAAAAAATTAAGTAAATAATTTTTACCTCTATGATAACTTGCTTAAGAAATCAAGAGTTCAAGCCTCACCAAGGCTCATAAGTAGTGTATATTGGTTTTTTAAAGAGCAACAAGGCCTAAGTCTTATCTTCCTACCTACACCCAAGGTGCTACAACCCATATAGCATTTGGACACCTCTTTTCTTATAAGAACTAGGTTGGTTGCTAGTCTTCCTATTTCTATTGGTAAAACTCATTTTTTTGCTTTTTTAACTTCATCATAGTGTTTAAAAATATCTTATTAGTTCAAGAACCTTGCATGGCTTTCGAACCTTGCTTCATTTCTTCATAATGGCTCCCAAGGTAGTAAAACTCATTATTACAAAAGTCTTGGAAATTGCTCAAAAAATTCCTAAAAAAATCTAAATAAATTTTAAATAATTTTAAAATACCTATAGAGGTTTTATAATACTAATATTAGTTTGAAAATATAATTTTCTATATTAATTATTTTTAAATTAATAAAATCAATTTAAATCTATTATAAATCATACTTTCTATATAATTAATTAAAAAGACATGAGGTTCTTTTTCATGATTCTTTTAACTACTAACTAATAATTCTATTTTTTTCTTATAAATAATATATATAAATATAAGGAAAATATAAATATTGACCTTAATAAATATTTTTTAATATTCAATAATAAATAAATAAATATTAATGCAACTAAGATAATTGCCTCTATGACTTACTAAGACTCCATTTCTTCTCCTCTAATATTATTTTCCTTCATTTAACATCTTCTAAGTACATCTTCACCTAAAAATTGTAATTTTGATACTCTACAAGCATTCTTTTATTCTAAAACAACTAGTGAGTCAATTTGATGATTCACACTTATCTTGAATTGTGACTTCAATTATGGATCTTTTTGTTTCTCCTTCTCTATTTTTTATATTCTTTTTTCCAAGAAGCATTTATCTACCTTTTTCATCTAATTTTTTCTTCTTAAATATTTTCTTCTTTTATTGATGAAGAAATCTTTTGAATTATTTTAAGCTCCTTCTACACTACTTTGTGAATAGAGGGGATACAAGGGATGGAAGGAATGATAAAATCTCCCTAACACTAGAAAAAAATCCTCAACTGGAAAATTACAAAGATAAAAAGAATTGATATGAGAGACGAAAGAAATGATTAAATCTCCCTACAACTAGAGAAGGTCCTTCAAGTGGAAAAATTACAAGAGGAGTGATGAAACCTTAAAGACACTCTCCACCTCTTATGCTTTTAGAACTAATAACCATCTTAAAAAAACCACCAAAAATAATAATATTAGTAAATAAAAGTAAGAATAAATATTAAAATAAACAAAGATAAAAATAAAAATAAAATAAAAAATTAAATTAAAAAAATTAAATTAAATTAAAATTTAAAAGTA
This sequence comes from Physcomitrium patens, assembly GCF_059467195.1. Taxonomy (NCBI): domain Eukaryota; kingdom Viridiplantae; phylum Streptophyta; class Bryopsida; order Funariales; family Funariaceae; genus Physcomitrium; species Physcomitrium patens. The sequence goes on from NC_143429.1 coordinate 7,926,214, forward strand.
AATTAAAACTATCAATTAAGTTTATTTTTTATTAATTAATTAGATAAGTATTTTAATTTAATATTATTATTGTTCTTTTTATTTTTATTTTTTATTTATTATTAATATTCTTAATTTAATTTTGATTCTTTTTTATTATTATTTTATTTTATTTTATTTCTTTCTTTATTTATTTATATATAAATAAATATATTAATTATAATTTTATATAATTAAAAATAAGATTTTTAGTAAAAAAATTTAAAATATAACATAAAATCTAAAATATAAATGATAGAAGAGATAGAAATCATTAACCTCAATTGTATTTTACTCATGGCTGCAACCTCTTTCTATTCCAAAAATCGCCAAAAATTCAAATTTGCTTCAACAATGTTGAATCTTTCACCACTACAAACTTTACTTAAACATAATTTTTTTCACAGAATTCTACATTAAAATAATTACCAAACACTAAAAAATTCTTTTCTAAACAAAAAATACATAAAATTACTAAGACGGTAAATCTCTTCCTAATCTAGAAATTAATAAAATTTCAAATCAATTATAATTTGAATATGTAATAGCTTTTTGAAAAGTTAACATCAAGATAAATAACTTCAAAAAGTTTTAATTCAAAAAATAGAACACATAAAAATTGGTTGATAAAAACTTGAGAACAATCCACATTCAATTCAACATTGAAATCCTTGACTATCTAATAAAGTAAAAATTTTAAATGCTTTTTTTTCACAAATAAAAAAGAAATGTAGAACACTTACTAATGATGAAGACCTATTTGAATTTTTTATTCAACAAAACCAAGCAAGATCAATCACAATAAGCAATTTTATATTCATACATACCATTAGAAGCACCATTTCTTGGCAAATGCACCAAAATATGAGTGTAAAATTCACTCTCAAATCTAAATTATAAGATGGCTTCAATGAAGAGTTTCTTGTAATTTATGGTATGAAGTAGAAGTAGCAAAAACAAGGAAAAAAGAAAGAAAACACAAAAAAAAAGTGAAATAAGTGCAATCAAATAATTGTACACTACAAAACTAGTCACAATATGTTTACTAAGTTTTTATTTAATAAAAAGTAAAAATTAGAAGTAAAAATATTATTTTAGAAATATAATTTTTTAATATTTTTAAAGATGTAAAAAACATGTAAATCTTAAAACTTTAGAAGAAGCATGAGAAAGAACCTCATATCTTTTTAATTAGTTCCATAAAAAGTAAGATTTGTAGTACATTTAAATTGATTTTATTACTATAAAAATTATTAAAATAAAAAAATATATTTTTAAACTGAATTAGTATTATATAACCATCATAGGAATTTTCATAATTTATTTTGAATTTATTTTGAATTTTTTAGGAATTTTTAGAACAATTTTTAAGACTTTCACAAAAATGAGTTTTATCACTTCGGGAGCCATTATGAAGAAATGGAGCAAGATTTGAAGACCACTTCGAGTTCCTAAGCTAATTGGATGTTTTTTAACACCATGGTGAAGTCAAAAATATAAAATTATTGGTTTTATTAATAAAAAGTAGGAGAACCAACAGCTAGTATAGTCCTTATAATGAATTAGGTGCACAAGTCCTATATGGATTATAGCACCTTAAAGATAGTTATAAAGATAAGACTAAGGCCTTGTGGCCTCTTTTAAGAACCCATATATATTACTTATGAGCCTTGGTGAGGCTTGAACTCCTGATCTCTTAAGCAAGTTATCTTTGAGGTAAAATCATTTATTTAACTTTTCATTTATTTATTAGTTATTTTTAATCCTTCATAATTTACTCATAGTAACTTAGATTTATATGTTTTTTACATCTTTAAAAATATTAAAAAATTATATTTCTAAAATAATATTTTTACTTCTAATTTTACTTTTTATTAAATAAAAACTTAGTAAACATATTGTGACTAGTTTTGTAGTGTACAATTATTTGATTGCACTTATTTCACTTGTTTTTTGTGTTTTCTTTCTTTTGTCTTTGCTTTGCTACTTTTACTTCACACCACAAATTAAAAGCAACTCTTAATTGAAGCCATCTTATAATGTAGATTTAGGAGTGAATTTTACACTCACAAGCACTTCCAAATAGAAGTACACGTATAAATCCATCAGAATATTAGAAGTGATGCAACTTTAGATAGAGCTTGACTTATTACAAAAATCCTTGAAATTTTAAACTCATTCCATCAAACTTATCTAGCATACTAATCCATGTTTCCATTGTACTTGTACAAGTGAAACTTCTTAGATTTGGTTGTGAAGTCAATCTATTTGCTTCTTTTAACTACACAACTTCTTATTGTAAATTATAAACTTTTTCTATAGATATGGAATTAGTATTTCTATAATTGGTGATAATGATGCGTAAAAAATTCACTCTAAGAATATCGACAATTTTGTGAAGATCTACAATAGTTACAAATCTATTTTCACTTCTACCAAATATAGCATCCATGATTTTTTCTTCCATTTCAAACAACTTAACAAAGCTATAAGTTAAATTAGAAGAGGATAATTTGTAATTTCTAGTATCAAATAAAAATTTCTATAAAAAGAGATAATTTGCTTTCTTTAAAAAAAATTAGTATTAAAAAATCAAATAGTTTGTTTAATGGTAGATAATCTACAACCTTCAAAATACAACAATAGAAATGAGATAATCTATTCACTTCTACAAAAAAATTAGAAAGACTTGAGACAAGACTAAGGACTAGAAAAGCATTGATAGGAGTTAAAAAGGCTTCATTCTTGCCTCTATATATACTTTTAACTTATAGCTATGTGGCAATGTCTTATAAGATCTCCAAAATATGTTGAATTTATAAGACACATATCTTAACTTACAAGGCAAGTTTTCTATATGTAAGTCACATAATTAACTTATTCTACAAACTACCAATACATGGTTAATTTGTTGACCAAGTTTCTAACCTACCAATCAATTACAAACACATATAAAGTCAAAGCAATATCTATGAAGCTTCTGAGAAGTATCTCTAAAAAATATTATAAAATAAATCTACTTTTATCTGCTTCTATTTAATTATATAGATAAATATTAGAGTAAATATGTATGTCTATGATACCACCCTCTTCTCTCTACATAATTTTTGTACCACCTTCTTCTCTCCACATAGCTTCTCTGTCAGTTTCTTCTTTACATATAGCTTCTATGCCACCTTCTTTTCTTTACATTACTTCTCTACCACCTTCTTCTCTCCACATGGCTTTCCTACTACCATTCTCTCTCTGTATGGCTTCTCCTCATAGCTTCCTTGTCTTTTTGCATGACTTCAATGTAAAATCTTCAAAGTATGTTATAAAAATTTCTACAATAATTGCGGCAAAGATCAGCTATTGGAAGCCTCTTAGTATTTGTATGAAGCTTGAAGCTTATCAATTACTATCAAAATTCATCCAAAGATGTGATAGTTGATTATGTATAGTGCTTTGACATAAGAAAGATGGAGAGATAGTAATGGCATCAATAAAATCAAAGTTTTTAAAATTAAAGACTTTGTGAATGGCATTTGGATTATTGTGCAAGTATGTCATTTGTTCTTGAAAGTGAGATTTATGGAATACATAAAAACTTGATACTATGCATATTGATTATAAGTAAGCCAACTGAGTGGAGGAGCTTGAATATGGAGATGATGCTTTCTATGACCATGTACTTGCCATTTTTTTGTATTATGTTTGTTATAATTTAATGGATAAAATTAATATATTTTTTAAAAATAATTAAGATAATTTCTATCTCACAGAAATTTTGAATCTATTTTAAAGTAATAAATTATAATTCTATTTGAATTTTAAATACAAAACAAACTTCTTAATAATATTTCTTTACTATTTTTTTTCAATCTATCTAAGTGAGCACTTCAGTTTTTAAAATCTTGTATTGCCAATTTTATATCTATTGAAGTATGAAAAGTACTTGAATTAAAATATCAATTCTATAGGTTATCAATTACTTCACATAATTGAAGTGAAATTGACAATAATATTAGTATTTATATAAAAATAAGATATAAAAATAGTGTCTAAATTTTCAAGTTTTGAAGTGAATTTATTACATCAAATTAAGAAAAACCTATTTTCTTGATAATTTTACTTATTTCTTGAGGTGAATGGAAGAAAAAATAGTATCTTTTTATTTTGGATGCTATGCCAAATATTAATTTGGATCAGATAATTACTTTCCAAAATAGATGTTTGAAAAAAATTAATGCCTTCAAATTGTTATATTTTACTTAGTCTTTGCTTTTAATATTGTTCATGCTATTAAAGAATAGTTTTTAAACCTAATTAGTTGTTATATAAATGAGAGAATATTGATGTCTCATTGTATAGGCTTTAAACATTACTACTACTAAATCTTTTGTCTATATTATATTAATATTGACCTCCTAAATGTAAGTTTAAAACTTATCAAATAACAATCTTTGCATTTGAAATGTCATAATACTTCTATCAAAGTCTTTGTTTTATTTATTTTTGGCTTTCTATGAAAGAATATGGTTGAGACTCAAGAGTTGAAGCTTGTGATTTTAATAGGTGTATCAACTCTAAATAATCAAACTATATTTGATCATGATGTGATTATCAATAGCTACTTCTGTAAGTCTAGCTAGTATCTTTAGCTAGTATCTTTAGCTAGTATCTTTAGCTAATTTTGTCATTATTATTTTTTGATTTTCATTTTATTAAAGAAAGCTAGCAAAGAAAGAAAGATAATAAAAATATGAATTTATCATCTTTATTGATTTAGAGTACTCCATTCAAATTAACTCTTCTTGTTATTTTGCTTCATAAAAATTATTACTTGTAGTGGTGACTCAACCATATTAAAGAAAAATATCTTTAATTGTAGTTGTATCTTTCAGTAAAATTAGACATAGGATCAATATTCAGACCCTCTATTTTAATGTATTACTAACTTCACTACCACAATCCTTCAAATTCATAATGAAGTAGCTTCTTGTAGTATTATTTAAATTATTATGATCCAAAATCAAGTCCTTTGAGTATTTAAGAAGATTTTGAGGGTAGATTTTTAATTTGTTTTTGTGATCTTATTTGTTTGGGTTGATTTGATAAAGAATACAATGGAAATGATTGAAGTTATTACAATGGAAGTTGATGTTGGTCTTTTACAAAAGAATAAAAAGGTCATATCATTATTTATAATATTTGAACCATGACTATAAGAGATTATCTTGGATAGTAACAAAATCCAAGATTATCTTAGTTTATTTAGTATTTTTTTATTTATTAATAAATTTAAGATATTTTTAATAATAGCCATTCTAGTTCAATAATATATTATTTTTGAATGACTTTTTAGTACTTTTTAGTGTCACAAGAGTGTATTGAAGATTTTTTTCTTTGAGATTCATATCCTTGACAATTTGATAAAGGTACTAACTTATTGTTTCTATCTTATTTTAGAAGTGAGTAGATTATCTCACTTTTATTATTGTATTTTGAAGGTTGCCAACTATCCACCTTTAAAAAAATAATCTTATTTTTTAATATTGATCTTTTCTTTAAAAAAAGTGGATTACTCTTTTCTATAAAAAATTTCATTTGAAATTAGAGGTTGTGGATTATCTTCTTTTAATTTAACTTCTTTTAATCAAGAAGTATTTTAATTGAAGGAAGCAAGTAGATCAACATGACAATCAAACTATGATTGCTCGTTTTACTTATTCTGGAAGAAACCTCCTAACATAAATCTGTATAGGGGGATTCGAACACGGGGAATGACTAGTTGTTTAAGCGTTCACGTTAGGGTCACATAATCAATTACCTCTTGAATGTATCGTCTCTATTTCCAATATCTGAATACAAAAGGAAATTATAATCTCGTCCTTCACCTTATCGGTCTCTTCTTTATAGCAATTCAGTCATACCAATAACTACTATTTCCACCAATATATTCACCCTCATAATCTCCAATTGTAATACTGCGCCCTCACAGCTTTCAGCACACAATTATCCTCGTTCCAATCATTGGAATTCTTCACACAGAACTGCCATTCATATTAAAATGTTTCACACAAACACAGATCTATTCTCTCTACTCAACTACAATCAGATTTCAGCATTCAATCTTTCTTCTTCTCAAATAATACCAATCACATTTCCATTCCATAATTCACTTCACAATATTCAAAAACTCTCAATCCTCTTATTTAAAGAAAATAACAAACAAAAGAAAAGAGATAGTACCAAGCTTACCCTGGCTCACACTATCACATCGATGGCCCTCAGTTCATGACTATCACAGTCTGGCATTCTAATTAACTTCTACAACTCTTATATACTTTCCATTGATTTTTCAGATTCTAATCGTAATTCTGTAATTAACCGCTTTTAATAACTAAATCATTCATCCATCCTCCTGAATTTCTTATTATATAGACTATTAATATAATTTACTAATATCTTTCAAAAATGAATTAATATCTATTCTACATAGTCTCACTCCTATCTCTGCAGCGTCCTCGCAAACATTCAATTGATACCTATCTAAAAAATAATCTAACAAAACTCTACAAAAATTGCAATCCCTCTGGCCTATCTAATTAATCAATTGCCACAGTATCTGTTATTGGTTCCATCGATTCCGGTTCCAACTGCAAATCTTCGTCCTCCTCCAATCCTTCCATCGGCTCCTGCCTCAACTGAGTTGAAAGGTCTTCATTGTACTTGCCCAGTTCACAGACTTGAGCTTCTAATTTCAAGATCTGGACATCTCTCAATTCCAATTGTTGTTGCTGACTCATCCATTCTGGAATATCTTCAATCGACACTTGTGACCGGCTCCTCACTGTTAACTCTTAACTGGAAATACTACTCTCAAAAATACATTTAATACAAGAAAATGACACTCCAGCCAATCCAAAACAATACCACAGAATGACTTTAACTAGTGCACCACTCCTATTTTTTTTACCTAGTGGTGATAATGACAATATGTTACCCATACTGTCTGTGAAAGGTAATGGAAAGTAATCTTTCTTGGTGGCCGTATTTACCTTTCAAAAATCTTGACATATCTTGATTTTTCCATTCTTCTTTGGTACCATCACGATTGGCAACACCCATGCACTATGTGAAACAGGATAAATAAAATCCACGTCGAGAAGTTTATCCAATTCTTCTTTCACTAAAAGAGAATATTTTGAGTTAAGCTATTGTTGTCTTTGACGAACTGGCGTAACACCCTCCTCCAGAATAATCTAGTGCTCACACATGTCGACTGGAATCCCTTTCAAATTTGCATACGACTACGCAAAGGCAGATTTGTGATGGACAAAAAACTATTTTCAAGCATCCAATTCTGTATCGATAATATCGACATATATTTTAATTAGCTGTGGCGTTTTGTTGGTATTCAGGTTAATAGATTGACATACAGGGTCTTCAACAACCTCTGATTTAATTATCTTCTCCTGATCTGAATATCTTGTATTATTCGATATATGGGAATTACCCAAATCTGATTCCAATATATTGACTTTATTGATTGCGGAATTGTTCATCTATTTGGTAATAGCATGATCCGAGTTAGTCGCATTTTCCTAATGTAGTAAATATTCGTCGAGACTTCTACATTGGTAGACTCCTGCCTTTGCTGTTGAAGTATTTTGTCCTACCCCAAATTGCGGTGAACCTATAGCATCAGCATCTTCATCAATCAATTGACTCTTGTTGTTCGATGTAAATTTTGATTCTGGCAATTGAGATTCTCCATGATATTGTATTGGATACACCTATAGAACAATCTGGTTACGGCCTTTTCCAATTGTCAATGTGCTTTGGCCCCAATCCTTTGTAGCTTTGGCTTGATAAAGCCAAGGTCTGTCCTATAAAATGGAATACGATAACGTAGAACTGTGTAATCGGAATACAATATAATCGATTTTGTATGTCAATCCCATGATTTCAGAGGCAATATTTCGTAAGATTCCCATTGGCTTTACTCAACTATGATCTGCCATTCGCAATACCAATGTTGTAGGTAGCAATTGCTTTAGATCCAAGTCCTCCATTGTATCCGAGTTCATTAAATTCACACTGGAGCCACCATCGACTTGTACCCCTAGAATTAAAAAGCCATTGATTGATTCATCAATTGTTGGTGCTCCCGGATTTGGGTTTAAGCTAATTTCATGAATTTCTTTAGTGTGAGATCTTCGTCGTATTAACACTGAATTCAATATCGATCGACATTCTGGTGCTATAGCCAAAAGTTGCTTCATTGTAATTGAAGGCTAAATAACATCCAAATCCTTCAGAATGTCATAGGGTTCCATATTGAGAGTAATTTCCAATGGACTTTTGCGTTTCATTGGTTTTGATTTTACTCCGTGAGATAAGATATTCTTCCACCCTAGATTCGGAATTGAAACAGCAGCTGAGGCTTTCTTAGAATTTTTGCCCTCGAGAAGATCTTTCAACGGGTAGGACATTTCTCGGAACTGTGTAGAGATCGAAACTGCTTGTAATGGAATTGAAGCCTCCATAATTGGAACCTCATTGGGTTGTACCACCGAGTCAGGTCTCATACTGAGTACAGAGCCCGTAACAAGACTTGGATTGGATGGTCCCAGCAAATTAGCACGTGGAACCGAATTGGGTTCCTTAGTCTGTTGAAGTCTCAATATTAGGATACGTTCCAATACTCATATTGGTTCGTTTAGCCCCATAAACGGCGCTACTTGCTCTCCTGTGATTGATTCATCCAAGTTTTCAATTGGATTCTTATCTTTTTGTTGGCCTCTGGTAAGCACTGCGTTCACCACCTTGATACGATGTACTGGTGAGTCTCATTGAATAGGGCCTTTGTCCTCCACCGGTTGGCTTATTTGCATTTGCTGGTCTTGGTTATTATAATTAAAGGATGCATTGCACTGCTAATAAGTGTGACCAGACTGCTTACAATTTCCACATATTAGAACATAGTCATGATTAGCCCTTGGATTAGGACATTCACTTGCATAATATCTGATTTGTAAGCAACGATAGCAATGAAGTGGTCTCCTGCCAACTTCTTTATGGATATTGGATATCTCTATTGGTATATAACGGCTAGGTCTCTTCCATGTCGAATTAATAAAGGATCCTGGTTGATCCATTGTTACTGTAGACTTTGGCATTGGCTTCATGATGGGTAGATATTGATGGTATCTTGGTTGGTTCATCGCCAATCCGTGAGTATTGAATACACCTTCTTGGTGAAATTCAGAGTTTAAGAAATTGGAATAATTCTTATTTTGTTTATTTGCTCGATTTCCATTCCAGCCAAACTTATTTCCCGTTTGTACTTGATTGACATCCCATTGGGTTGGTTGAGTCATTATCTAGTTACTGAGTTGTTGTTGCTTCTGTAATTCCAACAATTGGTGGTAATATGCTTGCCTCCGCAAAAGATACATTGAACAGTCATTTGGGGAGGTGAAGGACATTCTGTTACTAAATGACCTTGCCCCTTACAATTGTTGCACCAAACATTGGGACGCATATTTGTTGGTTTATGTCTTTTTTCTTTATCCTTGGCCAGATTCACAGCCAATTCATCTATTTTTTTCCTCAACGTTAACACCAATGACTCATTGGGATCCCTTGATACTAATGCATTTGGCAATTCCTTCGTAGGTATTGATTTTTGATATGCAGAATAAGGTGCATACGGATGTGATGATGATGGTGGTACAGCTTGTAATGGAATGGAATCCACTATTTCCTATGGAATTGTACTATAATCATTCCTTCCCAGATAACTTTCTAATGTATCATTCCAATTTGTCATTTGATAACCTCCTTGAGATGGAATCATCGTGACTCCAACTATTAAGTTTTGATCATAGTGACATTCCTCTCATACTTTCGCTCGCTCAAGAGATGATGCAATGGTGGCTGATTGGGCCTCCTTTACAAACATCTTCAATTCTGGTGGGTGTAGTCCATTAACCACTATGGACAACACAAACGATTTCAACATTTGGTTATTTGGCCATTTTCAAAGTATATCTGCTACACAACCATAATATGATTGTACCGCTTCCCTTGGTACCATTCTACTGGTCATTAATTTTTCTCTAAGACGTTCTTCAAAACCAATTGGTAAAAAATGGGCTAGAAATGTATTTTTTAATGCCTCCCAATTGATAAATTATCCCATAGGTTGGTGGTTATACCAATCAAACGTTGTGTCTTTCAATGTCGTTGACAGCCATCTTAACCAAATGTCTTCTGTTCTTCCATTATTGGCTATACATGCCATCAAGAATTGAGACAAATATTGAACTGGATCCGCACCTAACAAACCCTGAAAAGTAGGTAGTGGTGTGACACTAGTCGTTCAATCGCCTACTACATCCATTTATACTCCAATCGGAACGGCTGGTCCTCTAGACGCCATTGAATTTCTTGTTCTGCTAAACTCCATTTTAAAATAATCTCTTCTTTCCCTTATTCTAATTTTTGAACTTTCAGTGCTCCTCGATTTACTATTATTTTTTGCAATTAGTTTTATTGGTTGAATTACAGGTGAAAACGTCAGATTTTAAAATACAATATAGTTATTTTTATTAACAACTAATTTGTGCGAATCTGAAGAGCCACTATTGCTTGTTTTAGTAGTACCCCCTACTCAAAAAATACCCAATTGGAGTACCAAATTCTTCTATGCCTCCTTCTCTTTCAGTTAACGGCCTCAAGATTTCCACCGGAATGTTAACAAAATTTCTCGCGAGTGTTCTTGGTAGTTTTTCTAATGGTACATATGACTGCAGAATTAATAGTCTATCCAATTCTTATTATGTTCGGATGCGCCGACAAGCTTGCAACCATGGTTTAATCCAATTCTGTCGATGCTTCTTTTTAAGATTACGTTCTTGCTCCTCTCTAAGCAAGTTTCTTCCTTCAGATCTTTCCTGTCTTTCTCTCAACTGATTTATTTTCCTCGATGCAATGCTCTCGTTCTTATTAACCATAATCATACTTCAAACACTACTGAAATCGTCTTCCATTGCCAATTTTCTCACATGTTTGCTAATTAATTCCTAAAACTCAAAGCTATTATCACTCCCCGGCAGCGGTGCCAAAATGTGATTGCTCGTTTTACTTATTTCGGAAGAAACCTCCTAGCATAAATCCGTATAGGAGGATTTGAACATGGGAAATGACTAGTTGCTTAAGCGTTCACGTTAGGGTCACACAATCAATTACCTCCTGAATGTATTGTCTCTATTTCCAATATCTGAACACAAAAGGAAATTATAATCTCGTCCTTCACCTTATTGGTCTCTTTCTTATAGCAATTTAGTCATACCAATAACTGCTATTTCCACCAATATATTCACCCTCATAATCTCTAATTGTAATACTGTGCCCTCACAGCTTTTAGCACACAATTATCCTCGTTCCAATCATTGGAATTCTTCACATAGAACTGCCATTCATATTACAGTGTTTCACACAAATACAAATCTATTCTCTCTGCTAAACTACAATCAGATTTCAACATTCAATCTTTCTTCTTCTCAAATAATACCAATCACATTTCCATTCCATAATTCACTTCACAATATTCAAAAACTTTCAATCCTCTTATTCAAAGAAAATAACAAACAAAAGAAAAGAGGTAGCACCATACTTACCTCGACTCACACTATTACAACGATGGCCCTCGGCTCATGACTATCACAGTCTGGCACTCTAATTAACTTCTACAACTCCTATATACTTTCCCCTGATTCTCCAGATTTTAATTGTAATTATGTAATTAACCACTTTTAATAACTAAATCACTCATCCATCCTCCTGAATTTCTTATTATATGGACTATTAATATATTCTACCAATATCTTTCAAAAAACGAATTAATATCTATTCTACACAAATCTAGGGTGTTTTGCTTCTACAAATATGATAGGGACAAAGATTAATATGCCTGAGAAGTTTGATGGAACAAGATCAAAATTTTGAAGATTTTTGCAACAAGTCAAGCTCTATCTAAGGTTGCATCCCTTCTAATATTCTAATAGATTTATTCAAGTTCATTTCATAGGTACACTTCTATTAAGAAATGCTCTCTCTTCGTTTGTACCTTTAATAAAAAAAGATTTATAACTCTTTTATGATTTGAATTCATTCCTAAAAGTATTTACGACCACATTTAGAGAAAGTGATCAAAAAAGAATAGTAGAGACCAAGCTCTTATCTTTGGGGCAAAGATCACAGTCAGCTACTATATATGTTGGTGAATTTCAAAATATAGCTTACAATATAGGCTGGAATGATAAAGCTCTTATCAATCAATTTTGATATAGATTGAAGAATAATATCAAAGATTTTTTTATTGATAATGCCAAAAGTAAAATCTTTTGAATAATTTCTTGTTTAAGATATTGCATGCAACAATTGATCATTTGAAAGACATCAAAAATAAAGACTTCATTGAAGAGAAAAAAATCAAATAATAGTGGCAGTTTCCAAATTTTCAAAAATACATTCATTAAGGTTAAAACCAATGCAAATTGATATGGTACGTTTTAAACACCTCACAAAGCAGGAAAAGATTGGATGACATCAAGAGGGCTTATGTTTTTATTGTAGAGAAGCTAAATATGCTACCCAACATTGTTCAAAGAAACAATGCAACTACAAAATGAAAAGCATGGTTGCCAAAGAAGACAATGTCTTGGAAAACAAGTTTCTCTAGCTACAATAAGGACCATGTAGCTAGAATCTCACATAACTCCTAGTAAAGGTTCTATTTTTTCTTTAGATTTCTTACCTTATTTTACGATAGAAGTTTATTTAGGACCAAAAAATCACAAATTCTTAGCTTTGTTACATTCAAGAGTCTTAACCTATTTTATAAATGGAGACTTTGTAAAAAAATAAGATATATTATTACTTAGAAAAATTAAACCTATACATATAAAGGTCACAGATAGTTGTTCATTATTTTTTGGAGATGTTATACATGAGGGTATTCCTTTAGATGTAACAATTAAAGATCATAAAACTATAGTAATATTTAATATAATAAGATCTCCATCCAATCTCATTATTTTAAAATTATCTTGGTTAAAAAAATATCATCCTTAGATAGATTAGATTTCTTTTAATCTTAATTTTTTAAATAATTTAATCTAAAATCTTGTTAGTTAAGTAAAAATACATAAGTCTAGTACATCCAAATCCTTATTGATAGATATAAGAGCTTTTATGCATGCTCCAAAAGATGGATTATCTTTTGTTTTATATACTACATTTATTTTTGATGGTGAGAAGATATCAAGTAATATTCCTAACCAATATCAAGATTTCTAGGATTTTTTTGAAAAAAAATAGAGATATTCTTCTAGAGCATTGTCTTTATGATTGTTCCATTGATCTTCACAAAGAAGCTCAACCACCATTTGAACCAATCTATAGCCTATCACAAAATAAGTTTATTATATTCAATGGATATATTGATAAGAATTTGACTAAGAATCTTAGATGTCATTCTAAACCTCCAACCGAGCCTCATATCTTATTTATGAAGAAAAAAGATGCATCTCTGCGGATGTATGTAGACTATTCAAGACTCAACAAGATCACCATTAACAATAGGTATCTTCTACCTTTGATTTCAAGACTTTTAAATCAATTCAATCAAGCAACGATCTATAGAAAAATAGATCTATAAAGAGCATATAATATGGTATGCATAAAAATAAAAAAATGAATAAAAAACTATATTTTGAATTAAATATGGGCATTTTGAATTTAATGTCATGTCTTTTGGACTTATGAATGTATCAACTGCTTTTCAACATCTAATGAATGATGTCTTTTGTGAATTTTTTAATAATTGTTTTGACTATTATTTGGATAACATCTTAATCTACTTTAAAAACATAAAAGAGTATGAAGTTCATGTTCATTTTCTATAACAAAAACTTTGAGATGTAAAATTATATGCCAAGTTAAAAAAGTGTGTATTTTATATTACTCAAGTTGGTTTCTTGAGATACATCAATTCCAACAAAAGGCTAATGATGGATCCAAAGAAGGTCCAAATTATCATGGATTGAAGGATTTCAAAAACAATAAGAGATGCGCAATGCTTTTTGAGCTTTACTAATTACTATCAGATCTTTAACAAGAATTTTTCTCAAGTTGCAACTCCATTTATACATTTGACTTGTAAATACAAGCTTAAGTAGAGTAAAGAAGCTCCTCCAACATCTTCTGCCATTCTTCTATCGATTTCAAAGGTATCTCCGAAGGTGTTGTTGCTGAAACTGACGTATTGGTCCGCACTAAATTATTGGCCTCCTTCGCTTATGCATCTAGTTTAGTCTATAACATCGCAACCTCTACCTGCAGCAGTTCTTACCGTTCATTCTAATCGGCCTCCATCCTTGCTTTCTCACATATCATGTTCGCCATCTTTTCCTTAACCACAAAAAAAAATATGATGCTTGTCAAGAGACCTCCCTCCTACTTCTTACTATGGTCCAATCAATTGGATTGATTCTCCCTTTTGTAACAAAAAATCCGTCTCGGGTTTATATATAATAAAGTTTAAGCCGATTGCCATTGATCCGTATCATAAATTTAGTACCCATAAAATCTTCCAATCATACTAAACCATTTGGAAATCCATCAATAACTCGATATAGCCCATGCCATTGAACTTGAATTTTTTTTAAAAAATCTTTAAATTGACTATCATAAAGAAGTACCAAATCATTTGACATAAAAGCCTTTGGTCTAAGCTTACTATCATGATAAGTCTTCCTTCGTTTTTATATCGTTTCCATTATCACTAATGCATTGGCTCTAGTTTCATCCAATTTTTTTAATTCTTCTAAACAGTGCCGTAATAAATCATGATCTCTCAATCTATTATCTATAGCAATTCATAAACTTTGGACTTCCAATTCAATAGGTAATATTGCTTCATGGCCATAAACCAATTGGAGAGGGGTAACATTGGTAGTAACTTTATATGCAGTACGATATGCCCATAAAGCTGCGAACAACTTAGTATCCCAATTTGTTCCCGCTTTTGAAACTGCTTTTGTTAAGATTTTATATAAAATTCCATTAGTCTTTTTCGTTTGTCCATTGGCTCTAGAGTGATACGGTGTAGTCTTTTGATGTTTTATCTTGTATTTAGCCATAATTACTTTGATTGTACTATTTATAAAATAAGTTCCTTGATTACTAACCAATTCTCGTGGACAACCAAACCATGTAATAATATTTTCATACAAAAAAGTTGCTACCGTACTTGCACTATCGGTTTTCATAGCTACTACTTGAGCCCATTTTGTTACATAATCCATAGCTACCAGTATATACCATTTTTGTCCATTTCTTGAGGCTGGTACAATTAGTTCCACAAAATCAATTCTCCATTTTTCAAAAGGCGCTTGAGCCAAAATTGGTACCAATGACATTGCTGAAGTTCCAGTAGGTCGACCCGTTCTTTGACATGGATCACAATGACGGACGAATTGGTGGGTATCTATAAACATTGTTGGCCATCAATAACCAACCTGTAAAGCTTTATGAACCGTGTTGTCCCTTGCAAAATATCCACTACAACTGTCCAAGTAGTAACCTTCTAATATAGTACGCACTTCAATCTCATAAATACAGCATCGCAAAACTCCATCCTTGCCTTGTTTATATAAAGCTTCACCAATCATCATATAAGATGCACATTTTAATATTAAGCATCATTTAAGCTTTTCATTGAAATTAGGTGGGAAGGTTTCAAAAATCAAGTATTGAATTATTTCACTATACTCTCGAGTAATTACAACTACTGCAAACAGTTCTCCATCGGATAGTGCATCATTAATGGGTTCATTACCCAATATATTGGATAATCGAGATAAATGGTCCACATTGGAATGTAATTTTTTTGGTCTTACTTGAATAGTAAAGTCAAATTCTTACAAGAGTATAATCCATCGTACAATACGACCACTCAATTGAGGCTTATTAATCATATATTTTAAAGCATCATGGTCGACATAGAAAAAAAATTTATAACCAAGAAGATAATGTCAAAACTTTTGTATGGAATAAATCATCTTCAATGCTTCTCTTTTGGTTGTTGTATAATTTCTTTTAGCTGCTACCAATTGATGACTTGCATAATAAATAGGATGATCAAAACCTCGATCATCTTTCTGGCTTAGTACAGAACCAATTGCGACATTAAATGCATCCACATAAACTTGGAATGGTTTTGTCCAACAAGGTGCTACCAATATTGGTGCTGAAACCAATTTCTATTTCAATATTTTGAATGCAATTGTACATTCTTTTGTTCAAAATGGATTGGTCCCATCGGTTGATGGTTTCTTCAAGAGATTTGTCAAAAGAAGGTATATAACTGTGAATAGATAGATAAATCACCGATAATAACTGACATGGCTGACAAATGCTTGAATACCCATAACAGTGTCTAGTTGCTTTAATTCTACTATAATCTTTATTTTATCCAGATCTGTAGTAATGCCTGCCATCAAAACTATATGATCCAACAGTTTACCAAAAGGTACACCAAATTGG
Organism: Physcomitrium patens; assembly: GCF_059467195.1. Classification (NCBI taxonomy): domain Eukaryota; kingdom Viridiplantae; phylum Streptophyta; class Bryopsida; order Funariales; family Funariaceae; genus Physcomitrium; species Physcomitrium patens. Next base: position 7,942,834 of record NC_143429.1, read on the forward strand.
TACTTTTTTGAATTTAAAGAAATTCCATATTTGGCATATTGATTCAAATATTGACCGAGACATTCTAAATGCCTAGCTCTCGTACTAAATGTACAAAAATCATCTAAAAATATTTCCATTGAAATTCGTAGATAATCTTGGAACGCTTGCATCATTACCCTTTGAAATGTAGCTGATGCATTACAAAGCCCAAACGGCATAATCTTATAGGCAAAGGTCCCCCAATCCGTAATAAAAGTAGTTTTTAATTGGTCTTCTTTTACAATCTTAATTTGATTATAATCGGAGAATCCATCAAGAAATGAATAAAATTCATGTCCGATGATAGCATCCAATATACTATCCATGAATGATAAAGGAAAATAATCTTTTTTGGTAGCCGTATTTAATTTTCAAAAATCTTGATAGATGCGAATTTTTCCATTCTTTTTTGGCACCATAACAATTGGTGAAACCCATTCAGTGAAAGGAACTAGATAGATAAATCCAACCTCCAAGAGTTTATCTAGCTCTTCTTTTATCATAAGTGAGTATTTTGGATTAAGTCGATGTTGTCTTTGGAGTATTGGTGTAGCGTTCTCCTCCAATATAATTCGATGCTTACAAACTTTAGCTGGAATTCCTTTCAAATCTGCATACGACCATGCAAAAGTAGTTTTATGCATTAAAAAATAATCCATCCAAATTTCTTTCTCCTTGCCTTTTATACCATTGTAAATTTGAGTGATTTGAGGAGCCTCCCCTATACTTAAATTAATTGATTGACATTGTAGAATTTCAGGTGTCTCTGAATTAATGTTCTACTCAATTCCAGAATTTGTCATGAAATCCAAAACATTATAACTTTCCAATTCTGGTTCCATAGTACTAACGTGATAAACATCTCGTCTTTTCATCCAATATGTAATCATATGATTAAAATCGTCAATAACATTTGAAAGAACTAAGTACTCTCCCGGTCCCATGTACTAGTAGTTCATTCTAGTGTGCTCGACAACTTGTCTTGTATCAGTATTAATTGGATCAGGTATACCAATTTCTTATTCTGTAGACTCATCTTCACAATTTGACATGAATTCTGAACTGAAAACTTCAGTTTGTCCATGATATTGGACAGGGTATATTTGAAGCACAATTTTATCATTACCTTTTTCAATTGTCAATGTACGATAGCCCCACTCATTTCAAGCTTTAGCTTGATACAACCACGGTTGCCTCAATAAAATTGGGTATGATAATATAGAGCTTTGCAATCGGAAAATAATATAATCAATTTTGTAGGTAATCTCTGCAATTATTGTATCAATACTTCGTAAAATATCCATAGGTTTAACTCGACTAGAGTCAGCCATTTTTAAAACTACTATAGTAGGCAATAAGTGATCCAAATCCAACTCCTCCATTGTAGCGACATTCATAAGATTTATACTAGATCCTCTGTCTATTTATACTCCCGATAATAACACTCCATCAATTGAGACATCAATCGTTGGTGCACCCTGATCAGGATTCAAACTTACTTCTTAGATTTCTTTATTTCGAGATCTGCGATGAATTAATGAGAAATTCAAGATAGTTCGGCACTCAGGTGCTTCCTCCAATAGTTGCTTTATAGAGATCATAGGCTGTATGGTACCCAAATCTTTTAGAATATCATATGGTTCTGTATTAGTGGTAATTCCCAATGTCCGTTTCTTCTTCTTAGTCCTAGACACCAACGTAGGTAAATTGGTTTTCTTTATATTAGAAATTGAAAAAGCTACTGGAATTAAATTTGACAGAGCTTGTAAAATTAGTTCTTTCTATGGGTAAGATTGTTCTCCCAATTGGGTTGATATTGGTTCCTTGGAATTCATGCCTCTAAGAGGATCTTTCAACAAAAAGGACATTTTTTGAAACTGTGTAGAAAATAGAATAGCTTGAAACGGAACCGAAGCCTCACTAATTGATACCTCATTGGGATGTACAATCGATTCTGGTCTTATATTGAGTAAGTGGCCCATGTCAGGACCTAGATTAGATGTCTCCGTAATTGGGTCCAATTTTCTCTTTGCTTCAAGATCAACCAAATATTGAATTGGTCCTTTCTTCTTTTATTGACTTCTTGTAAGCACAGCTTGGACTACTTCTATCTGATGAACTGGTGAATCTTAAAAACCTTGATTTATCGTCTCCATTTTTTCTTGGCTTTGGATCTACTAATCTCGATTATTGAAATTGAACAGAGCATTATATCGCTGATAAGTATGTCTTGACTCCTTGCAATTTGTACATACTGGCACATAATCGTCACTGGCTCTTGGATTGGGACATTCACTGGGATAATGATCAATTTGTCTACAATAGAAACAACGAAGTAGTCTTCTTACACCTCCATTTGGCATATTGGGTGTCTCCACTTGTATATACCTACTAGGCTTGTTTCATGTAGGGTTAGAAAATGATCCTAGTTGTCCCATTTGTATGGAGAGTACTTGGTTTGATGACGTTGGTGGAGCATATTGCTGATATCTCTACTGCTCCTTCCCATAGTTCTGAGGGTTTGATACAAACCTCTGATTAAAATTGGAACTTTGAAAATTATTGAATGTTTAATTTTGTCAATTAGATAAATTTTCATTCTATTCATACGTATTTTCTATTTAAACTTGATTGAATTTCTACTGAGTCGGTGGAATCATGGTCTGATTACTGAATTATTATTGTCTTTGTAAATGCCAGTAGTTTTGGGTAAGGTGCTTTCTTCCACAAAATGTACATTGAATATCCGTTTGTCTAGGTAATGGACATTCCGTATCAAAATGACCTTATCCCTTAAAATTATTATACCATATATTAGGTCTTGTATTAGAAGGCTTATATTGTTTCTCTTTATCTTTAACCAAATTCACGGCCAATTCTTCCATCTTCTTTGTTAGATTTAATAACAAGGCTTCATTTGGATCTTTAACAGTTGCATTTGTGAACAACTCTGGTTGTTGATAGGTTGGCGATGTAAAATAAGGTATCATCATTATTGGTGCTATTTCTTGGAATAGTGTAGCATTAATTGGTTGTTACAACATAACATTCTTCACATTGGAGGCAGCCATTTGTAGATAATTACCCATCGACATATTTCTCGGTTGTATTTGTTGCCTTCCTAAAGTTGGAATCGTCGTGGCCTCCACTGTTAACAATTAGTCATAATAACATTCTTCCCATACCTTTGCTCGTGCCAATGATGCCTCTACCGTAGCTGGTCGAGCCTCTTTTACAAACATTTTAATTTTAGTGGATGCAAATCATTGATTAATATCTACAATATAAACGCATATCACATTTGATTATTTGATCATTTATGAAGTATATCTGTGATCCGGCCATAATAAGACTCTACGCATTCTTCCGCAAACATCTTGCTATTCATAAAACTTTCTCGAAGCCGATCTTCAAATCCAATTGATCTAAAAAGGGTTAAGAAGGCATTCTTTAAGGCCTTCCAATTGAGAAATCTATCTACTAGTTGCCGAATATACCATTCAAAAGTTGTATCTTTTAAAGTTGCTGACAACTATCTCAACCAAATGTCTTCAGTTCTACCATTATTAGCCACGTAGGCTGTCAAGAATTGAGATATATGGTGATCAAGATGACAGCCCAACTAACCACTAAAAGTAGGTAATGGTACCACACTTGTAGTTCGGTCTCCTATTACTCCCATTTGTACTGCAATTGGTACTTTTGGCACTCCCATGGCCATTGGTATTATCACTGGTCTCCTTACTATTTGAATCTGAATTTTTCTTCTTTTGGTTTTTCTTGGACCTGCAATTCCTTTTTGTCATTTCCGTAGGAGATTTCGTATACGTAATCGCTCTTGTCTTTCTTTTGCTTATCGATTAATTCTTTGATAATCCTCCCCTTTATAATTATCACTCATAAACTTTTATTCTTCGCGGCAAAATCAATACTGCCTTGAATTATAACTCATATATTTGTAACCCTAAAATTGGTTCTTTTCTTATTCTCATTCAACATATAATTCTATCTCGCATACAATCAATTTTTAACATTTCATATTGTTATTATTTCTCCAAAAGCAGCACCAAAATGTTGTTCTCATTGCGTTCAAGCTTCAGTAGACTAAAGCAATTGAACTAATAGAGGTGGATTCGAACATGGGAAAAGACTGGTTATATAAATCGGGTCTGTTAGTATCACAATTGACTGTACTCTGGCTATCTGAAATCAATTATCAAACTACAAAACACTAAGGCTTACTACTTCCATCTTAATTCAACCTATAATCCATTCTACGATTATCAATTCAACAATACTTTTCTCAATCACAATTCTTTATAAGCAAATAATAAAGAAAATAAAGAGGTAGTACCAAGCTTACCCTAGCTTACGACTCTCACAATCTAGCTCTCGGCTTATGACTCTCACAGTCTAGCCTTCAACTTACTTTCCTCAACCTATTTATCCTATCAAAAAGATGATCCGTCGGCCAGCGGATTCCAAAGGTTATGACCCTTTGAATTCTTAACCATTTATTCTACTAACAACCTACTGTTACCAGCTAAATTGCCTAGTCATCAATCTAATTCTGAAGGTTGTCAATAACCAACCAGTAACTTATAACAAAGTTTATTTATCTATTCTACAGTAGCTAAAATTAATTATAAGATCCACAACAAAGAGCTCCTGGTAATTATACAATCATTTCAAGAATGGCGTCATTATTTAGAAGGCACCTTGACTTCAATCACCACACATATATATCATAATAACCTCAAGTATTTCATGTCAACACATATTTTATCACTTATCAATTTAACTCAAGATCACTTATCAATTTAAAAAATAATAAGATTTGTCGAATGTTCTTTCTAGACATTTTTGTCTTGCATCAAAAAGATGAAATGCATCTTTTAATTAATGAAGAATAATTCTTTTGAAGTTGGAATATTTTCTCGCTTAAGCAACAAAATCAACATTGAATGTTGATTCAACATTTGTCAAGCAAATTCAATCAAGTATGTCATTTGTTCTTCTTGTCCATGATATCAAGAATATTTCTTCTAAGTCTCATAATACTTTGAAGTTTGAATTTAAAAATAACCTATTCTATTTTAAAGAGTAATTATATATTCTAAAAAATGAGATATAATTATATATTCTTCAAACTCATCATGACTTTTCAGCTGCCAAATATTTTGGATACAACAAGACTTAGGAGCTAATATCTAGAGATTTTTGGTAGCCTCAAATATGAAAGACAAGCAAAGACTTTGTACGATCATGTGATATTTATTCAAGATTCAAAACTCCTTGCTATTGACCTTATGGACTTCTTCAACCATTAGTTATTCCAAAACAACCATGATCTTCTATTTCTATGGATTTTATCACAAATCTTCCAATATTAAATTTGTATGATTTTATATTTGTGATAGAAGATTGTTTTACCAAGATGGCACATTTTATACTATATACAAAATCTATCATAGGTGAAAAAATAGCTAAGCTTTTTTTTTAATATTTATTGCTATTCCACATTGTCTAAAGATATTATATTAAATAAGGAGACTCAATTTATATAACGATTTTGGAGAATCCTTTTCAAGATTTTTTAAGTGGATATAAAGCTCTCTTTGGCTTTTCATCTTCAAATTAATGGGCAAATAGAATGGATGATTTAAGTTTTATAGTAGTATTTGAGGTATACCATCAATTATCATTAAGATTATTGGAAAACTTTTTTACTATTGGTAGAATTTGTATATAATAATTCAATATATTCTTCCATTCAAATTTCTTTTTCAACTATAGTTATCATCCATGACTTGATATTTTTGACTTTTCAAAAGTTGATAATCTTGGAGTAGAATATTTGGCAAATTATTTGTTAGAGCTACATGTAATAATGAATGAGCAATTCAAGAGAATTCAATAATGACAAAAAATTAATGCAGATGCTTATTACAAGGAACAACGACTATTCAACATAGGAATAAGTAGCAATTGATTGCTATCTTGTTCTTTGAATCTTTTTTTATTAATAAATAAGTCAATCATGTTGCTTATTGATTATATCTATTGAAATTTATAAAGATCAACTTTGTATTTCACGTATCCTTTCTTAAATCACATAAAACAATGAATATCTTGGAAAAAAGATAAATGCCACTTCTCCTTATAGAAGTGGATAATAATCAAAAATTCAAAGTAGAAGTCTTAGATTTAAGACAGTGCCAAAATAAGTTAGAAAATCTTATTCATTGCTATAGATATGATATTAGTGAATGCATATGAGAGCCAACAAAAAATCTTGCATATGCAATAAAGAGAATTGATGCTTTCTATCAACAACAACTATCAAAATCAAGTTAAAGAATAGTAAAACTTTGCTATAAAAAAAATAAGATCAAAAAAAGATAATACTCTAACTTCTATCCTTCTTTGTAGCTTCTATATATTTGTGATGTTAAAGAAATGGAGAACTAACAACTAGCAGATTCAACTCAAGAGCTTTTATTTGTATACTTATTAGATAAGACATTATAATTATTACAACCTTCAAGAAGAAAAAATTGACATGAAGACCTTCAAAAATAACATGTCTTTCCTTGAATAGATGTCGAGATATAACGTGTTTAGTATCATGATCTTAGAAGAGACTCTCAATGTGTGGTAATTTTATTAGAGATAGGAAAAACTCCTCACAATGTTTCAAATGTTTTATTTGAAAGAAGTTACGAAGGCTTCAACAATGACCAAACAACAAGGTAATCTTCTCGCCCTAATATGGGATACTATTGATGGCTAATAGGACCTATCAAACATCTTCTAAAAGTACAAAGATTAGAGTATGTGGCAAATACAATTCACTATATCTTAGATTTCTTCAATATATAAAGACCGCTCTTTGTAGAACTTGTCCCTAGAAGGGAAGATAATGTCATGGATATACATAAATACTCTAATAAATACCTATATGGTTAGGTAGAAGTAAGTAAAAATAAATAAAAGTAAGCTAAATTTATAAGACTTTTTAGAAAAGCTTCCTAGAAGCTTTATAAATACTACTTTGACTTTATATGTGTTTATAATTGATTGATAGGTTAAAAACTTGGTAGCTTATGGAACAAGCTAATTATGTGGCACACATATAAAAAACTTGCCTTGGAAGTTAACAGATGTATCTTGCAAAGTTAACATGTTTTGGAGGTCCTATAAGATATCGCCACGTAGCTCTTAGTTAAGAATATATATGGAGGCAAGAGTGAAATCTTCTTCACTCCTATCAATGATTTCTAGATCTTAATCTTGTTTTTAGACTTTCTAGTCTTTTTATTTTTAGTAATAACTATTCTAATTCAATAATATATTATCTTTATGTGACTTTTTAGTTCTTTTTAGTATCACAAGAGTGTATTGAAGATTTCTTTCTTTGAGATTCATATCCTTGACAATAGTTCATTTTTGTCATTTGCTTCTATAGTATAAAATTAATTAATAATTAATATCACTTGAAGTAATAATTATCTATGATTTTTTAAATGACAATATATAATAATTTTTTAAATAACTCTATAAGCATACTATTGAATTTTATTTTTTATATATTATTTATAAATAATTTCAAAGAAAAAGTTGTTTTTGTAGGACATGTGTAAATATTATATCCCATTGACTTAAAATTGCTACAAATTCTTCTTCTTATTCTTACTTCTATAGACTCAAATTATAATGTAGATCATTGTGTTGATATTTTTGCATGCATGTCACTTTTGGTTCTATTTCTTGTTGTTTGTGGTATTTTTTTAAGCAATTCTTTTGTAGATTTTTCAATTACTTAGTTATTGTTGAAAGTTCAATTAATCTTTTAATGTAGATTCTCTTATTGGTGAAGAGGTAAAACATTAAAAGTTTAACTAATATGAAAAGAAAATGGAATTGTAGAAGTTATTGGAATAAATTAATTAAGAGTATTTTTAAGTAGTATTGAGGATGAAAATCACTAATTGACAAAACATCTCCTTTTTTCAATAAAAGTCTAATTTGATGCTTATATAAGAGACTTAATATGTTTTTCATTGTGATTCTCCAATCAAAAATTGTATTCATCAATTTCTACTCTTGCTTGTTTGTATTGTTCAAGGATAAAATTAATACCATATAAAGATATATAGTTGACAATATTGGTGAAGAAACCAATATTATATTGATGAGCAATATTGCTTTATTTTGAACTTTCTTGAGCCTTCAATTCTTTCATTGTATTCTTAAAAAAGTGAAAGAGAGAAATTTAAACTTCTTTAAGGTCTATAGTGGAAATTTTAAGTAAGATTTTAATGCTGAATATTGACCTTCTACTTGTGATGTAATAACACTTCTGAGGTAAAGTAGATTATTTGTCCAAGCTTTAACAAATATCTTCTTATATAATATCCAAGTATTTTTTTAAGTATTCAATACTTAAATGTATTCAGAATACAAATTCATGCATGAATAACAATATGAATGTATTTATTGCAAAGATTAGTCTATTTCAAATCAAAAAGCTCTATAGAATATAGAATCATCACAATGGTTCAATTTGCAAGAAATAAAGACCATCCTAATTCTACTTTTTTGGAAAAGAATTTTTTTATAATTTTCTAATAAATTTTTTTGTATATACTAAATACATAGTAATATGTTTGAAGTAGAAAATGTTAATTCAATAGTATTTATTAATGCTAAATTTTTATCAATAATTATGCAAATAGGTCAAATTTCTCCATGCATTTCTTGAAATTGGATTAATACCCAACAAAAGAAGGATTCTATTTTCTCTTAGATAAAATTGATACTAATAATAAATGAAGTATTAAAAATTATCATCCTTACAACATATAACATTGCTATTCTAAATCTATTCGTCTTATATGTATAATCCATAACAATAGAAAAATGGTACTTTTTTGCAAATTGAACACAATTAAATGTGCAAAAAATAAAGAAGTAACTTTATCCTCCTGATCACAATGATAAGTGAAATGATAATTAGTTCTTTGTAAAGTTTTAATAAGATATAGAATAGGTGATTGTCCAGAAAGTATAATGCAATGTAATTTCTATCGCTCATTGTAAATAGTTTGAGCAATGAATTTGCTATTAGTATTTCTCTCACATAAGGCAAAAATTACATTTTTAGGTGTAATTCTTGGAGCTAACAATTGTGAAGTTAGTTCTTTTTTGGCTAGTTGCAAATAGTGAGGAAATGAATAACCTAAAAGAAAAGTAGTAACTCTATGGTTATGAAGAGTATTTTGAACAATCAAATGTCATTGAGTACTATTATGCAAACGACAAGCATACAACACAAATCGACATCTTATTAGACAACTTGTACTATTTTATTTGTAAGTATGATAATTTTGATCACAGTAATTCTCTCTTCTACCATACTTATAATCAATGTAATCTTTGTCAAAGTATTGTTTATATACTATATAGCCTTGATTGTGTATAAATTCATCAATGCTACATTTCATTTCTTCTATATTTTCAAAATACTCCTCTCATGGTACGCACATATATCTCACTTTTTATTGCAAAATACAAAAAATTATATAATATACAATTCTTTCTCCTTTGTCTACTACACATAATTTGAAAAAGAGTATCTAATAGAATAAGATGAAGAAATAAATTCAATACATACATATTTATAGGACAAGTAAGAAGTGACTAATAGAAAGATGTTATTACTAGCCATTGAAAATTGTTGAGAACTATTAGAAACTATGTCTAGAATGATGTTTCTATTTATCCAAATACAATTTATGGTCTTAATAATGAAGAAGAATTGTACTATCTATGTGAAAAATTGTAATGATGGTTGATTTTTTTTAGTAAAAATTTAGATTGCTTTATCATTTTTCTATATATTTATATATATATATATATATATATATATATACATATATATTATTTTTTTTTTCTTGTCAAAAAAATAAAATATTTATTTTTTATTTTAAAAGATAATATTTTTTTTAACACAAAAACTTCTTACTTGGATGTTATTATGACATGTGTACATATATATATATATATATATATGTATAATCTTCTATTTGGACCAATCTAACACCATATTAATCTTATTTACTATGATGATGTTTTTTTAAAAGATATTTCTAAAAAAAACTTAATTTATTAATTTATATATTTATATATTTTATATAACATTATATTGAAAATAATATCAAATAAATGATGTTTTTGTCATAAGAAACATTCATGATGTAAGGCGGTAAAATAAAACATATATTTAATATTTAAATATTTTGATAATTTATCTTTATATTGTAGATTTTCTTACTTCATTGTATTTCTATTTTTCTTTTCATGATCATCATTTACCTCTAAGTTATTATATAAGAAGAAGAAAAGAAGCAACAACTTTTAAATTCCTTGATTACCTAAAATTAAAAATTTGTATTCTAGTTACTTCATATTTAGAAAACCCAATCCAAAAGTCTTCACAAAAAAAGATGAAGTGGAATAATCTAATATGTCATAGGTAGTGCTTTTTTCTCAGAATTTGCAAATGGTCTATTTCAAGAAATGGTTTTAACAAAAAAAATATATTAAAAATTGTGAAAAATAGCCATTAATTATTATTTTTTAAAAATATATATTTGTCATGATTTTTAGAATCAGATATAAGATATAAGATGATACAATTAGATTTTTAATAAAAGAATTATTTTTTCCATTTCATTTCTATTGTACAGTGAAGACTATCACCACATTGCCAAGGTTTCTAATTTTTTTTTCAATTTATTTAAATAGTGAACTGATTTTTAAAAATATTAAATTAAATTTGTAATAAGAAAATAAAATAATAAAAGAAGATTATTTTTATTTTTAGAAAGCTAAAAATATTACTTACTTAAATAGAAAATATAATTAGAAAAAAATGTAATTTATATTTGTAATCTTAACAAAAAGGTATGAGTGGCATATGGTGGATATCACATTATGGTGGAAGTAACAAAAACAATTGGTGGCATTAGCTATATCTTTTATTAAATCCGTAATTATCTTTTATCATTTTAGAATTTTAGAACTTGGTTATTTATAGTTTATTTGAATTTTCAAAAAAAGTAGAGAATATCCTTCCAAAAAAAATTCAATAACTTTAAATAAGTGCCCCATAATTTCTAAAATATTAGAAATTTTATAATTAATTAATTTATATACATTCAATAATTATTATAAAACTAAATAGAGCTATTTGGATTATTGAAAAAATGATCAAGTCTAGAATTAGATTCTCTGAAAGATTCATAAAACCCTAAACTCTAAACCCTAATCCATTTCTAATCATTATTCTCATCTTATGCAAATTTGCAACTATTTTTCTTACCACAACTTGGATTTATTTTTATATATTTGTCTATTATTTATAACATATAAGTCTTGTAATATCATTGCAATTGTTAATTCTCTATTACACCTTGAAAATTGGATTTTGACATATTTTCTACTTTTACACCTATTTATATTTTCTTCCTCATATTTAGTTGTTTAATATGTTACTTCCATACCTTCTCCTAAATTCCTTGCTAATATTAATCACATCAAAAATCATCACATTTAGAAATGAAGACAAAATAAAAATCAATAGCAACAAAATCTATAAAAATAAATAAAAATAAAATTTACAAAGCTTCCAATTATTCTTTTATAGAAGTTTTCAAGTAGGGGATATTAATAACAATACAAATGTATGTGTAGTATTGAAATTTTAATACTAAAATTCACAAATGAGTTAACAATAAATCAGTCAATAATATGTGTAACTATTTCTTTCAATTGCAATGCTTTGACATGGAAATATACAACATTATTTTACAACAAACCTTGTTTTAATTTTCTAAATGTAAATGCATTAGTTGATAAAAACCAATGTTTAAAATAGTATAATGGTAGTATCTAAGAACTATACTTTGTTATTTCTTTAAAAAATACTGTCTTACATGCTTCAAATAAACATTAGAAATTTCTTCAATGATTGATTTTTCTAGTATGGACATGTTTCCAACAGCGTACGACATTTTATAAATAAGGTCATCTAAACAAACGCCGTCTAATTTAAGTGGTTATGATGAATGAATTCAAACATCAAATGAATCACAAGAAAATACCATTTAATCTAAAAAATCTAACGAAGCGCACAAACCAACAAGGACTTCGTTCATTTGAGCCAAATACATATCCATCCACATTCATGCGGAAGTTGAAGGCCACAACTATGAAGCTGCGACACGGAGCACCGTTCGTGCTTATCCGCTCTGTGGTACTGAATCCAAATTTGTATTTGTATTCATGCTAAGTTCGTGTTCGCAGCGTCGAGCGCAGTTCGGTTCTTCCGTCGAGGTTCAAAGCCTTTCACTAAGGATCCGAAACAAAGGAGATTGGAGCACACAAGACAGAAGCCATGGAGATTGAAGGGGTTGCTTCCCACTCTGAAACCCACCACAATCTCTCTCTCTCTCGGCATGCTTGCACAAGAAGACTATACTGGACACAAGGCTTGGTGAAGCCAAGACCAGCTCTTGGCTACACCAATCCGCAATCTGCTGCCGGTCGATGCTTTCGTTTTCTTCCAAGTGGGGATTCAAAGCGCACTCATGCTCGCCCGTGAGGCGGAGAGCAAATTGCACGCATCAAGGCAGGGAAATGTAAGCTCCTCCGTCGAGGGCGATGTCGTCTCCGGACTGATTCCCATGATGGGGACTGACAGCAGCTGTGAACCACAGCCCCTTGCCGCCAATTTGCACCGAGTGGGTGAAGGCCGCAGTCTTCTGCCTCGACAGGACGCCATTCATCTACTTCATCTACTTGTCCAATTTTGGGTGAAGGCCGCAGTCTTCTGCCTCGACAGGACGCCATTCATCTACTTCATCTACTTGTCCAATTTTGTGTTCGCATTGGGCCCCCTCGGGAGAGGGGAGGGGGGAAGGGGAAAGGGCTGCGCCAGCCAAGGAGGTAGTGCAATACCACGGCGACACTCACGAGTCCGGGCAGCAAGCTGCCGTATGGACCCGTACTCGAGATAAATTAGATTATTATCATGAGGCTTGATGAGCCTCGTATCAAATATTAAGAACAAATACTGCACTCGATCTTCGCTTAAAGGCCGAGAAAGATAAGCCTGACTCCGTTCATTCAGCCCTTTCTTATACCCGACACTCCCCTACAGGCCCGCCAAAGTACATGGTATAACTCGTCGTGAGGCCTGCCTGGAGAAGGGTAGAATTGATTCACGAGCCCAGCAGGCACCTACATCTGCCCCTCTTTCTCAACAATGCCGGTGTGAATCAAGTCATTCATATGAGTATATGCATTCACAGGGCAGGGGTTCAACACGATCTTTCATTCCCACTCTAAAATCTTGTTGCAGTTATAGTTTGTAATGGAAAGAACGTGTTTGTGATTTTATCCAAATCATTCACAATGCTACAAGTTCATTTTCTCTGGAGCAGTTCATCAACTAAAAGAAAATCACACACCAAAAACAAATTTGTCTTCTGTAAGTAAAGTAGCTCTTGCACTTCTTTTTTCTTGCCTACAGAGATACATTTTCCCCCAGTGCACACCAGGTCCAAAGGATGCAAGGTGGTTGAATTGGACGAGTTGTTAGAAACCTTGGCAATGTGGTGCTTACCTTACTAGTGGTGGGAGAAACTATGACAATACATATTTTTGGTGTGAATGAATCTGTTGTTTATGTATTTGTTTCATGCCCACTTCTCTCATCATATGGTTCAAAACACCAGCAGACAGGAGTTATGCAAATGATGTAGTGGAGATTGTTCCCTCAACCAAACATGTTTAATGAAGCAAACACATGGAGTCAATCTTTCAAAGCAAATACTGAAATCTAACACCCGATGTTAATATTATTTTGTGTAGATGGAGGGTGATAGTAGTTGCGGCCGCATCATAATGCCTGACCAGGCTTGCAGAATGAAGTACAATTTGTAGTGTGTGACACCAAATTCGGATCTAGAAAGGTGTAATATGTCACAGTGAGGAGCTCTCTGATTGCGCGCATTTGAATATCTTAACCTCATGTGCCTGATATCCTACTACAAGCTTGACATGCAGAAATAGTAGAACATCAGAATAATTCATTTACTCAGCAGTTTCCAACAGAGGCTAGTGCAGAAATTTCATGTTCACTTTCACAGATGTTGCACAAGCCTACTTGCAAGCTTGTTCTCGTTCACCTGGACAGCCCTGTCTTTCAGTGTAGGCCCACTTCTGCCACATTGTGCTGCTCAAGTCCAATTCTCACATGAACTGCCTGATACACCTTTACTTTCATATCCATCACAGTGTCCAAACTATGGCAGTCATTTGATTGCTTGTCATGCACACCCAAGCTGTTCAACTCCCACACACTCCCACAGCCATGCAAATTGGGCTTATTGGAAACCTCCTATTTTGTACAACTGTGTCACCTCTCCATTCAGGTGCATGGAGGAATTTTGATTCAATTCAATGATTTTGCAAATTTGGAATTCGCTATGTAAATGCATTGTAATCTGCGGTTGGCAAACGACTTTTTCTTTACTAATCAGTAGACCTTGGTAAGGCTTTTGATTTATGGCTTTTCTAAGTGGGGTTCTAGGTATAAAAACCTTCTATGCATACTTTATAACATGAAAGTGTTAAGCATCACAAATTTCAAGTAAATTTGATGGGACCATCAAGAATCAACCCTTAGATTAGATAGTTGAAGGAAATAAATATTTATAATACATATTCATCTAAATAAAGAGTTTGGATAAATACAAATAATCTAGCATGTTATTCTAAGTTAGTTTTTTAAGGTTGATCAAAGGAAGAGTAGACAAAGCAACACATAAAAAAATTCAAACCAAGGGGCATAATATTTTTGTTAATTCATTTGATGTCAATTTGCAAAAAAAATATTCAACCATTGCATTAGGTTTGAACCAAAAACACTATGTATCCATATTTTAATTGTTACTTTTGCATTGTTAAATAATAATAATAATAATAATAATAATAAAATAATAATAATAATAATAACAATAATATTAATGGTTCAAATAAAATTTTAACTCTATTTGTCGTAAATATTAAATTTGTTATAAATTTTTTTGTACAATTGTTTTGATTATATATATATATATATATATATATATGTATATATATAGCTAATCTAAAGAATATTTATATTCAATTAAATGTAGCTTTAAAAGTATATAAGAAATCAAAAGGATTTCATAAATTAATTACATTTTAAAATCCTTGTTTATGTCTTTGAAACATCTTTAAAATGAAGAAAAATTTCTTGAGCATACTCATTGTTTTAGATATGAGGGTTCTAATTTTTTTTCAAAAAGTACTGGCTCTTTGTAACAAAAATTTAACATGATGATACAAACATGTAATCCAACAAAATTTTAGAGATTCATATTTATTGATATACATTTTGTTATTATTGTGAAATTTCAAACAAGAAGCTTTGTAAGAATAGAAGAAGTCTAATAATCTCTACTAGAAGCATTAAATGTTATGCAAGAAATTGGTTGTGCTTTGAGCATAACAAGTTTAAATTTTTTATTGCAATTTTGTATCAAGTATGAGATAGAAAATTGATAATAAATTTCTTTATTTGTAGATCTATTATTAAGAAAATAATTTAATATCTCAAATAGTAGCTTTATGATAAGATACATTTAAAATTATTAAGGTATATTTTTATTTTAAAAAATTACATATTAACTTACAAAATTTTAGATTTATTTAAATATGTAGTTTTTTGTTTTGTATTTTGAATTTTTATATTTATTTTCATTGGTATGTTAGAAGTTCGTAATATTATTTCAATATCTAACCAACTCTTTTAAGATCATTAATAATTTTTAAAGAAACATGCAAAACAAACACATATTTAAAATTAATATGTTTTAGAGTAAACTAATCTTTTTTTATCTTGGTATTATTTTGATTAAATTATAGAATTATAATTAAAATATAAGACTTGCAAAAATTTATGTGCAATATAACAAAAATTATTTATTTCTTAGTTCAATAAAAATGAAATATTACGGATTTTTTTTAAAAAAAAATTAATGAATATACATACTTATAATCTAAAACATTTGAATTTGAACATTTTTAACTTTGAGATAGTTTGGAAAAAGCTTACATTTCTTGAAACACCAAAAGAACAAACACCTTATCATATTTTTCTAAATAAGATTTTATATTTTCTTTGCCTCACTCAACAAGGTACCTGCTCAACCCCAGAAATTGTTTTCAGAATGAGTATTCTAAGGCACTACATGATTCATTCCTATCACGAAGAAAAGAACGAATTCCAAGATGTGGAACAAAGTCTCATAAATGTCTACACACAGTGGCCATTGAGAGGAATTAAAAAACGAACCATTTTGCCCATATGTGCTGCTTGAACAATGCTGTCCACCATTTCTCCAGGGACATATGAGTGCAAGATCTCTGTTGCTAAGTGCAAAACCTGAAGTAAAGATCAACTGAACATTTGTACAGATGAAACAACGCACAATCTATTCTTGAGTAAGTGCGAGAAATCTGTTAAAAGACCATATAAAAAATATAGAATGATACCACAGATTGAAGATTCTTGCACTTTAAAAAGTATAGGGTATCACAGGAATTATCGACATGTACAAAATCAGTGGAAAAGAGAAAGTTCAGCCTTGAAAGTTCTATTCAAAAACATCTAAACGAAAACTATTGTGTCTCTGCCAGATGTTCTGCCAAGTTGTGTAGAAAAGGAACGTCGAAGGGCAAAGTAACAAGTCCAGATGTGACCAGTAATGCCAAAAACCAGAACGGAAAGAGAGAAAATGCCAAACGCACAACGTTGTCCTGCCCTGCAAGATCCCACATCGATTTGTCACGTGTAAACATCAAAAGCATTCAATACCAGAAATAGTGGCCCTTCTCTATAATATTTCACAAGTTTAATTTCACTAATCACGAACAGCGTGATAAGACTACGTACGTTGTCTAAACACTTCGAAAAAGCTGTTCAATTCTCAAGACTGGCAAAACTGTAGGGAAAAAGTGTCTAATATGAAGTAACGAATTCAATAGCACGGAATCGAAGGGTCCCGCATTCTTACCGCCGGTATTTTCAGTTTTGTCGATGAGATACTCGCCAATAACGCGTATTGTCTTAAGAAGCACATTTTCAGGGGGCCGATTTTCCTCGTTTGCGTCAATTTGCTCTTGAAGAACATCCAGCATTGTCATTCGCCTGCCGTATTCAGAGGATCAGCGAAACGCATGACACATGAGAGGACAGGGAAAGGCAGTGTTCAGTGACCAGTAAGTATTCTAAAATTCTACAACAAGTCGACGGAAAAGAATGTCATGACATGCACAGAAACTACATGAACTAACGTGCATAGGAAAGATGGATACAAGAAAGAGATGTTCGCATTGTTTCGAAAGACTTATATTAAAATTCTAGTTGCAAATTTTACAAATTGACTTCCTTTGTCCTATGCCATCACACCTCGACTCCAAAGCTTAGAAAACCTAAATAGAACAGGAGGGGAATTTCAAGAGTAAAATAGGAGGGAAGGTAGAACCAGGAATACACCTCCTCTGCGGCGCTCTCTTGTCAGACGTGACATTCCGCACAGTCTTGCTTTCCAACCCAAGAGCACTCTCTAAGTCCGAAATCTCATCCCTTGGAGATTCTCCTCGCCGCTCACGGTCTTCACCCTCATGCTTCAGTGCTTGAATTGTCAGCCGACACTTCGAACCTCCCCTCCGACTCACTCTTATCGACTTCTGAACGCCATACGAAGTGCTCGTCACAGCGGACAATCTTTGAAGTGGCAGAGGAATGGAACAAACCGCAGAAGCTGACGACATCGTTGTCGCAGCGCTTCATTCAGCAAAGACAACCAAATTCACCTCCTCCACACTCGAACTACAACAAGCAGCTGCGCTACCAGTGAAATTCACATGGGTTGTATTCCAATTCTACAGCACACGACCGAGGCGCAGTGAATGGCTGTTTTATCAGCAGAGGGAAGCTCGAGTGCCAGGCATTTGCTGCGTTGGGTCCTCGTCGAAGCCGAGACGTGAGAGTACGTTTCTTACAGCGACGCAGTGTCGCTGCGAGGAAAGGATTGCGAGGCAATTATAAAGATATTGCAACAATTGAAAAAGAGGATGAAAAGGATCGACGGATGTGCTTTGTCATCCTCCATCTCATCCGCATTCGTTGCCCTTTTATTCGGTGCTGATTCTTGAAAGTCATTCAGTTTTGTCACAAAAACAAAAATAAAACAACATGAAATTTCGATATGTATGGGTCTCCAAGGATCTGGGTAAGATGAATATGTCAAATTTGGGTTTGTTCAAATGAAAAGTTTGTCCAAGTTTCAAAAAAAAATTAAAGTGTTTTTTTAAGTTGGTTGTGCAAGTGTGATTAGGGTAGTTTACAAAAAGTTGCAATGTTATCAAAAAAAAAGAACAAAACAAAACAAAAAAAAATCTTGATAAATTGATGTTTTAACTATAATGAATTTGATGACACCATCTAAAATTAAACTCTGGATTGTTGAGTCGCAAATAACCGCATACATAGTGCAAACGGGATTTTTCAATACACCTAGTTATTGGATACAATTAGGTTTATTAAAGAATCTCTATAATTATTATTATTATTATTATTATTTTCTATCTAAAAACATATAAAGCTCTACTTCTCCTATTATGCTCATAGATTTGTAGATTACATAAGTCTTAGGAAGAACAATTAATAAGTCTCTCTCAGGCTCTTGTTAGAATAGACAATCATTTCTTATATGACAAGACTACCAAGTTTTTTGCACTTCTTTATTTTTGTAATTTCTTCTTACTTCTTTGATACACACTCTTTTTCTTATTACAAAGATCTATCTTCCTTTCTTGCTTCCTTAATCTCCTCTTGTGTAAGCATCTAATGAATCAAATATAAACCTTACTTTGTATATTTTTAGTACAAAACATCTGAAATTATTTGTCCTTCTTGAAAGCTCTAAGATGGTCTATTGGACTTGTTGTTATTATCTTTAGTTCAATAAATAATTAAATAATTTTCTTATCTTTTCAAGTGATGTAACAATTCAAGTCACAAAAAATAAAAAAAATATATTTTAAGATATATATATATATATATATATATATATATGTTTTAAAGTTTATTGCATAGTAATATATTATTTATACTTCATTTTTTTTCTTTTTGCCAAGAGAATTTATAAATCAAAATCATTGAATTTGATAGCTTTAAGATTTATCAATGTTTTAAAGATAGAATGCTAATTTAACTTTTGTGTTGGTTAATCTATCTTGTCAAGAATTCATGGCCTTAAAATGTCAAAATTGTACAATCAATATCTCTTTATATTTATCAATTATTAATTATATATGGTCAAATTTTGATTTCTTTATAAAATTATTGTTGTTTTATAACATGATAGAGTTTTATTTGAAAATGCAATAGTTATTAGTTTAAAAAGAAACATGCATTTAAAAATTAATAGTGTGCTTGTGTTAATTTTTTTTTTTTTGGTGCATATGGAATTCTTATTCAATAATGCTTTTAAAATATAACTTAAATTGTAAGTAGCATAATCTAAATAAAAATCTAAAGATCTTCAATCATACTTTTATTTTGATTGAAAGAAGATTTGTGAAGTAGCATATTTAACACTCATTTGAAGTGACTTTTGACAAGAAAAATTGACCAACATTTATTTGGAATTTGATACTAGTATTATTGACAGTAAGACATACAAAAAATAGAAAACTTCTTACAAACAAACTACAAGATTGTTAATAAATCATAATATTATGATTATTATTATTATTATTATTAATGTATGGATATACAAAAATATTATATTATAAACTGTTGCCAATTGAAAATAAAAATAAAAAAATTGATAAAAATAAGTTTCAACAATGATATTTTTTAAAAATGTATTGTGAGAGGCCAAAATCTATTCATATTTTTAGAAAAAAATAATTGAGCAATAGTATTAGATTTTTTATAACAAAAATTTGTAAAATAAAGACGGTTTTAGATGAATATGTATTGAAATAGACTCTTTCAATACATATTCATCTAGAAAGAGATTAAAAAAGTAAGAATAAAGTATGTGTCTTTATGTCAAGGAGTTGTAAGAAAGTGGATTTCAAAAAATAAGAAGATATTAAAAAGGTAGGAAAACTTAGAAAATTTGGTGGTTTACTTATATAAGAAAGAATTGACTACCCTTGTAAAAACCTAACAAAGAAAGGTTCATCCATAGGATATTCTAACAAAGAGAGGTTCATCCATAGAAACTACATATTTATATTTTTTTAGCAATAAGAAGAAATAAATTTTGAAGCTCATTGAAGAACTTATTATTAAAAGAAGTGATAAGATAGATAAACAATAGATTATAGTACAAATTGTTTTAAAATTTTAATTTTAATTTTAATTTTTTTTGCACATTGCGATATTTTTAAAATAAATCCTATTAGTCTTTAAAACCGTTTTAACAACAAATTTAATCTTTTAAAAACTTCTAGTACTTTTTATAATCTTTTTAAACTTTCCAAATTTCCCAAAAAAATTCTATAATTGTTTTATTAACTTTTTTGAAGAATCAATAGTTCTTAAAATTTTGTTTGAATGAAAGGAAAAAAAAAATACTTATCAAAATCTTGCAAACACATAAGTGGTTGCAATTAATTAATTAATTAATTATTATTTTTTTTTCTTCCTAATTTTAAATCATCTTGTTTTTGATTTTAAATTTTGTTGTACTTATACCTTTTGATCACTTGGTCAGTTGTTCCTAAACCATTCACACAAATTGTTTTCAACAAACCTTGTTACTATATGTTCAACTTAATTACTTTGACTTTCATCAATAAAATAAAATAAATAAAATAAAAAATGCACATCTCCTCAATAATGTCTTAAAAATTAAAAAGGAAAACATTCTATGATTCTTGATTGAAGAAAGTCAGAGTGAACACACACTAAATCTACCTTTGAGTTATAATTCGAGCAACATAGTGTCGAAGTCACACACCACAAAAGCAAAGACTTTGTCAAGAGCCAACATGAAGATCTGACTCACAAGGTAAACAAATCATAGTAAACATGCTTTTAAATTGCTAACTGAGCTTGAAGTACTGGAATCACTCACAACCTCCAAAGAATATTGAACATGGGCAAGCGTAGACATGAAATGCACCCATTCCATGGCTACTGAATGTCTTCACAAGGGCTTCAAGCGAGGTTAGAATCAACATTCAAATTTGAAGTAGAATGAAGATGTTGTAGGTTTTACGAAGGAAAACAGTCCAGCTACGTGCTGAATGGTTCATCTAAAGCAGCATTCGGGAGGCAATGTACCAAGAATGGAATGCCAGACCACCGAAACAGAAGATGTTGGCAAGTGAAGAGAAACCATGAACCATGCCGAAGGTTTTGTTTATCTTTGCCAATTCTGGGTTGGACTTGGCCACCTCGAGGTTCTTCGACCGCCCAACTTCAGATCCAATCCCACTGTCTTTCTCAATCTTATGCCTTTGCTTCATAATCTGCAACGAAAGAAGTGGGCAAGTGTGCTCATAGAACCGTCTCTAATTATGAGGAGCTTAATGGTGATGGCGAAAGTTTCTTCAAAACAGACCAAAGCACATAACAAATTGGGCATTGCAATCAACATCAAGGCCAATGCATCAGAGGTGAATGACAAACCTTGACAGTCAGAGGCTGAAAAACCAACAAGTTGAAAACTACTGTGAAGAGCGACACTCCCAGAGCTACGATCTGTAAGCGCTCTCTTCTCGTGGCACTCAACCAAGGATGAGTGGTAGCCATAGCACTCACGCATAGGGAGCAACACACTGTCAGAAGCTTGAAGTAAGCTGGAAACATTTTGGCTTGCAAGTTGCCGAACTGGTGTCTGGGCAAGTTCCTAGAGTGGCCAACACAAACCAGTAAGAATGAAAAATACGTAGCTGAACTAAAACGAAGGAAACCCTTGAGTCGAAAGAAATTAAAATCCTACCCCTCCAAATGATGATCGAATTTTAAGCAAGCTGCGGTATTATTAGAGACTAGCCATGGGTTGTCCATAAAATCCATAGCAAAATACAGAGTTCGGAAATTCTTTCACGTTGCGGACAAACTCAATACCACCAACCTATGGCTGAAGTCAATAACCAATAATTTGCGGAAGAAAATAACAGAGAATTACGCAGTATGAGACAGGAGCTTGCTTGTTCGCCAAGAAGGTGACAAACCCACAAACCCTCTTTCGAAAACCTAGAGTTAATCAATTTGGGGGAAATCGGCAAACGATAGATTGTAAAAGCAACGATCAAATTTCAGAAAGTGAGATGATGATTTTGAATACATTCAATGTTCTTCTTCGAGAAAATCGAAAACACCATTCCAGCATTTTCGAGGTGGAAGGAAATGAAATGCTACGAAGAGAGGCACTCACTTAAACATGATGATACCTCCGATGAAGGACGCCCAAACAGCTGTTCCAAACGCAGTAGCGAAGCTTAACAAGTGCACCAGCCGGACAATCCCAGACACAGTAACGGCCGCTTGTTCCGCTGCACCAATGTCCGTGACCTGCACCGGATAGAGCACCAGCCCCCCGGCAACGCAGGACATCACCACCACAAGGTTCGTAAACCACCCCATCGTCACAAACTCCGAGCGTTTCTTCTCTAACTTCCCTGAGTACCTGCAAACCTCGCAAAACCTTCACACAGCGCTCGGTACAAATAAAAGAGTATCGAAGTTCCAGAATACTCCGTTTGACGATCTTGCAAAGAAGGTCCCAGAGTCAGACGAGCCCAACCGCCGCATCAGCATTGGTACCTCTGCGCTTTCACATTTATTCATTTCTTTTATTCGATTGTACACATTCCTTCAACGCCAAACGCCATGTAGAACAGAAAACGCTTTTCAGGGAGGGCCAACTTTTTATTTGCGGTAGAAAAGCCCCGAGTAAATCTTAGCTATACTCTCTAAAGTTTGCTTCATGTTACTCCAGGACATGAGTGACGGCTGCTCCGATGCAAAATGTTCACAAGGCCTCTTTACAATGAACCTGTCACGGTAACATCAGTTCTGATGTCTTGAACAAAAAAAAATCAAAATATCTTGGACTTAACATGGGATCAATCGAAACTTGCCATGAGAAAAGCACATGCAAAAGCTTTATATGGTCTCTTTTATTGGGAAGTGTGAGGACCATATTACTTTCGTAGTCGGAACCTTCGAAAGCTGTGGTGGGTTGCAGTTTCGCAGCTCGCATTGCTCAACAAAACACACCACACACTTTGACTGATATGTTTTGGCTATTGAAGCTTTGCAGCATAGTTAGGCGGCGCTCCTAGAAACGATCCGTGAGGGCAGTCTTCTTCATTGCAAATCGTTTTGGAGTATGGATCCGAGGTTGAGCTGTGAAAGGTTTGATGCCTCATACGCATGTCTTATGAGGTTGTTGGCGGGTTGATGGAGGGTTTAAGGAATGACGCTGTTTGATCTCGGCGTTTCTCTCTTCTACAGCCCTAGTGCTGAGATGTTGGTGGGGGTATTATGGGAACTCCCGATTTCATGAATGTTATTCCACTACCGATCAGTGGAGCTACTCTTTGCCCGTTTTCTTTGTCATCTTCGTTTTCAATTACCGTATTCTCGTTATGGGAGCAAGAGTATGGCAGTATAGAAAGAAGACAGGAAGTTGCGGACATTCATCAAGACGTGGATAACGGCTGTGGCGCACTCCACCCAGTTCATCGTTTATTTGAGAAGGGAACGAGAAGGCTTAGCCAAATTTTGGCTGGCCCTTAACAAATTAGATGCATAGTCAGGTAGAGATGGACATGGTAACCTCTTGTTGATCTTACGATACGCTTGCAATGGGTGACATCGGTGTGCTAGTCAAGTGCCCTTGAATAGAGTTCTGAGTCAAGAATGTGCACCCAAAATCGCGTGCTCACTGTCTCGCACGCAACGTCGATCGTCGAATCAGTCATATAGTGTCACTTACAATCAATTTAATTACCCTATTTGCTAGATTGTAGCAGTGTCTTCGAAACAACTGGATTGGTATTGGAGCCGTGCATTGTGCACGGTCTGATATTGAACCAAAAACTTCTAGGGTTTTAATCACACTTGTTTCAAACTCTTTTACAAACGCTATCAATGTTGGCTGGTGGGGCTTGGATAAATTAGACGATGGGGTAGTTTATCTCACGATGTTTCAAGTAACAGTTAGTTCAAAGAGAGTCTAAACCATTGAGTTGATTCTTAAAGGAGCTTTAGGAGAGTCGCAGGAGACCACTTCAGCTAGATTCGAAATTGCAATATCAAAACTAGATCTCTTTGGGAAAGAAGCTTTGGATTTTGCTGATCATAGTTTGGCTCAAGTGATAACCCTAATATAAGAAAAGTTCGTGATACTAATGGATTATGTTATCCTTGTCATATTAATCAACTTGGTGTGATGTCTCTGATGTCATCACTGAAGTCTCTATCAGGTACATAGCGCACTCAACCTAATATAGACTTGTCTTTCATGTAACATGCTGTCAAATCGTTATCAGATGTTGGTATAGATTGGTGTGTTTGCGCTACTCTTTTCTCAAGGAACGAACGTGAGTCATCTACTTCCAGACGACCTCAGAAGTTGCATGAATTGGATTGCTATTGATCTAGTCATTACAGGCAGAGGGAATCTTCAGAATGATAATCTGAATAACCCTCCGATCTATGATACTTGTATCTTCTGGATTCAACCTTGGCTGAAGCTGGGAAAGCATCGCTGAGACAAGCCTCGAACTTTGAGGCTGTTTTCTTCATCTCCTTTTCAGCCGAGAGCCTTCTCGGATTATTTCAACCCTGTGCATTATTCTTTCATAACTGTCTGTTTTTCTGATGAAGTTTTTCTGAACGAACCAAATTCTTTTACCAGACTGGGATTTTGGATAAACTAGTTCTTGCACATGCATTGAATGCAAGGGGATTGTGTGTCAGCTTGTCATGCCTAACTTGCCTGCAGTGTGTTGTACCCCAGAGCAATGTTCTTCATGCAATATCATTCACGCTCTCGCAGGGCCGATCGGAGAGTTTCCTACCGGCCTGAGAGCCACGCGGAGAGAATCATTCGGCTTGAAACCAGCGCAGATATTGCTGCATGTCGGTCGTGCCATTCAACTGTTGGCGATGTACACTCAAATTTAAACCAAAAGATTTTCAATTTTGGATTTTTCCTCAGTTTGGACTTTTGGGTTCCTGGTTACAGATTTCGGGTGTTACCAATCGGCGAATTGATGCCACTATTCATTTGTCACGGTTATGCTTGCTCCCTGCCAAATCATATGGAGAAATTTCAGGTGTACTGGAGAAAAATATCCGTATGCAGCCTCCCCTAGTCGGGATCTCCTTACTCTGATTCTTCTACCTACGCCCATTACTTTGCGGGACGTGAGATCCTTTTGCAAGACAGACGACGCCAGGTGGTGCACCGAGGATGCATTGATCGCACCAGCAAAATCAGGGATCCGTAAAATCCTGGTCACCGCTCTTTGTGTCTACTTGCCTAGTGATCAAGCGGCTCAGTTGATGCTGCTCCAACACTGGACTTGGTGCCTCGCAGCTGGATCCTCCGCTCGCCACTCGTCATTCCTTTAAGATTCTGTTATGTTGGGTGCCATTGCTTGCAAGTGTGGTGCACAGTTGCAGCATGGAGCGAGCCCATAGCTGGTTGCTGCAGCGGCTTTGGCTTCAGCTTTGCTGAGGTTGCTACGGGTGGATTGTCTCTGCCTAGTCAGAGCCAGCATTCAGGTAGGGATTGGTGAAGTCCCTTCCTTTTGCCTCCCTTTCTTCCTTGCTGTGCTTGTAACTTGTTGCTGTGCCTTATCTATTGCTTCTAATCTTTTGTTTGTTTACATGTGTGTTTATATATACATATATATATATATATATACACATGTGCGTGTGTGTATATATGTATACATGTATGTACACACACACATGTGTGTGGATCTCTGTGTATGTATCTGTTAAGGAGGCTGGATCTAATGTTGATTTTTCTTTTTGCATCTTTTTATACCGGGTTTCGCATTTGATTCAACCACTTAAGCATCTCTTCTCGATTGACCTTCAATTCAAAGGTGGCTCATCTAAGAACGTTGTGTTTGGATGTCTGGTTTTGTAACTGGTGCAAAACTCGTGGAGGAGTTTAGCTATGAACACAGATTTTGCATGTTAATTGGCACTGCCGTTATTTTAGAGGCTTTTGTTTAAGGATGTATGCATGCAAATATATTTATATATATATATATATATATATACAACTAGCCGTATGTTGAAGTCAATCAAAGACGTATTTTTATGTGACATATCACTTTTTAAAATGGGAAAGAAATGTGTAGCCTTTAAGGATTTAAATCGTCAACATTAATTTCTCCTAAATCATCATCTTAAAAATCGTTTTTTTTTAATGCTTCTTTGGTTTAAATAGTTTGAATTTATACTAATATAACTAATTTTGAATTGATTAAATATAATACTTTATTTATAAGGTATAAATTAAAGAGAGCACAAAATAGGTAGTTTAATTGTTTGAATTATTTTATTTCTTAAAAATAAAGAAATAAAGATAATTCCGAATTATTTAGGATAATAAATATACTTTAGTTAGAAAAACACACAATATGAATTGGATTTTATTTAAATATTGAATATCAAATACCCAAAATAATATAAAATTTTGATAATTTTGTATCAAATTATATATTTGAAAATAGCTTTTCAATGAAAAATATATTCAATATTCTTTTTTAAAAAATATATTTCATATATTATACATCAAATAATAATTTGTAAAGTTTACAAAGTTCATTATACATATCATAAAGCTTATGAAGTTTATAAAAATTCAATCTCATATTCTTAATCTTAGGTATGTGTGTATGAAAGTATATACATGCTAATATTAGATTATCAAAGTTACAAAAATATACCATAACGAGCAATAAGAATTTACTAAATTTAAAATTTATAAGATAAAAATATAGTGACATGCTTCAAGCACAAAGTAGCCTTGCAGTATTCAAAGAAGACAGAATTACATATTAAAATAAAATTCCTTAAATTAAACTTATATCTTACAAGACTATCCAAAAATTACCATAAACCAAAACAACATAAAAAAACTTTAGTCATCATGTACATGGTTTTAATAAATAATGAATCTTATTTTCAGAAGATATAATTATTAATATTTTAAATATAATTTTGTACTACCTGTAAGGAATTGCGGGTTTTAAAAAATAAAAATAAATACACTATAAAAAACCACACCGAATTTCACTTCATTTTTAATTTTAATTTTTTTCTTTTCGAGGTGCACTATTTCCCTGAAAATGAAAACCACGCTTATAAGTTAATACTTTTTCCTTTCCGTTCACGAACCCCTAAAAGTGGATTCCAAAAAGTAAACCAAAAAGTAAACAGGAAAAAAGGAAAAAGTGAAGGGGTGACAAGGAAGAGAGACTTCGGCGGGGGCCGATGGCCGCGGAGGGACGTCAAGGGGGGGAGCTCGCGGCAGCGGCGCGCCAGATCAGGAGGCCCATCGAAGAAGGCGCGGGATGGGCCTCCGCTTCCTTTCGCCCCCGAATTCTCGCGCTTCACCGGCATACCGATTTTAGAAACCATGTCCACGAGCCCACTTCTCCCAGATTTACCCACGTGTCTGACGCCCGCCCTTTTTTCACAGATGCCCCCACGAAGCACAGGACGCACCATCCTACGTCCCTCGCTGCTGCTTCTTTTACAGACTCGCCCCGCAATCGCGGTTTTTTTCTTCATCACGTCCCGCGTTCCAGTCGTCGATCCCATTGCCTTAACGCAGAGTCGCGGCGACGCTGATTTGCTTGTGTTCATGCACGTACCCACTAGCAGGAACAGTAGCACAGCAGTCTTCTAGCCTTCAAGCCGCGGTTGACGTCAGTAGGCTGTGGGATGAGAACCATTCCGTCGGTTAGAGCTTGTGGGTGCTGAGGCTATCATGAGAATGGCTGGAGTCCCAGGGTAGTCTTCCGTCGTGGTTGTCATGCCGTCCAAGCCATCGTTCCCGCAGCCCTCTCCTCTCTTGCTTCCACTGTCTGCTCCCACAATGGACTCTCACTCCGACGACGTGCAGACGCCAACTCCAGGTCGGCGATTCCGACGGTTTGTCTTGCATGCAAGTCGAAGTGATGAATGAGTGTTTAGTGCTTTGAAAGCTGATACTCTTTGCGAGTTCTGCATGTTTTGGAATTTCGTTAGTGGTGACACAGTGTTGCTTTGTTTTTGAATTACGGTTTTTGAAATGATTTGGAGGAGTGTGTTTTTTTTGGAGGGAGCAGATAATTCAGGTTCGAAAAGAAAACGGAGGTCTGTAGATGAAGGTAGCACTACCGACGAAGAAGGAGACGTGTCGAAGACGCTGTATGAATGCAGGTTCTGTAACATGCGGTTTGCGAAGTCGCAAGCCCTGGGGGGACACATGAATCGACACCGACAAGGTGACGAGATTTTATACGAACTAATTTTTCGAATCCGTTCATAGAGTTCTCTTCGATTACTTTCTATCCTTCAAGGTCTGTTGGTATTTTCTCGAATCAATTGCACAGCATGGACAACATGAAAATGAAAACTAAATTAAAAAAACATAGAAGAAGAAGGAGAAGAAGCCTTACATAAAAATAAACGATAGTATCATGGTAATGCATAGAAAAGATGAGGTGGACAGTCAAGGGGAGTTTCAAATATTTGCGATTTGCATTCAGCGTATGAGAAACTTTTTCCCTTGTCACTAAAGAATTCTTCGCCATTCTCCATGTGGATTCTGCTTCATCAGAAAGAGAAAAGGAGCAATATCAGCATGCACAACAGCTGGTCAGCTCAATGGCGCAGCAGCAGCAGATGCCGCGGACGTGGACTTCGTAAGTACTTGAAACTTGATTCTGAAACTTGCTTTGAATTCTCCTTTTTAGGTTTGTACCTGGTTTCCTCACTGAATCACGTGTCGCATGTCGGAGCTTGATTTTCACAGGATGGCAGCAGAATTAAACCCATTAAGCGCAGGAGTGGCTCTGGCGCGATTGAGCACGCAACTCACGGCAAATCCTCGGCCAGACGGATCCCGATCCCAAATCCCACCGCAGATTAGTTTTAACTCGACGCCGCCACCAATCAACATGAGCTCCAGCTCTTCTATACCTTCGTCCATGTCCTCCAGTTACTTCTTCCCTTCCAGCTCATCCTCCAATAACCTGCATCATCTGCAATGGAATGTCGATGAGTTCAACACAACCATTCCAAGGTCGGGTTCACAGGAAGGTCTCAATGTGATGGACTTTTCCTTACAAGGGACCAGCCTGCGTGATGACTTCCTTTCAGATGTGCTTCAGTCCCGCCAAGATGGAGGGTCATTCATGGGCTCTCAGTTTAGTAATATGCCGCCATTGATGTCGCGAGGGTTGTCCAGCGTTGAAACTGGTTCATTCTACAGCGGGGGCGAAGAATCTGTCCAAGAAAAGTCAGGAACTGCAGGTAATAACCAAGTTTTCAAATGGTGTTTTCTATCGTCTATCTCGAACTATTCTGAAACTCCATTGAGAAGTTGTGATCAGCGGTGATGATTTTTCTTTAATTTATTGGGGAATAATAATCTAATATTATTATGTATGATTATTTTTCCTTACGCGATGTGTCTTGCAGGGTTACAATTTGACAACAATCACTCGAGTTTGCAGCAATCATCGATTCGAATGAACGGCATGCTACAGCATTCCACCTGCTCAAGCTCGCCGCTGCATTCCTCTCTTATGAACAGCGACATTCACCACGATGCGAAGTCGCTAGCAAATTCCTTCGCCAGGGTCCGCACGTCGGCCCCAGGTCACACATTTTTGATGCAGTGCAACGACACAGTCGAGTTCAATTAACTTCAGCAGGTGGACCGACCCTCCAACACACCCTCAAGCCAGTCTCCCATGAGCCACACCTTCCTTGTCCCAAAAGGACGCGAGATTGGTGCCAGGCAGGAGCGTCGGTGCGTCTGCGGCGCATGCAAGCCATGCATGCTGGGAAAAATTGTCAGGCGACGACCGATTGTCACCTGCCACTGAACTAAGACACGAGGGTTCGACAGCACTGATAGAACCTCCTTCACGGACAGTAATCAGTCGCAGTCGATGAGCGCAAACAGCCACTTACAAGGCTCCTGATGGGGATCACCGCGAGGCCGCGATCGAGGCAGTAATCCCCCACTGATTTCATCACCGCAACACTGCCAGTCAGTCTTATATCCGTGGTCAATTCCTGCGCTATTTGACGATCGCCACCATGCAGGTGGTAGCCGCAGCGATCTAGACAGTTAGGGAATTGGCAGTGGCTCAACTTGATGAAGTCCATGACTGATTCGTCGTGAGCGCCGGAGGAACGTCGTCGCCGTGTCTTCGGTAGCGTGTCTAGAAATTTCGGTCTGCGTTTTAGTAGAGGATAGGATCGCCGGGGAGATGTTCGATGCGCTTGTGCACTAGTAGATTCCCCTGCGTGGGGCAGGCTATAGCTCGGCTGTGGATCAGTGGCTGCGTCCGCGGCGTTAGCAATGGCTCACCCGGTTCGCGCTTTTTTGTATGATGGAGTTCAGAAATTAGGGTTTCGATTCCTTCCACTTTGTCTTTTCAGCTATCCAGTGTGAAGGATCTGGCCTGCAGTTGTTGTTAATGTTTCATTTTGTCTCGAGTTACCATTTCAATGTGGATTTCTGATTTTAGTTCTGACTCGCGTTTTTATTGAGTATAAAATGGGTCTACTTTATCTTCACCCTTGTAGACAATCTTGTGATGAAAATCTGGTACATTTTCCAAAAGTTTATTGTGTTGTAGGCGTAAAAATATTGCACAATTATTTCAATTAATGAACTAATCAAACATTACACAGTTCTTGCAATTACTATACCACAATGAAGAAAACCTAAAAGAGGCAAACTTGAAAATAGTATATCAAAGATTCAACGCAAAGGTTGTTGAATGAGGTACAACATGCAAAGCCCTGAAAAAAATAAAAAAATAAAAAATAGTTTGTGATGTGCTAAAACACTAGGAAAATTTAGCCTATAATATACAAGGAAAAATTACATTTATTATTAATTTAATATTTTTTTCTTACCACTAAAATGGAAGAACATATTTCATACATAATTATAGATTAAATAAAGTGAGGATGTTAATTTTTTGATATTTTTGAGGAAGAGGCACTATTTGTTGGACAGAATTATAATGATGAAACACTCCAATTCATAATAAGCAAAACAAAGAGCCAACTTTTTTTAATGAATAAGAAACTAATTTGTTGCAACCTTTTTCAATTTGGTGGGGGTGATATCAAATTATATTTATAAATTTTGTGACAAATCTTAGAAAATTCTAAAGGTATAATGCAATTCTAGTGATGGTCAACTACTTAAAGAACCTGCTTTAGTTTGGAAAATTGAGAAAATACTTTCTAATCCCTGTTAGAAAAACCATGTTACTAAGACTTATCATCATAAACTGAAAACACAAAATCACAAGCACATTATGTAAAAAAATGTTCAAAAATATTTAAATTTGATTGAGATATTACCAAAAACATGATTTGTCAAACAAATGGACAAATGAATTGGATCCATGAACTTATGAATCAATAGTTTAGGATCTTTGTTAACATAAAACCAAAAAGTTTGGATATTATACATGAAAATAGCAAAATTAAGTATGATGCAACAAATACATTTGGCTGTTGGAAAAATTTCATTCAAGAAAAGGATAAAATTGTATTTATCGCTTACTTTCTGGTGATACAACTAAAGCATCTTCTGGTAGCAAAAACAACCAATCTCCAAAATTTCCAGCTTCATTTCTGGAAACCATTTTTTGACCGATCCTGCTTCCTGTGCCACGTATTTATTGAAAATTCCAACCTGCATCTCCATCATAAATGCAGGACCATGTTGTGTACAACTTTTATACAACAAAATATGTGTTGCAACTATTGCATCAAGTAATGGACCCACTTGTCTAAAATGCTTTCTGTCCCATACCAGGGTCTCTCGTTAGAAGCTCCAACAGGGGAGTGGTAAACACCTTCAAAGGTCAGGTTCTCTGCGCCATCCAAGTGGGCGGACATTTCTGGGACAACCCCGTCTCCCCAAACATCGGCTTGCCCACAAACCTGCAGAACCAACAAAATACCAACATGTATTTAGTGATACCGAAAAATTCTGAAGCGTAATTAGGAAACCATTTTCATTTATGCATAAATGAGATCCTTTCAGCCAGAGAATAATGTGGAGATGGTGGTCCACGTGCCTGTTTGTAACCTTGTCCAACAATGCGCGCTCTAAGTGTAGGAGGGGCTGGCTTCACTGCACCATCTACTATCACCTCACCAACCCCTGCCTCCAAGTTTTCATCTTCTGCTGCAGAAACAGCAACGCTGCCGTCTGAAACGCCAACAGTTCCCAGACCAGTTGGCGCCACAGCTGCTGCATTATTTGGGAAGAGTCTGCTGCCTTTCAAGTACCTGCACGCAGAACCATACATGCAATATTAAAGAATATGGCTTTATGTTGTTCACTTTAAAGAAACTTGAATACCATCAAAACACTAAGCGTACGAGACGATTCTCAGGTATCAGGGCACCCGGTTTTGCATTTAAATACAACATTGAACCTTGAAACCAAAATAGCTACTGATGACTCGACATACATTCCTCGGTTTCAAAAGTTTCAAGCCTAGTTCATAGCATTTATGTAACTTCACCGCAGTCAAGGACTTGTACCTGCCTGCAATGCAAACATACTTCACGTCAGGTGCATGAAATGCACCTGGACAATTCTCTTCGACGTAATATAGAAGCCCTCTTGTTTGATCTACGACCCCAGGTACGTCCCTGGGGGGAGGCCTGCATTCAAACATCAAGCGTGAGCATAAAATTCAAAAACAATGAAGGTTCAAAAGAACTATGAACCAATGCGTGGCTGTACCTCATTAGCATTATAATAATTTAAGTGCTGATTCGCTTGTGTTGTGAGGCGACAAAGTCAACCAGACTGGGGACGAAGAATAGTGGATACAGAGTATATGTCACTTCCAAAAGAACTTGATTACAATAAAAGCAGGTTTAAAGTCACCGGTTGCCGAACATACAAGTGAGGGCTCCCAAGACTCAGAAATAATGCAATGTCTTTGGTCCCAAAATCTGCCATGTACACACGCCCTAACCACCCACCAGCTGAATGTGCTATCACTGATACCTTTCCTGTCTCTGTTACAAATTGCAAATAAGTGGAATCAATTTGAAGAAAGTTGGGATCAAACGAAATAACCAAAGCTTAAGAGAGCAAAAGTCTAGGGATGTCTCAATAAAGAAAGAACCAGAAGCACTGAAGAACTTCGAGACACATACCAGGAGCCAGAGCCATGGCTTCTTCAATCGCATTTTTCATCCTCTCCAAATACCTGCCACGAAACCATATCAATTTTTTGAATTTTAAGGCAAAATACCGTGCATTTCCGACAGATATGGTTGAGCATGTTAAAAAATCACATGCAAGCACAGGTATGCAAAACTACTCACCAGTCAAGTGTGGGCCTGGGTTGAAGTGTTCCTTTCCAGTAATTGCCATCGAGAAGTCCAG
This sequence comes from Physcomitrium patens, assembly GCF_059467195.1. Taxonomy (NCBI): domain Eukaryota; kingdom Viridiplantae; phylum Streptophyta; class Bryopsida; order Funariales; family Funariaceae; genus Physcomitrium; species Physcomitrium patens. Next base: position 7,976,670 of record NC_143429.1, read on the forward strand.
AAGCATTCCGCAGCCAATCAGGACGAGAAACTTTCGCAGTTACAGCGGTGATTCCACGGGCTGCGAGAGATGCAACAAGCTCGTCGTAATCACCTGTATTGTTTCCTAAGCCCTGCAACCATCACCTCACGTGTCAAAACCATATGACAGATACAATGTTCGCCATTGCCTGATAGAGTATGGTACACTTGAATACTGGACTTCCGTTTCTCATAAAAGTCTCAACGCAATATGAGCTACATTGCAGACAGAAATTAATCTCCCTCTTAAAGAAATTCTCTGTACGAATGCTGTGGACGATGACCAAGGACTTCAAATTCAATGCCGAGTAATCGCTCGGCAGATTTTCCTGTTTTAGAGCAGGTGTGCGCTGCCAGGCTGTTTGATTGGGAGACCAATAAGATTACAAGCTACACCACTGCGCTGCGCAAATTTTACTTTTGGCGAGATTCGATTCAATTAATCAGTTCAATCAAAGAAACAAGTTAAAAAATTACAAAAAAAAGAAAAAGAGACAAACAAACACACAAGAATAAAGACTGAATCCAACTAGACTAGACTGACATTGCATTGTCGTCAAATTTCAGCCACCGCCCAAGAAAACCAACCAAAGACACGCGCAACCACTCGTATTATTACACGCTCAACACACTAGGGGGCAAATATGGCCAACTCAAGAAAATTCATCATCAGCGGTAAAAATCACGCACCGGGAGAAGCACGACAGGGCGGTATGACGTCTTCGGTTTCACCTCAGATGCCTTCCGCTCCGCATCTCCACTCACAGACACCGCTCTAATCTTCAACGACCAACGCATCCCAATCCCATTACACGAAGTGGAAAAAAATGGCTTGCACTCCCTGAAACGAAAATCACCGGGCCTGGGAAGCGCTGCAACGAGGCGCTGCCTAGGATTGGGGCTTGTGGTGAAGAATTCGAGGAGCGGGGAAGGCGCAGTGGCGAGGTGTAACGACGCCATAGCCATTTCCAGCAGAGCGAGCAACGAGGCAAATCCAAAGTCCTCACGCCGATGGCTCTGCTTCATACACACCCTCTTTTCATTCGTTTGATATATTCTAATCCTTCTTCTGTTCGTTCAATCATCTCCTCTGTCCAGTAATTTCCACAGATGCGTTTGGTTGGATATCTTTGCTGCTGGAAATTGATGTCTTGAAAAATTAATTTATAATAAGATAAAAAAATAAATGGATGAAAATATGATTTTATTTTTTTAGAATAAAATTTATTTATATTCACATGAATAAAAAAATAGAAATTTCATGACATTCATGAACATAATGTTTACTAAATAAATGTAATTGTGTGCATAATCTATCAACATTTATGTTTTAAAAATTACATTCGATAAGTTATTCTATTTGATATACATAAAAATATTTTTAAATTTTTTTTTTGTAATTTTTAGAGAGGTAAATTTTTATTTATAAATTATTTTAAAGATTAAATAAAATTTAACCGAATTTTTTTATAGTTTGTAAAGCAATGTGTTATAGTGGAGAAATAAATTATATAGAACAAGCATTGGAGGCGTTATTTTTCTTTACAAGTAATATGTCAAAGTAAGTTTTTAATGCCTATTAGTTTATAACATAACAATAACTTATTATCTCTTCTTATTTATTTGTTAGATTGAAATATAAAGTCAAATTAGAATCTATACAAAAAACTTTAATGGTTTAATTTTCATTATCTTTGTCTCCTGAGCAATTACCATTGGTGCTTTTTGGTCTAAAAAGTCGTTCTTTAATATCCATAAAGAACTATTTTGAGCACCTATCTCCCTTTGATTTTCACCCAATATGTGATTTAACCTTAATACCTTCTTTCTTCTACTTTTGCAATTGGATTAATTTCTTTTTAACTTGTCTTCTTATTAAATTTAAATATATTGATAATTAGCTTGTAGCTTCATTTGGACAAATACTGGACTTCATTTAATTTTATCTTTGTACTTAGTTTATTTGATAAGCTTTGTATTTACAATTTTTTTGTAAAATCTATGTTTTGTTTTATTTTATTTTATTAAAAAAAGAGCTATGTGGATGACATGATTATCATATCTTTCTTAATTGTGCTAAAATCCTTAGATCTTTGAAGAAATAAGCATTATTTTTATATGTTGATAGTTTTTGAAGAGATTAGTAGAATTAAATTAAAAATTTCATAAATAAAAGATTCAACTAAGTTTATTTTTTATATTAATATTTTTTTAATTAAAAAATAATAATTAATTAAAAAACCATCAAGTCTTTTTAGAACTCAAATCTCTTTGTTATAACTATTCTTTATAAAATTGACTTATTTTCAATGCATGAAAGAGTTCTTCAAATAGATGCAAAGTTTTAAGTTCTTATGTATTGACTTTGTTCTTAACTATAATTTTTACGCATTTAGATGAACTGTCTTAAGATTATTTAATCATAATTTTATCTCTTTCTAATATCTATTGGATGTTGCTAGGAATTATATCTACTATATTTGCTTATATCTTGTTTTTTTCTTTATACTTATTTAAATATAAATGTTGGTTTCTTACATATATTTTTAAAGATTAAAAAAAAAAAATCCTTTTAAATTTTTTATTCTTAAAAGATCTAATATTCTCTATTATTTTGAAGAGCCAAATTAATACCTGCAAGAAATGCAAAGAAGTTGAGGAGGTAGCTTGGTTTCTTGCAAAGAAAGAAAAGAAGGAGTGTTTAGAAGTAGAACTCTTAGAAGATATTTTTATATTAGACTTTGGTTATATTAGGTTTTTTTCTTTAGTAATGATAATGTTTCAAGTGAAATTCTACTCTTGTAAATTTAAGAGTTTTTGTTTTAGATTTTGTTTTGTCAACTTCTTCTTGAATAATTGAATTGAAGGCGATTGAATTTTAAGTAGGTTGAGGTCTTAGAAATTGGACTTTGAGAGGTAGTTAGGATTTCTAAGATCTTTAGTAATCTACTAATTGGATTGGAATAAAATTTGTGTTTAAAAATAATAGACTTAATTTTCTACACATATGTGAAATTTGAGAATAATCGAATGATTTGATAAGGAGATATTGGTGCTAGAAATTCAACATTCAGATTGGAGTTGGAGGCCTGCCAACACCTGAGCATATTTTACAGTTTTTCTTTCATTTGATAAGTGCAATTATCTTCAAATTTTGTATACTTATTTCCAACTTAGTTATTGAAAGGTATATAAATTTTTAAGCAAGATCAATAATTCAATTGATAGATATTGAGGTTCTAAAATGTATTAGGGTTTGATTTAAGGTTTAGAATTTATCTAGGCTTTGATTTAAAGTTTAGGATTTATCTAGGGTTTGATTTAGGGTTTGATTTAGGATCTAGAATTTGATCTAGGATTTGGTTTAGGATTAACAATTTGTCTATGGTTGATTTAGGATTTGATTTAGGATTTAGTTTAGAATATAGGATTTAAGATTTTTCTAGGATTTGATTGAATTCTATTAGGGTTTTAATTAGGATTAAACTAGAACTTGGTTGAGATTTATTTAAGATATATTTATGATTATTCTAATATTTTTTAGAACTTCTTATGGATTCTTTTTAGGTTTATTACAGATTTTCTTTCAACTCCTTTAAGATTTCTTATTGCTTCATTTGTAATTTCTTTAAGTTTTCTTTTGAACTTGATTAAAGCTTGTTTAATATTTTTAAGGTTTAATTAGACTTTATTTTATATTCTATTAGAATTAAAATTTTGTTGTTACAATTTTTATTCTATCTTCTATAGTCAGGTGCCCAATGCATTCTTGAGCAAGAATTCATATAATACGACACTGTTACCACTACATATAGTCCAAATTATTGTTTCGAAAACTTCTACAAAGCACTATGTTGATTATACAAACTATTTTCATAAACAAGTATCATCTTTTGTAACCTTTCTAACCTCACCTTTCGTAACCTTTCTAATGCTAGTTCCACATCTTTTGATATTTGTTGAAGTTGCCAAATTTTAATAAGTAACAATTCTTTTCTTGTCAATCTATCTTCTTATCGTAGTATACTCTAAGTTGGTATATGTTCTTTAATTGGCATAATTGATTTTTGACCTGTCATGAGTTCTATGGACATATATCTTCTCGTTGAACTATGTATTATTCAATCTGCTTATAATGCATAAAGTAAAAATTGAGGCCATTCTCTCACTATTCCATTGTAAGATTTAATCAAATCTTTTACAATTGATAGATGTCTACATTCATTCTTTGCATTCTCTTCTAGATTATAAGCAATGATCAATGATAATTTAATCCCAAATCTCTTAAAGAATTCACGAGCTTCATATGCATCTAATTTTTCACGATCTGCAGTGATTTTTCTCACACATCCATAGTAACAAATAACATCCTCAAGTAAAAACCTACAAATTCCTTCTATGGACTTTGTTCTTAGTGCCTTACTATCTACTTGGTTTAATAAATCTTCATGAGTCAAAATTAAATATCTCATTTGTCATAGTCTTATCAGTATAATAATCAAATCTACAATCCATTTAAAATGAATAGCCAAAGGATATGTCAGATATAAACCATTTCGATGTTGTATATTTGAATACATTTGATAAGTTACACAAGATTTTATAAATGAAGTTATATCTCAATTTATATTCTTTTACTAATATTCTTCTTTCAATTTAGTAAAAGTAGTCCAAATTCCTCTATGTCCTGCCAATAGACTATCATAAAACTCCTTGAGTAGTCTTTGTTGATCTTCTTTGGTACCTATTATTCATCATGGCATCTCAATATTTGATTTTGGCCTCTTCCATAGAAATCTTCTTTGTAATATAAATCAATATGTTTTTTTTCCTGATTTATTTAAATTTTTCAATCAACCAATTAGTATGTTTAGTTAAAGTCCTCAAATAATGTCTAATATCTAATAATCCTTCTTCATAATTTTCTTCATAAAATGGCTTATCTTTCTTGTTCAATTGTATAACCAAATAAAATTTTGTATCTACATCATCAATATCTTTAATCATCTCATCTTCTTTATCATATATTGCTTGAAATAACATATCTGCTACCAGATTGACTTTTTTTGTAATATGCCTAAAATCTAGATTTAATGACTTGATATAAGAAATCCATTTCAACATTGTAATATCTAAAATTGTATAATTAATAATCATTCTAAGTTAAGGCAAAAAATTGGTTTCAATTACCACCATTGTTTCAATTAAAAAATCTTTTTCAACTTTCATAGCTAAAACAACTCCCTATAATTTCCTTTTCACTTGTAAATATGCACGTTGGTAAATACTTAAAACCTTAGCTCCAAATTGCACTGTAAATTTGTATCCATTTGAATCATCTCGATCTATAGTCCATCTAATGGCAATTTGATTAGTATGCATTGTAAGAATTATTGGTCTATTGTGCTTATAATCAATATTTTTCAACATTGGAGATAATGTCAATAATCTCTTCAATCTTTGCATTGCTTTAATATGATTTTTTTTCCATTTAAACCAATATCTCTTGTATAACAATTCATATAATGGATCTACTATGTGAGTATAGTGAGGAATCCAAATATGATAAAATATATATGCACCTAAAAACCTACAAACCTTTGTTAAAGAATTCCAAATCTCGTTTATTCTTCTAATTGCATCAACCTTGGTTCGATTTGATTTTTTTCTATAAAGTCCACATAAATGTCTTACAATTATGACCTCTTGTACTCCAAATGTAGATTTTGCACTCAATAATATAAGATGAACTTTCTCAAGCCAAGTCAATATTTTTTTACAATCTTGTAAATAATCAATAATATACTTGCAACATCCCTTCTTATCTAAAATTTCATCCTTGTCTTCTTTTTTATACCTCTTAATAGGAACATCATTTATAAAAGGCATAGTCTTTTCAAGAATAAAATCCCTCAATACATTTTTCATTCCGTTCATCATATGCGCAATTGAGTTAGTTGCACCTTAAGGAAGAATATACATTCTAACTAGTCCAAGTAGTATTTTTATTGTTGTCATATTTCTATCCCTTTTGTAAATTAAAATTGGTTATAGAATAGATTACTTTTCTTGCAAATGCTTCAACAAATTTCATCTACTATTGGTCCAATTCCTATATTCTTAATAGTTATTGCATTTATTAGTTGCATACCTTGAATAAAGTGTAATGATCCATTTTTCTTAGGCATTGTAAACCACCGACTAGAATATGGTGCAAAAAAAAGGCTCTAAAATCTTCATCTTCATCTTTTCTTATAATAATTTTATCAAGCTTGATAAATATGCATTTGGTATTGGAATTGGCCTTTAATTCTAAGGTATATGTGGTACAATGAAAATAATCATGAGTGCTCGAATATTTAGATCCACACATCTAATTTCATGAGATTCAATAGCAAATGATTTACGTCATTTTGCCAACATCTCTTTAAAGCAAACAATTTCCTTTGAAAACAAAGAACCATCAAAACCAATCTTCAATTCTTTAAAAGTTTCATTAGTAAATTTATGCCTAATATTCTTTAGATTCCTTAAGCTCTTTTCTCTACATGCTTCTTCTATCTATTCTTTAGAATCTTCTAATAAAAATCTAGAAACAAGTTTCACCTTCTTATCTACTATCTTATATTTTGTCTCAACTAAAACCTCTGATGCTTAAAAAGATTCAATCATACTATAAACTTCTCTTGAATGAATTTGTATAATTTTATCATTTTTATCTAATCCAATAGATGCAATCAATTCTAAAGGATTCTCTAATCTATTTTTTCATAAATATTAATAATATTTTTATTATCTTTTAATATTCCTAATCTATACAATTCTTTTTCAATAGCACACAATCCCTTTTTTTCTTTTCTTTTTAAGTCTTCAATCTTCTTATACATAATACTTCCATTCTTAAAAATGTTAATAAATCTTACATCAAAGGTATCTATATCTTGCAAAAGTACCTCTCCTTCTATACTTATATAATCTCACTTTGTAGCGGTATCTCCAAAAAATCCTTGAATTCTTCAACAATCCTTGGCAATGGATTTTCTCTCAATTTGTCTTGATTCCACTCATGATTCGGATGCACAATCAAAAATTATACTGCCTTCCTTCCATCCTTGCTACAAATTTGTGCACAAGCTGAACCATCATCAAATATCTTTGTTTCCATTTGAGTTGCAATAATATATGGTTGCTCCAAAATAAGAAGATAAGATGTTGCATCTTAAATAAAGAAATTTTTTTCCATTGCAATGTCACCAATTTGAATTTTCATATGTAGGCAAGTACCATATAACTCACATTGTGTATTATTAGCTACTCATATAGTCCATCTATGCTCCATATTAATTGGCCACTTTTGCTTCATATAAAGATCATTAGATATAAGATTTATTTCTAAACTATGGTCAATGAAAGCAACAACCAACTCTTCCATATCTCCAACCTTCACTAATCCCTTTGGAGTTGCTCTAGCTCAATGCTTTCAATTATAATGACTTTAAACCTCTTTATCTTTATTACTTTCATCATCAAAATATACTCTTTGATTATGAATCTTCCTCTTACTTACCAATTATTTGTAAAAATTATTAAATTCATCTTCTTCATCTTTATATATACATGCATCAATAACATGATTCAATCGAGCTTCTCTAATTAATTGCCTCTTTTGTTTAATACTATTAATAATAATATCATAGAATTCTTTCTTGGCAATTCTAAAAATCTCTTTCAATATAAACTCAACCTTAGCATTGAACTATCATGGACATATACATTTATTCCAAAAGTCACTTATATAAATAGGTAAAAGTAGGTAAATATAGATTAATTTCATAGTCTTTTAGAGAAGCTTATTAGAAGCTTAATAGACATAGTTTTATCTTTAGATGTATTTGTAGGTTAGAAACTTGGCCAAGAAGTTAACCATGTGTTGGTACCTTGTAGGACAAGCTAACTATATGGTACATACATAGATAACTTGCCTTCTAAGTAAAGACATGTGGCTGATAAAATCAACACATGTTGAAGATCTTATAGAATATTGCTATCTAGCTTCTAGTTAGAGAGTATATATGGATGCAAGAATGAAGCCTTCTTTATTCTTATCAATGCCTTTCTAATCCTTAGTCTTATTTCAAGACTTTTGAGTCTTCTTGTTTTTAGCAATAATCATTCTAGTTCAATATTATATCATCTTTGAATAACTTTTTAGTTCCTTTTAGTAATACAAGAATGTATTGAGGATTTTCTTTATTTGAGATTCATATCCTTGAGATTTTGACAAGAGTGCTAACATACTATTTTAATCTTATTTTAAAAATGAATGGATTATCCTACTTCTATTGTTATATTTTGAAGGTTGTAAACTATCCATCTTAAAACAAAAAATCTTATTTTTTAACATTGATCTTTTCCTTAAAGAGATTAGATTATTCCTCTTTGTAGAATTTTTTTATTAGAGGTTGTAGATTATCTTCTTCTAATTTAATATTTTGAATTTGTTTGAATTATCTAAAGAAGAAAAAATTATGGATGCTATTCTTAATGGAAGTGAGAATAGATTTGTGACTATTGTAGATCTTTATGAGCTTGTCAAAACTCTAAGAGTAGAAGTCTCAAGTATTTCCAATGTGAATCATGGAGGTACTATACCTACACCTATAAAAGAAGTTTAGAATTTGTGACAAGAAGTTGTGCAGTTGAAGGAAGCAAGTAGATCAACCTCACAACCAAATCTAGAAAATTTTGCTTCTACAAGTATGATGGGAATAAGGATTAGTATGCTTAAGAAGTTTGGTGGAACAAGATCAAAATTTTTAAGGATTTTTGCAATAAGTCAAATTTTATCTAAAGTTGTATCTTTTCTAATATCTTAATGGATTTATTTAAGTCAAATTCATAGGCACACTTCTATTAAAAAGTTCTCTTTCTTGGTTTGCACCTTTAAAAGAAAAAAATTTACAACTCCTATATGATTTGAATTCATTCCTAAAAGTATTTACGGCTATAATTAAAGAAAGTAATAAAAAAAAATAGCACAAATCAAATTCTTATCTTTACAACAAGATTCACAGTTAGCCACCATATATGCTACTAAATTCCAAAATCCTGCTTGTGATGAGGATTGAAATAACAAAGCCCTTATAAATCAATTTAAATATAGGTTGAAGAATAATGTCAAAGATTTATTACTAACAATGCTAAAGACAGAATCTTTAAAAGAATTTATTACTCAAGACATTATATGTGATAATCGATTATTTGAAAGACATCATGAATAAGGATATGGTTGAAGAAGAACAAATCAAATAATGATGGCAGCTCTTAAGTTTTTAAAAACTTATTTATCAAAGCCAAAACCAATGCAAATTGATATGGTATGTTTTAAATCCTTCATAGAGTAGGAAAAGAGTCAATAACGTTAAGAGGGCTTATGCTTATATTGTAAAGAAGCTAAACATACTACTCAAAATTGTCTAAAGAAACAACATAATTACAAAATGAGAAGTATGATTGCCAAAAAAGATAATATGATGAAAAATGAATTGCTTCAGCTATAATAGAGATCGTGCAGCTAGAATCATGTATAATATCTAATAAAGGTCTTATTTTTTCCTCTAATCCTTCACCTTGTTTTACAATAGAAGTTTGTTTAGAACCAAAAAATCACAAAATCTTAGCCTTGTTGGATTCAGGAGCCTCAACTTGTTTTATAGATGAAGACTTTGTCAAAAAATAAGATATATCCTTACTTAAGAAAATCAAATCTGTATATGTAGAAGTAATAGATGGACGTTCATTAAGTTTTGGAGATGTTACACATGAAACTATTCATGTAGAAATAATAATTAGTGGTCACAATAGTTTGATAAGATTTAATGTGATTAAATCTCTTTTTAATCCAATTATTTTAGGATTATCAAAATTAAAATGATATAATTCTTAAATAGATTGGATTTCTTACAATCTTCATTTTTTCCATAGTTTAGTCTAAGGTCCTCCTAGACAAGTAGAAATCCATAAGTCTAGTACATCTAAATCCTTATTGATAGGTGTTAGAGCTTACATACATGCCGCAAATGAAGGGCCATCTCATGCTGTACATGCCATGTCCATTTTTAGTACTAAAAATATATCAAATGATATTCTTATCTAATATTAAGATTTTAAAGATTTTTTTGAAAAGAAAAATACAGATATTCTTTCAAAGTATCATCTTTATGATTGTACCATCAATCTTTAAGAAAAAACTCAACTACCATTTGGACCAATTTATAGTCTATCACAAATGAGTTGATTACATTTATAGAATTTATTGATAAAACTTAGCTAAGAACTTTATATGCTATTCTAAATCTTCAATCAATGCTCTCATTTATATATAAAAAAAAAAGATAGATCTTTGTAAATGTGTAAAGATTATTGACGACTTAATAAGATCAACATCAAGAATAGATATCCTCTACCTTTGATTTCATGACTTTTTGATCAACTAAATCAAGCAAAGATATATACAAAAATAGATCTATGAGAAGCATATAACCTAGTTTGTATCAAAGAAAGAAATAAATGAAAGATTATTTTTTGAAGTAGGTATGGACATTTTGAATATAATGTCATGTTTTTTGGACTCATGAATATATTAGTTGCTTTTCAACATCTAATAAATGATATCTTTTCTAAGTTTCTTAATGATTTTGTTATTTTTTATTTAGATAATATTTTAATCTATTCTAAGAACACAAAAGAGCATGAAGTTTATGTTCATCATATGTTACAAAAATTAAGAGATACTAGATTATATGCTATCATATTATAATTTTTTATAGTATATAAAAATTAGTTAGAATATATAATATGTTCTTAAATCTTAATGAATATTAGAAGGATTAATAGATAAATTTAAAGAGAGTGGATGTAAGCAACTTCATTTTGAGTTTAATCTATTTTGATTATGGCATTTAAAAAATTATAGGACCTAAATGTTTAGTATGAAGCTTTGACAGGAGATTAGAGCCTAAAGATGAAAATCTAAACTAATAGGAGGCTTATTGGAAGAGATGAAAGCAAGGCATGGTCGGATGAAGGCAAGGGATGGAAATCTTCATTCATATTGGTCGAAGGGCATGCCCAATGGTCTTCAAGGAGACTACCCAAGGCCTCATTAGGGATTATGATTTTTTTTTCAAATTCATTTGAGCTTTAGAAGCTAGAATTAACAAGTTTAGGATTTTGGATATGGATTGGATACAAATTTTGTGTGATTTGGAGTTTTTATGGAGTTATTAGTACTCAAAGTTAAGGTGTGAATTTCATACATATTATCACTCTTTGGGGCATAAAATATACTTACAAAAAGTAACAAAGGATTGATGACTAGGATTGAAGAGAACACTTTTTCAGCTTTACTTTTCATATATTTTTTGATGAATTTGGAATGTGAATGAAGAAGTTATAGAGAATTGAAGTCAGTACATCCAAATCAAAAGGAGTAAGAAAGTGATTTTATTCATAGTAATGGTTGGAACCATATCTTGAGTTTTTGGACGAATTTTTGGCTTAAACTTTTTGAAAAAGGTAGATTATTATATTAAAAAATTATACATACAAATTTTGTAGTACTTTAGTACTTAGTTTGTGAGATATGAAGAAAATTGCATGTAGGTATATTAAATCAAGGGTTTAAAGTGGCTATTAGGATTTTCAAGATATCTCAAGTTTTGCAATGAATTTGTAGTTGAAATTTATTATAGAAGTTAATAAAAATGCATCAGTATCTCATGTAAAATTTAACTTTTTTTGGGTGGTAAAATTAAGAGATATGATGTGATGAAGTTTGGAAAAATTTCCACATAAGGATATACAAGGTTTTAGAGGATTTCATTATATTTTGAATGTTGGTTACTTGAAGCTTATATATTTGGTGTAATTTTTTAAAAAAGAAACAATTCTATATAAGCTTAGGGCTTTCTTTATTTTGAAGTTTGATTGAACAATTAGTGTTAACAAGTAGTCCAACATTTTCTTGAGGCAAATTCTCTCTATCCAGATATTGCTTCAATATCAGAGAGTATTTTATAACTTATCAATTTGCTTTTATCTTTTATCTCCTTTATTTTTCTTCTTATATTGTTGAAGTATCTTTTGTAGGCAATTCTTCTGAAGTCGCTTCATGAGCCTTATTTGCTCGAGTTTGCTTTTAAGAAGAATTTTCTTATCTTATATTATCAAAATTTCCTCTCCTCTTTTATTCCACTAAAGCTTCATGTTGGCTTTTAGCAATGTATGCATGTATTGACAAAGCTTCTATAGGATCCTCCTAGCTTGTAGCACCACAAATTGTTGTAGCAATTTTTAATAAAGATTTTTGTAGTATCTTTTCTTTTTATATTGTAGAAATGGCAACAGACCATAGTTCACTTAGTTGAACATTTCCAATAAAATTCTATAAGCCATTATTATATGCCCTAGTTTCATAACTTACATCTTCTATTACTGCAATTCCATGTATTGATAAATAATCTTTAACCAACACTTTCATACCTCCTTTACCAAAGTTGGTTTGGAGAAGATTACTAGTATCTTTTAATATAACTTTTCCATCTTTTCAATAAAAAATATCTTATTGCACCATCTCATTAAATTTACCACAATCTTTTCAAGAATAAAAATCATGATCATTCTAAATATATCTTTGAATATATCCTTATTTAAAAGTAGCCTTTGAACTTGTTGTAGAAGTATTCTCCTTAAGCCTTGTAAGTTTGATTTGAAGATCTCGCATTCCAGAGACAATCTCTCACAAGTCCTATATCTTCTTTCTTTAGTGTAATCAATGGAGGTTGGATAATAGGCATAGTCAATTGTGTAGTAGGCATTAGGAACTTCAATACTTCTACAATGTGAGCCTAAACCTACCACTCTATGGAATTAGTACTACACAACAAGCTCAAGAGGTACAATGGAAGAACTCCCAATTGTGAAATTATTAAGTTAATTTAAATGCAGTTGTTTGTAGTTCAATTAAAATTAATACCTTCCAAGCAATGATTATCAATATTAAATTAAAATATTAAGTAAAATTTACTATACAAAAATGATAAAATAGTTAATTAAGTTATTACTATTAATTGACAATAAGAGTAAAAATTTAAGTTTAAGTTAAAATTAAAAGTTAAAAGTTAAATTTAAAGGTTAAAATTGAAAATTAAATTTAAAAATTAAAGTTAAAAGTTTAAAATAAAAGTTAAAGTAAAAAGTTAAAATTAAAAGTTAAAATGAGAATATTAAAGGTTAAAAGTTAAAACTTATTAGCCAAAAGTTGAAATGTGGAGATTATAAGTCACTATGAAGTTAAAAGGTAAAAATAAAATAAGAGATATAAAATCGAAGGTACCTTGACAATATCCAACAATTGAAGGCAGCGACTATGTTCTATTTCAAAATTTGCCAAAAATTATAACTTGCTTCAAATTGAATGATTCTTAATTTATTACAAGGTTAACTTAAAGGTGCTTTTGCTTTAATAAATATTATTGTGATTTAGGGATTCAGTAATGAAAATTGCTCCTTTGAAGTTGAGTGATCCAAATTGTTGTGGCGACCAACCCCCTTTACTAAGAAATTTGCTAAAAATCCAAATTATCTTCAAATCTAGAAAAACTTATGTCTTTTAAAGCTTAGCTTATAAAGCTCAATTTTTTAAAAAATTCAATTGAATCCAACGATAAAACATTGAGAAATAGCTTCCCAAACTTGATTAATCCAAACTATGAAGGCAGTCAACTCCCTCACACACAAAATTTTACCAAAAATTCAATTCAACTTAAAATTGAACAAGCCTTATTTTTTTGGGAATCTAACAGAAAACCTACAACCATAAGGAATTTCACATTGAAACTAAAAAAAATAAATGATTGATTGAGGAAAATCCAAGGCTCTTAATATCCTTGGAATACTTGGGAGGCCAAGAGAGCTATCTACTACAATGAATCTTATTTTAAAATCCAATGACTATCATTTATAACTAAAAATCTATGCACATCTATCCAAAAAGTTTTCGATGAGATTTAAAAATTTAAATGAAATTAAGATTAGGATTTTTGGCCAAATTTTAGTATGGCTTTACTTTTTACTAAAAAAAGAGAGAAAGAGGGCTTGGAGGACCGAGCCACTCTTATAAAATTGAGTGGTGGATTGTAAAAGGGTGGCTACATCTCCACCTTTGATCTCTAAGATCCCTACTATAGATCTACAGCCTTCATTCATCCAAGAGTCAATTTCGTTTCTAAGGCTGATGGCTCTTGTAAGTATTCAAGAAAGTATTTTTTTGGTAAATCTAACTTCAAATTTGTATTCAAATCACCTTTACATGCTAAGATCGACTACTCACATGCCTCAATCCATATTCTATTGCAATTTTCATGGAAGTTTTTACTTACAAGGATCTTGGGAATTTTTGAAAAATTCTTCAAAATGAGAATTTCATTGCTTCACTTGTAGTTTGAAGGAGAGGGTGCTGATCTTATTTTCTTTACTCCATGGGGTGAATCTAGTGCCACCATTGCATTAAAAAGTCTCCCATTAATTAGAAAAACCACCATGCCACTTGAATTTGTCGAATTTGGAGGAAAGTTCAAAACTATCATTGCTAAACTTTACTAAATCTTTTAGAAAATTATAATTCTAAATCATTCGAAATCATGTGAAATGATTATAGGTGCAGTCATAGGCTTTTAGTCAATTCTTATAGTAGTAACTAATAATCTCTAAATTATTAAAACTAACTAAGTTACTATTTTAATTTTCTAATTCTTATCACTTTAGTCCTAATTAACCTAATTCAAGGAATTAGGCTATAATTTATACTATCAAAGGTTGTAATTCTAAAAATTCTATAAAACTAAATTCCACTTATATAAATCCTTATCTAACATGTTTAATTATCATAAAATAATAATAAAAAAAAAATTATTGAGAGCTCACATACCACTCTTCAATTACCATCCCTATCCTTTCTCTTTTTTCTTTGGCAAGCAATCTAATAGCATCTTCAATAGCCTCTCATTTTGTTGTCAATTCTTCATCTTCTTCCATTTTTTAAGAAGAACTTCTAAATTTTCTTAAAATTTTTTATCAATATTTTGAAGAAAGAATTCAACCTTCTTTCATCATAATGTTAACTTTTCGATTTTTAATAATCAAAAAAATTTCCTTTCAAATTTTTTTAATAATTTTGTAGCTTGAAATTTCCTATTAGGTCATTTAATCTATTCTATAAATGATTTCTTGGTAATTTAATCAATATCTTCCAAAACATATTCATCCTTCAATTGCTGTTGCATAAATAATGTAAATACTTGAATAAATACCTGTTGCATAAATAATATAAATACTTGAAACATTTTTACAGTATTTGGATCAAAGTACATACCTTGTTTAATAATAGAAAATCCACTTGAAGCTCCACTTAGAGATCCACTTGAAGCTCCATTCAAAGCTCTATTAAAAATTCCAAATTCAACCTTTTTACCTTCTTGCGCCATTAATTCTAAATAACCACAAATACAATCCAATACCTTTTACCTCAAACTTTTATAATGGATTTACCACTTATATTATATTATGTGTTGTCATGTTTGAGAATGTACCAAGCATGTGGCTATAGAAGGTGAAATTGTATTTTCAAGTATCAAAGAATCTTAATATGTTTTACTTTTATAAAAAAAACATAATTTGAATTTTTATTCAACAATGCTTAAATTTAATACAAATTACTCAAAAATATTCTTCTTACTAATTTTATTCATACATAAATTCTAATTTACTTATCACTTTTATGATTAGGTAATTTTAATTTTTTTTTGTAAGTCTTAATCTTAATCAGTAAGTTTTAGCAAGTTGTAGCTCTTAATTTAATTATTTACTTGAAGCAAAATTTTACATAAAAATACCACTAGGTATTGCTATGCTTATATGGATTGATTTTATTAAGTCTCTAAATCCTATTTTGATGCATGTCATAGGCAAAAAAAACTTGGTCGTAGATATATTATCTAAGGATGGATACTCAAGAGAGAATAAAATGCTTACATAAGAGGAAGATGGAGACTTTATTTAAGACTTTGTATCTACTACAATTAGAAGAAATCAAGGTGATAAAGTTCTATTCTTCAAAATTGATTTGTATGAAGGGAGGTTAAGAGACATTAGCTTATATTTGAGTACAATAGAGAGGTAAGATGGTTGATTGGATAAGATGTTTAAGGATATTAGGCACCAATCCTACAACTATCTTTTACGTGATAGGTTCTTGTGGAAGAGGCCAAAAAAGAGAGATGGTATGCCATTGAAAGTGGTGGATGATTTGAGGACCAAACACAATGTATTAGGTGAGTTTATGATACATTATGGGTTAGGCATAGAAGAGTTTAGACTACCTACACGAAGATCTTGGAGTACTATTGGTAGAAGGATTTATACAAGGATGTAGAGGAATTTATGAGCTCTTGTAAAGAGTGCCAATTGCAATCCAAGGTGAGGTATAAAGATAGTTTATATCCTACCTATCTACTTGCCATTCATTTTTGATGGATAATTGATTTGGTTGCCATGCCAATAGGGTTTTGGAAAATAAAATATTTAATTTTGGTAAGAGATGAATTTTCTAATTATGTGGCAGAGATAGCATTGATGACAAAGTCTACATGGTAGTATTAGTTTATTTTGGAAGATATTATATATTACCATAGGAGCATTAGTAGAATGAGAGTAGATTCAAGTTAGCTTGATGTAGCAAAGGCATATAATTTTTTTATGAGATATGGAATGTAATTCAAATTAACCACCTCCTATAACTTCAAAGTCAATGATTAGAACAAAAAGGCGCACCTTCCAATCATTCAAGCTTTAGTCAAAGTATGTAGGGATCAAATAAGATTGTTGCTCAAGCTTTTGTCAATTTTTTTTAGGGGCAGATAGAACTACTCATAGCATAGTTATTGACTATATGCCAGTAGAATTGATGTTGGAACAAAAGCTCTTAATACCTACAAAGGAATCTACTCTTTCTTAGTTTTTTTTAACTTGAAAGGATGTATTGATAGGGAGAGATTGTTAGAATTTCAAATTCACCAATTAAAAAGATTTTTCAAAGATCATTAAATTGCTATGGAGAAGTTTAAGGTAGCAAGGTTGAACAATAAAGAGAAGTTTGATAAAATTCATCAATTGAGGCCTCAGTCAATTAAAGTCGATGATTGGATTTTGGTTTATGATATTAGTTTGATGCATCAATATTCTACTCTTTGTAAGTTTGTATGGCGTTGGTTTGATTCCTATGTAGTAATTGAAGTATATATTAATATAACTTATTTTCTTCAAGAATTAGATAGAATACCATTAAAGATTAAGATTGTAGGAAAGAAAATTAAAGTCTTTAAGTGAAGAGTTGACATGATTTAAATGGAGGATTTAAAGACTTTTGAGCCTCAACATTATAATAAATGGTTCAAAAGTGATACAACTCACAATGACTCTAATTCTAATGATGGTAGTATTGTGATGTAATTTTTTGGCACATATCAAAGTATGTATAGGTTTGAAGGAGGTAAGTGTCATGATATACTTAATTTAAGTTCATCAAAGTTATTTAGAAGGTAATTAATTTCACGGTGTCATAATACGTGAAGTCTTGCTTCAGAATGCTTTGAGTACTTGGCTGTAGAAGGTAGAATAGAAATCACAACAACAAAATCTTAACTCTAATAGAATACTAATTAAACTCTAATTAGACCATAACAATGCCAAGCAATCTTTAATCAATTCAAGGAAATCTTAAAAGAATTACAAAAAAATAATAAGAAATCTTAAAAAAATATTAGAATGATCACAAATATATCTAAAATAAATCTCAATCTAATCTTAATTTAATCCTAGTTAAAATCCTATTGAACTTTAATCGAACTTTAGGCCAAAAATTAATTAAATCTTAAACCTTAAATAAATCCTAAATAAATCCTAATCTCTAAATCAATTCCTAATAAAATCTTAAATCTTAAACTAAATCCTAAATCCTAAATAAAATCCTAATCAAATCCTAAATCTTAAATCAAATCCTAACCAAATCTTAAATCCTAAATCAAATCCTAACCAAATCCTAAATCTTAAACCAAATCCTAAACCAAATACTAATCAAATTTTAAATTCTAAACCAAATCCTAATCAATCCTAAGTAATTCTTATAATAGATTTAAATTTCAATAATTAATAAATGAAAAATTAATTTTAATTCAAAATTTATACACTTCTTAACAATTAAATTGAAAACAAGCACAAAAAAAAATTGAAAATGATCGAAATTATCAAATAGACAATAACCTCAAAAACAAGCTCACGTATTGATTGGCCTCCTTCTCTAACCTTGATGCCAATCTTTCAAAGCCAATAAGTCTCTTTTTCACCATTCGATTGACTTTAAAATTCTCAAATTTTTAGGAAAACAAGTCTGCTATCCTAGTACATAAATTTCACTCCAATCCAACTAGCAAATTGTAATAAAACTTAAAAACCCTCACTGGACCTAAAATTCTATTTTCTAAGACCTTGACCCAATTAAACCTCAATAATCCTTAATTTATCTATTAGATCAAGTTAAAATTTACAATAAATATTAAGCACAACTATAAACATTAGCCCACAAAATGTCATCCATAGATCTATTATAAAACTTTCAAAATCATCCAAAATATCAATCCTATTTTATTTCACAAAAATCCAAGTCATTCAAAACAAACTTGACTTTGTAAAGCCCTTACAAAGTCATTATAAATCCAAATCACACAAAATCAATGCTGATAGAAACCTTATCTAGTGTGCTATCAAATTCCACTTTTTGATTTACAAAAGAATTTCCAAATCATTGTCAAGACTTAGTTTTGTGTGTCAAGGTCTGTTTTCAATCCAAATTTGTAACCGACCCTCTCTAGGTATCAATATCTAGTTTTTCTAGGTAATTTTTGCTAAAATTTACTCTTAATTTTTTTTCTAAAGATTTCTATATCATTTATTTTTCTATTATACCTTATTTTGTTTTATTTTTGATCCTAAAAATTAAGTAGAAGCTATTTTTTTAAATGGGCGGCATTACTACTAAAAGTTTTACTACCTTCCTATCTTTTATCCATATTTTTGTACTTTATCTTTTAACTTGGCTCTTCTATAATAAGATTCATATTATTATCTTTCACCATATAGTCGTGTTACAACACAACATCCATCCTCTCTGAATATATGCATCCTCAAGTATGTGCCAAATAATCCAACATTGTTTAATTCATACTATGTTCTCAATGTCTTCATCCAATTTTTCTTCTTCATTTTTGTTATTCAAGTCAAATTCATCTTCTTATCTTGGAAGATTTATGTTTTCAATAAGGACTTCTATATTTATTCCTCTCTATCTTTGTTTAAATATCTTCACTCGTTTTTCTTATCATCATCATTTAATCCAATAGATGCAATTTTCTCCAAAAATCTTCCAATCCATTTTCTTAATAAATACCAAAAATCCTTAAATCATCTTCTAATATTCCTAATTTATATAATTCTTTTTCAATTATTTATTTATTTATTTATTTTGAATGCTAATAAAACTTGAATAAAAGGCATCTATATCTTGTAAGAGTACCTCCCTTTTTATACCTCCATATTCTTTCTTTACAATGGTACTTCTTCAATTTTATTTATTTTAAATGCCAATAAAACTTAAATCAAAGGGACATACATCTTTTATGAGTACCACTATTTTTATACATCCTTAGACTTACTTTACAATAATACTTCTCCATTTATTTATTTTTTTATTTATTTTTTTTTGTTAATTCAATGCCAATGTTTTCATTTACTCCCCATGTACAAGTAATTTGGAAATATCTTCCTTTGCACATGACCAAACTATTAGTAAGATACAAAATTTGAAATAAAAAGACTAAATCTAAATTTCTTCTACATAGCTAGATACATCTTATTTATATCTTTATTCTCATTTCTTTGTTTCCAAGTCTCATTTAAGATGTCCATGTAATCTTTAAATCTATTTCTTATGTCTTTATATTTGAAGATTTTTAGATTTTCCACCTTTGAATTCCATACTTGATGATGAACTTTATCTTTGTCAAAATCCAATTGTGTCCCCATTACATGTGCATTATCTATATAACTTTGATCTTGGTCCAAAAAAAAAGTGCTCACAATTAATTTAATCATAGCCTATGACTTTGCACCCTTATCTTTTGTTCCATAATCTTTATTTGTCACATAATCTTATATAATATACTTCATATCTTTTCAAATGCATCTTTTTGAAATATCATAACCTTTTGTTGTTTGAAAGCATTGTATAATCTCATACTATTGAGAAATCTCATGCCTTTTTGGAATCTCATGCTCTTAAAAAGTCTAATAATTTTCATGATAATCTTTTGTGGTTTCACAACCACATTTAGTATCATAACCTTGTACAATTTCATAACCTTCTTTATAATGATCATGTGAAAATCCATAATTTCTTTCATCCAAGTCATATGTGGTCTCATAGCCATATGTAATTTGACTTTCATGATCATCTTCATGCATAATTCTACCACTTCTCACATCATAATGTTGTGAATTCACATAACTTCTATGATCATAACCTTAAGTAGATCCATAATCCATTTTTTTTTAATGTTCAACCTTAAAATCTTTAATATAATCTAAAGTATTGAACAAAACATCTTCACATCCTTCAAATGTAGAAAATACCCTTTGGTCACCAAGAAATGTTCCATCCAAATTTCCATCACTAATTTACACAAACTTATTCAATGTAGAATAGCCATAGCTATCAATCCCATTGTTATTAGTTTCTAAATCTTTAATCTTCATATTACCTTCAAATTTTTGGATACCTTTGCTTTTTATGGTAATAATTTGACAAAAGTCTTTTTTCTCTCCTTCACCACCCTTGGTATAAGATCCAATTTCTTTTATCTACAAAGAATTGGCTCCTCTATTGAAATCCTCCACTTAATCTTCAATTTTTTTTTTTTTTTTAAAGATTAGTCCCTTGTATTGATAAAGATGATATAAAAGCCAAAGTAGAAGATTCCTTAAGCCATATTGCAACTCTTTTAGCTTCTGCTACTTATTGCCTTGTTAAAACAACCACTACTTGCTTCAACTTCTTTCAATTATTGATACAATCACTTTTCTTAGAGTCATCTACAAGAAGCATGAAAAGGTTATCTTCCAAAGCATCATTAGCACCATTTAAAAAAAAATCTACCTTTAAAGCACCTAAAGATTATCTCTTTGAGGATGAAAGTTGATAAAATCTCTTCTCAAATTCTTCCAAGAATTCATAAAGAGCCATATGCTTGCTTGGTTGTAATTCTATTCAATCCAAAAACTTTCTCTTAGTAATCCTATCCTCATCTTTATCAATAAATTCTTCCTTCAAAAGTTCTTAAAATTTTTACCATGCCTCTATACGTCTTTCAAGCAATCTCTTTATTTTTTTATGAATCCTTGATTCAATAGCCAAATAGAAGCTTGAAATCATCTTTGTCTCGGAAATTTGACATGTCTCCATCTCACATGTATAAACTTTCAAAAACTTAGTAATGTTTCATCCTTCAAACCTCCCAAATTTGTTGATGACTCCTTGCAATGCCCTCATAATATCTTTTTCAATTGCTTTCACTCTTTATTGCTCTTCCATGAATATACAAAAAGCCTTAAAAAGCTCACTAACATTTGACCCATCTAAAATATTCGACCTACTCAATGACCTTGATGACACATCCTCTATTTTATTCTATAATGATCAAAAATATTCCTTGAAATGCTCCAATAAATACCTTATGATACTTCAAAATGCTCTATCATGTCTATAAAGCCCTATTTTACTCCATGATAATCCAAATATTTCCATTGTATTTCAAGATAGTTTGTAAAGCTCCAAAAATTCAAAAAGCTCTAAAATCAATCTTCTTTCCATCAAGTAGATGATCAATTTCAATAACCACCAATAAAATTCAATACCTTCTATCTTAAGCTATCATATTGGATTCACTACTTATGTCATATTACGTGTTGTCTTGCTTGGAAATATACCAAGCCCCTAGCTGTAGAAGGTGACGTTGTGTTTTACAAACATCCAAAAAATCCTAATAGGTTTCATCGATATGAGAAGAATATAATCCAAATTCCAATTCAAAAGTGCTAAAAAACATTCTTCTTAGTAGCCTCAATCACACATAAACCTCAATTATCTTGTTACTTTCATATTTAAGTAATTTAGATTTTTCTTATAAGCCCCAATCTTAATTAATGAGCTTTAACAAGTTGTAACTTCTAATCTGACCATCCACTTGATGTAAAATTTTGCATGCAATTGTCAATATAATTCTTTTATATGCTCAAGAACTTTCAACCCAATCCAAATTACAAATTGTGAGAAAACCTCCAAAAATTGTACTAGTATCACTCTGCCGCCAACTTAAAAAATAAAGCAAAAATCCTAGCAGTGATTTCTCCTTCCCCAATTATTAACTTTGATTCAAAATTGGTGTGAAATTTGATCTTCAAGTCCTTCAAGACCATGCCAAATTTCATCTTGATTGGACTAGTAGATCTCTAGATATTACAAAAACCCTATTCAATCCCAAACTGCCAACTTCTGAAAACCTCTTGTGCTAAAAACCAGATATCTCTAAATCACACAATTACATTATTACAAAATTTTATATAAACTTAGCAAACCCAATAATACAAATATTTTCAAATTTTGAACTATATATGTTACACCAATTGTACGAATTAGCCAAAAGTACTAACTCTAATTACATTATATAAAACCCAAATCACCAATATAAATCCTGACTTTGAACAACAATTGACAAGTCTTTAAAAATCCTACAAAAACAATCCTTATGCCTTTAAAAATAACTTTAAGATAGCTCTAAAATCCTAATCTCTAATCTTTGATTAAATTCCTAATTTAACCTAAGCAATCGTTTTAGTGATTAGAGGTCTGATTTTGACCCTGTCTCACAAACGGTCGATTCTTGAGTATCAATCAAACCTATCCTTAGGATTTTTTAGCCCAATCCTACCCTCAACTTGACTCTAGTATCAACCATATCAACTATTTACCTCTTCTTCCTTGATTTTATCAATTTATGGCCTTTCTAAGATAGTAAAAGAGTTTCTATATCCTATAAGGTAAAAATACTAACTAATTTTTATCTACTTGCTATTAAGACAAGTAAATAAGCTAAGAGATTTTCATAAAATCCTTATTAAAATAATTTTTAATTCTTTTTGAAGTAATATAATATATTATTAATTAAAAAATCATTTTTAGTCATATTTTCATCATATAATTATATCACAACACGACAACGGGTAGGAAAGGAAGAATACAATACTAATATATTTATAAATTTGAATGGGATTTGAAATAAATAGTTATTGGCTTAAATAGATTAATTGAGCTTGAAGATATTGTCTTTAAAATAGATACCTAACTATATAGTGATTCAAGAAAGATATTACGAAAATATTAAAGCATGGATTTTGGAATCAAATAGTTTTTTTTTTTTTTTTTTTTTTTTTTTTTATTGCCAGAGTTTTTTGGAAGAAATTCAACAATAATTCATATTTTTCTATGCCAATTATTACATTTTTGTCTTTTTATGTTGATATTTTAAAAAAAAACTAGATTTAATTGTGAGCTTTCCAACAAGCTATAGTATGCAAAAAATAAAATTGTAAAGAGGGAGATCTAAACAAATTTGTGAAAAGGGAGTCATTAGAATTTTTGAAAGGGGAGATTTAATACTACTTTGGATTTTTCTACACCACTTCTTGTATATTTTAATTTTTTTTTGTTATTTAGAAAAAAATAGATTTGATTTTAAGCTTTCTAATAAGCCATAGCTTACAAGAAATAGAGCTATGAAGAGGGAGATTCAAGCAAATTTATCAGAATGAATTGCTGGAATTATAAGGCAATGATTTTCAAGTTGGTTTGGAATTTTCTATGCCATTTATTGGATTTTATAAAAAAATAAATTCAACGAGCTAAATTTTACCTAAATTAAGTTAGTAATAAATGAATTATGGATATTTTAGTAAAAGAGGGTTTGGATTTGATATTAGAATTAGCAGTTGGTTGCATCTTAGTATAAGAAAGGAATTAATCTATAAAATGTACCTAGCCTTTGAATTATCCTTTATATTTGATTTCAATTGGAATAACATTGTGCCTTCTTATATTCTATTTGTGATAAAAAAATCCATGTTTTCTTGAAGAAGCTTGCTCTCTTCACATCATGAAGATTTATAATAGTTATAAATCTATTTTCACTTCCGTTGAAAGTAGCATCTATAATTGTTTCTTCTATAGATAATTCAAATAATTTCAAAAAATTAAATTAAAGCAAGGTAATTTGCAACCTTTAATATTAAATAAAAATTTCTAAAAAGAGAGATAATGTACTTTTTTTAAGAAAAAAATCAATGTTAAAAAACAAGATTATTTATTTAAAGGTGGATAGTCTGAAATCTTCAAAACAAAACAATAGAAGTGGAATAATTCACTCATTTTTAAAAAAAGATAAAAATAATAAATTAGAAATTTTTTCAAATTTTTTAAGATATGAATTTTAAAAAAAACTAAAAGATTAAATATACTTATGTTACACAAAAAGACTAGATAATCAATCAAAGATGATATAATATTAAATTAGAATAATTATTGGCAAAGATAAAAATACTAGAAAGTCTTAAAAAAAAGACTAAGGATTAAAAGACATTGACAAGAATGAAGATGGCTTCACTCTTATTTCTATATATATTTTTGATTAAGAACTTCATGGCGATGTCCTATAGGACCTCCAAAATGTGTTGACTTTGTAAGATACATATCTTAATTTGTAAGACAAATTTTCTATGTGTAAACCAAATAATTAACTTATTTCCCAAGCTATCAATATGTAGTTAATTTGCTGACCAAGTTTTAACCTATCAAACAACTATAAATATATATAAAATCAAAGTAATGTCTATAAAGCTTTTAGAAAGTTTTTTTAGAAAATATTATGTAATAAATCTACTTTTACCTACTTCTACTTAATCACATAAGTAAATATTAGAATAAGTATGTATATCCATAATAAGTCTTGTATTTACTTTCTATAGACTTAAGTGAGCCAAATCAAAGTAAATAAAATAAATATTGAATATAGATATTTTAAAAAGGATTAAAAATAGGTTTTAGTAAGAATTACCTCAAAAAATAAAGAATTGATATTCAGAAAGGACTAGTTGAGAACTAAGATTGAAACCAAATCTTAAAGTACAAAACCACATACCTAAGGTAATTTTGAAATTCTTTAGTTGATCAAAGAATAAAATTTTATGAAGTTGCTTTTATGTGATTTGAAGGCACATTGAGGTTTTGAGGGCTTTTCAAAGTGAAAGATATATTCAATAGATTTGTATTTTGAGAAATAAAAAGAAGTTCACAAATTTGAGGATTGTGTAAGTGTCGTAGCATGTTTACAAGTGAAAATTTGTGAATTTTTTATTATGCTTGTATTAAATGTGTATAAAAAAATTAATATCTATTTAGTAGTTAAATTAAAGGTTGTGAGAGTTTTTGTTTGTTATGGTCTTGAATTATTGAAATTTAGGATCAGTGAGGATTATTGTGATTATGCAACATTTACCTTTTCGGTTGAAGCAAAAATTAGTGAAAGTCATTAAGACTTAGAAATCTATAAAAAATTAAAATTTTAAAGAAATTAAATAATTTAGCAAAGAAAAATTATTATTAGAAGATCAAAATTTAAATTAGAGAAAGATGAGGCCAACATTTAAGAGGTTTTGAAAGCTTTCTATTCAATTTGTGAATTTGATTTTTAAAAAATTTTGTATATGTATTAATTACATATGGGTTAAATTCTAATTAATATTTTAATCAAGATTTTTATTCAATCTTTATTAAAGTTTTAAAATAGTTATATTAATTGATTAATATTTACTTAGGATTTTTTTAAAGATTTTTTAGGATTTGATTTAGATTTTATTAGGATTTTATTAGGATTTTATTAGGATTTGGTCTAAGATTTATTTTAGATTTGATCAAGATTTTATTAGGATTTGTTTAGGATTATTAAAGTTTTATTAGAATTTTATTAGGACTACATCAAGATTTAGTTAGGATTTACTTAGGATTTACTTAAAATTATTTAAGTTTTTTATTTTAGTATCTTTTAGGATTCTTTTTTATTTCTTTAAATATTTTTATTTTTAGTATTTATTTGAGATTATTATTATTTATTCAAAGATATTATTTTTATATTTTTTTAGAAAATTTTTTATTATTTAAAAAATATATATAACTTTGTTATGTTTATTTTGTAATTTCTATTAAATTTCTTTTGAATTAGTTAAAATTTGATTAAAGTTGTTAAAAATTACTTAGAATTTATTTAAGATTCTATTAGATTCAGTAAAATCTTGTTATTACATTTTCTATTTATCTTCCATATTTAGGTACCTAGTGCATTTTCAAACAAGAATTCACATTATACAACAACGTAATACTTGTTAACTATACTAATATTAATATTACACATGTTAAAGTAGTGATGATAGACTTTGGTGCCCAATTGGTGATGATTGGCAAGAAATATGCACAAGATTGTATCTAGAAGTTACAAATCTAGAATATTTTTTATTTATTATTGTCACCTCAATAGAAAGCATAGAAAAAATAATCACTTAAACAAAGCAATAGTTATAATTTATGTTTTGAATTGGATTTTAATTATAGTATTTATATGTCATTCTTCAACATACACTAATAAATTCCACAAATTATGATATTTTGATAGGTCAATAGGCACTTTATTCTTTTGATTTTGATTGAGATTATTGGACTGAAGAAGCATAAGTTAGAGTAGAAAGATTTGTTAATGATGTTAGTAATGAACTCATTTTGGTAATGTTTATATTTGCTGCTATAACTTTGTCAAAAAAGTTCATATTTTAATGCAATGTATTGACATTAGATTTATTGTATGGTCCAATAATGTTAAAAGAGATATTTACATATAGTATTTTAGAACTTTAAGGTAGGGCACAATTAGAGATGTATATAAGGCATTGCAAAAATCCACCTTTTCTACAAAGTACTTGTTTTGAATTCTTCCATTAGTATTAGGAGATTTTTACATTATTTGGATCTTTGATTTTTTATATTAATTTATCCTTAATTGATTTTAATCAATATATTTAATATCATCTATTAAATGAAGATATTACTCTTGTGGAGTTGTTTGCAAGTATTGGTACTAATTTTTAGTTGTCTTAAAGATTTTTTGGAAGGTTATCCAATATATTCATGTCAATAAATGACTTGTATATAACTAAGCTATTTAACATCATTTGCAAAGGTTATTGGATATATAGTGTTTGTAACTATTATCTTTTGTTCATATTTTTTTGGCAATCTCCTACAATATATTACTCCAAGTACTGACAAAGACTTGCTAAGGTTAAGCCATGTTAACTTACTTATTGTAGGGTGGCCTTGATAAGATCATTAATACATAAGTAATGGTTGCAAGTTGGATGATTCTTATCACAATCTCTTTGTAGACTTGATGAGACTCATCCAATAGTTATTTATCTATAAATCAAAATTACCAATATTGTATTCTAAAATTGAATATGATATTAAAAATTTAATTATTAAAGAAAAATTACATCCAAATTCTGTCCAAATAAATACATAATCAAATTCTAATATGATTTAATTAATTAAATAAAATCTTTATAAAATCAAATTCACATAAATAAAATCATATATGTATTATTTCTATCAAAAAAAATATAAAATATAAGTATTTTATTTTAAATTATCTCTACTTGATATTCATGATATTAAAATTTATATTTGTAATTATTTATATATTGTATTAGTTTATTGTTGACATGCTACACAAAAATCTTCATTCCATTTATAATACAACTTAATATCAAATATGCTATAATATCCTAGAAAATTGTATATAATAACATAATGGATCAAAACCAATAAATAAATACATAAATTAGTGACACTACTAACAAAAATATTTTAAATAATCAAAACAATTTACCTTATTATAATCCTGCACATACTCCCAATCATCCACACTTATATAATTAGTTATTTAATTAGTTTTTATCAATAATCATATGCTCTGTAAATTACATCATTTAAAAATTATATCCAACTTATGTTTCTATTATTAAACCATTCTAAAGACTAATTCTATCATCTCCTACATGTTATTTTTTATAACTTATATCAAATATGTCTTTACATAAACTCTATTACACATGATAATATTTACATTTTATTTTATTTTATTTCCACCACCTTTTTTACCTCACTTGCTTACATAATTTTTAATTTATTGCATGTGTCAAAACATCACAATCTTGTTGCTTAGTAAAAATTTCTAAACAACAAAATGTGATTTGAACTTAATCTTTACATTCCAACATACCATCTTCTATAATATTATAAGATATTATAAGTTGGATATAATTTATTACAATGTTCAAAAAAACATTACTTGCAAGAATTGCACCCTATATTACAAGAATATATTTGTTACATTTCTTTCTACAATTTAAACGTTTAAATTCTCAACAAACTAATCCAAACATATTATCACATTGCCATTAATTACAACTAATTATACTCCAATGATAATTACACACAAATAACAACTACACAATGTAAAACTCCATACTCAATGATATCCCACCTTACATCTGGTGCAATCACCAAACAAAAAACCCATCCAGTCATCTCCCATCAACTTGTTGAACCTTTAGCTTCACATAATGTGCAAATCACACAATTTTTGGAATAATACAATACACAACATCCTGTTAATATGCAATCACTGCTACAATTCAAGCGTAGCAATGTACTCCAACATTGAGAATAGTCATCCGTAGTAAGTGAAACACATTTTCACATTGCCCGAAATATAAACATTGAGCCACAATGAGGCTCTAAACGGCAAACACAGAATTAAACAGACAAAAATCAAACAGGTAACACTGAACCCCCCGCAAAAACACTAAGTACAGAATCAAGTAGCAGTTGTTGGGTTGCTGAGCAGTCCCAAATGGAGTTGCCTGTCTCAGCGCCAGAATCTCGGCTCTTCTTGCTTCCGTGAAACCGCCGCATGAAGTTGCCGCGTGAAGTGTCGTAAACAGGACCAAATTTTATCATACCTTGATGAGTTAACAAAAAAGAATGTTAAACTCGACTGTGAAATTCTATGTTGTTAAGGAAGGAGTAGTTCTAGGATTGTATACGTCTTGGAGTATTTGCAAAAGACAGGTTAAGGGTACCGAGAAGCTGTATTCAAGAGTTTCAAAAAGCCATGAAGCAGCTGTAGATTTCTTAGCGTCTAGAGCATAACTGAGTGCTGTTTTTTAATTAAGAAAGTACTGTAGGAGATTTATGAAATCAGTTTCAGTGGTTTAACACCCAGAATCTCTCTCATATGTGTATAGAGTGATGCATCAAGAGGCTTTGTTAATGTATCGGCTTGTTGCTTCGATGTGGATATATAATCCACTATGATGTCCCCATTCTGGCTACGTTGGCAAATAAGGTGATATTCTATTTCTATATGCTTTGTTTGAGCATGAAAGATTGGGTTGTCTACCAGTTTAATGTTGCTTTGGTTGTCAGTGAGAGGATAGGTTGGTTTTGTATCACAGATTTGGAGTTCCTGTAATAGCCTCTGTAAATAAACAATGTCTTTTGCGGCTTCGGTGAGGACGCGGTATTTGGCTTTGGTGGTGGAGAGAGCCACAGTCAGTTGACGCTTACTGGACCAATTAATAGGAGCATGCCCGAGCTTGTGGAGGATTCTTGAAATTAGCCTTCTTGTATCAAGACATCGGTTACAACCGGCATTGGCATGTGTTACTAGTGTTGTTTCTCCAGAAAATGGAAAGAAGATACCGATATTGGAAGTTCCTTTGAGATATCGTACTCGCTTAGCGGCAACTAGGTGAGAGTATTGCGGTTTTTGTAGGAAGCGACTCAAGCATCTTACAGCATAATTTATATTTGGTCTAGTGATGAGGGCGAGATAGAGTAGGCCGCCGACTAACAATTGATGGTATCTCTGATCTGTGCTCCCTACATGTTAACACAGAGCAAACAGACTATTCTCAGCATGTGCTACTATCGGAAGCAGAGCTCACCGGACAGGACTTCTAAGAAGCTAAACGCTCTGCTCTGATACCATGTTAACGAGGCATAAGAAAAGTGTTACCATATTGATCACAGTTCGTTTACAGCATGTTCTACTTATCCAAAAGCAAGTGGCTATTAAAAGTGAATAAGTAAACGGCACTGCTACTTGTACCATTCAGTGAATGAAGGCAAGTTGATAGTATGACGAAAGGGGCGAATATTGACGTCATCTAGGAAAAAAATGCGTTGTATCTAACAAATAACTCCTCCATGTTCATGGATTTTTACCCCTCATATTCCAACACCTACACAAACACTCTCGGCAAAGGTGCCTTTTTGATCCAATGCTAGCCCTAAAAATTCCAAAATTCAGTTTAATTCCTACTACAATTCTTAAAGAACTCACTAATTGGTTGATGTTTCATACACTTTCTACTAGTTTCTTAATGTTTCTTGTACCTAAGCTGTAACCTGAAATTGCTCCCGTCGTGTGCAGCATGGCTCTCTGCTGCGCCTTCTACAGCTCGGGGGGGGGGACCATTCTGCAGTTTTTGAAGCTCTCAGCTTCTGAAATTGCAGAAAAATAAATTGACAGCAGAGCAGAGCAGCATCTGTAAACCAGCAGACAACTTTTGAAGCATCAAGTAATGTGGTCCATCTCTGAACTTATCCAGCGTTCACTGGTTCCTCACACGTTTTGCCTTCTTAATAACTTTCATTGTGTAATTTTATAATAAACCAAGATATGGCAAAAGACATTGTTCATTTGCTCTATTAGTACTACTGATATAGATAAAGAGCCTGTGTGTAATGCACTATCACTTTTTTGATATGAAAGCACATGAGATATAATTTTGCTTGAAATTTATGACTAAAAATTCGATAATTCCCACAACTGGCGTTGACTGCGCTGACAACAGTACCCGCAAAGTGCTCTGTTCACACCTGCACCGTAGTTCGAACTCCCTGATCCTCATCACCGCGCTGGGAGACTAGCCGTCGACTTACAACAATTGCACCAATTCGAAGGTGCACAAGAAACCCGTGTTTGTTCATTGAAAACAATTTTGTTACGAAATCAACTAAGTAAACCGTGCTGTCTCTGTTTAGCAAATCCCCGAGGACGTAGAGAGGGTCGCAGCTCTCGTGTTTGTAATGACGTGAGGTGTGTAGACACAGTAGATTCAGTCCTGCTGTCTGCAATGCAAGTCTAAACTTTGCTGAAAGCTTGTTAGCGATCGGACAAAAAACGCATTGCACTTTGATTCAAACACGGCGTAGGGAAACCGCGGATCAAATCACTACGCTACGCTCGCAAACTAGTTGGATTGGTTTCTCATACACGAGCCATCTCCACACTGCACATCATGAAAGGACCGACACCCTTAGGATCGTTTGTCGCGATGGGCTCACTAATGTAATACTCGAATGTACCGTTGCGGTACGGAGTGCCCCCGAGGCCGCCCACGCTCGCAATGCGCGTGTAATTCACTCCCATGTCCGCAGTTTCTACGACGAAGTTGGAGACGATGCCAACATAGCCTTTTTGGGCGACACTGAGGTACATTTTCGGGAGGTAGCCCTTGCGCACACCTTTAGCGTATGAGTACACGAACATGGCGGACGCGGAAGACTCAAGATAATTGCCCTTCTTGTACGGTTTGTCAAGAACCTGCCACCACAAGCCAGATTTCGAGTCTTGCACTTCCTTCAAGACTATGGCTAAGCGGTGCGTGATAGCAAGCAGGTGAGCTCGCTTGGGGTGGTGCTTGGGAAAATACTCCAGCGTGTCAACGATGGCCATGAAGTACCAGCCCATGGCGCGCCCCCAGAAGCTCGGCGAGCGGCCGGTCTTTGGATCCGACCAGTTCTGCGCGCGGGACTCGTCGTAGCCGTGGTAGAGAAGCCCGGATTTGGAATCACGAGAATGCTTCTCCATGATGATGAACTGAGAGGCGATGTCGTTGAATTCCTTGGGTTCATGAAAGAGCGTCCCGTACTCAGCGTAGAAGGGCTCCGCCATGTAGAGCCCGTCGAGCCACATCTGGTAGGGGTAGACAAGCTTATGCCAGAAGCCTCCCTCCCTTGTGCGGGGTTGCTGCCGCAGCTGCTCCCGCAGAGTTTTTGCAGCGGTCCGGTACTTCATCTCACCTGTTTGTCTGTAAAGGGTGAGCAACAACCTGCCCGTCAGTATGTTGTCAAGGGTGAATTCCGTGAAGTTGTAGTTGCCAGCGATGGTGCCGTTATCCATCACGTGGCGTTCTACTTTAAATTTGATATAATCGAAGTAACTCTTGTCGCCAGTCGCCTTCCAAACAAGTTCGATTCCTCGCAGAAACACGCCAAGCTCATACTGGAACCTGTCCTTTGCAGGCCCCATAACCCTCCACTCTTTCATCGACGTTATGGCCATGCGCTTGGCCAAGTCCAAAGGTTCATGCTCAGAAACAGTGGCGCTCGCTACAGGTATCCATGGTCCCAGGCACATGATAGAAATCCCGATCGCCACCAAGAACAATCCATACCTGGACTTCATTAATACTGGCGTCCCAAACCTGCTAGGCTTGGAAAAAACCCAAACTTTTCGCTCGCCGAAGATGATCACAATCCACAAAACTTCGGATTCTTCGTCAAAATTATAACATGTGCAAACTCTGCAGATGACCAAAACATTACCAATATGTCAAATGTTTGAACCCTTTGAGCGAGATCATCTGGAACCAATGTACTAACTCTTGAATTGGCAAGAGCGTGCTGCAAATGCAACAAACTCTGAAAGCAGTTTCCGATCAAGAGAGAATGAAGCGAGTTGTGAAGCATCAGCGAGGATCACGAATCTATATAATACCAGGCAAGGATGTGTAGTCTTCCGATCTACTCTGTTAGCGAGGATCGTAAAAGATGTGCAAATGGCTCCTGAATTCAGGAGACTTTTGTACCTTGACGGACACAGGAAAGTCTCCAGAAGGATAAGCGGCGACTTTGCTCTCGAACCTCCTCAGTTAAATACGATTATTGGAGATCCCTGACGACGTGGCTGTGAGGAGCTGGAAGTCGTTGCATTGACGATGTCCTCGTCAATGGTGTTGCGGCGTTCCTCAACATTTAATCATCTGAATTCGGTGATCGGCGTGCGGTGGGACCTTGCTTCCCTGGCTACTACAATTTACAAATTGCCTACCGTAGGTTTTCTGATTCCTAAATTGACTTTCTGTTCAGTTCCAGCTGTCATCATCCTCCTCGGCGTGGACTCTGGTGGCTTCAGCTGCGAGGCGGAATTCATATTTTAGTCTTCAGAAGAAAAAAAAGCTTTACCATGTGACAGTTCAGAAAATCTAGTGAGTGCTTGTTAGAATCGACGGAGTCCTACTGTGTCGTGTGCTGATTCTGAAGAAAGCCATCCTGGTACTCTTAGCCCATTGCCGCGTAACCACACCATGTGCAGAGAGTGCAACAGTGAAGATTGAAACCTGTGAGCCTTTCGGCAATCGGTAGTAGGTCTGCGAAAAACAATTCAACTTCCTATTTTAGGCATCACTGTTGACACGAGCAACAGAAGTGAGTGGGTCCCGAACACGGTGCTTTCGGATATCGGTGAGAAATGCATGTCGCGATGACAATTGTTCTAGAGTGTATTGGAAATATCCTTTGGGCAGGTTCCGGCGCCTCCTCTTCTTCCAATCCTCGATCAACATTCCTGCACAACAAACAAAGCAACGTTGATACCATGTTCTTCGCGACCAGCTGTGATATGTGTAGCCACTCCGTACAGTGCATCAAGGTCAATCCTGATTCGGGGGTGGGTTTCCTTGCCAAGAGGTGAAGAGTCGAGTAAGGATGTCCCTTATCTTTGCAAACAAGCTTGTCCCACATCTCTTCATCAAACGTAAATCTTGAAAATAGGAGTCTGTTGATAGGTGATTGCTCCATTCAAAAGATACCAAAAGTTTTGCGTTTGACTGAAGCTTCATGAGCTTTACAAGTCACAAAAGCATTCTTGGGATTCTTCAGTGGACGTTGTAAGAATTACCGAGTAAAGTAAATTCATATGGAAAGTGTGCACTGATGCCGTACTTCCTTCGCACTTAAGTACAAATCCATGTGAGGCAGAAGACTTCACTAGATCTTGATAAAATTTTGCCAGTATTATTTTATTGTTCTGGATGTAGACTTTCTAAAAACACTGTTTTGTATGTAATCGGCTGCCATAAGCGTAGTAGCAACGAAGCCAAATTTGGATTCTATGCAAGCAGTTCCAGCCTCGTCAACCCTAATACTATGCCTTGAATTTGGTGCGGACCAGGTGGAAGCCGCTCACGGGCAACCAATGACACTCTCGGACAATTGCCAAATCCCCGAATTCCCGCCACTAGTCTTGGATGTCTTCACCTGAAGCTTCCAAAAACAGTCGTGGTGTTGATGATTTCAATTCTGGTAACGGCCAGACAAGAGCCACGATGTTTGGTGAAACGGAAAGCAAACTGTTCTCCTTAGGACCCACCGTGACAAAAGTGTTGTGGAAACTAATAGTGGTCTGTCCAACACACATCTGTCTCGCTTTCTCTGTGTGGCTTATCTTTCGTCGATCCTAAGATCTACGGTCCATCTGCAGGAAAGGTTGGGAAGAATGTGTCTTCAAGGCCATCATTAATCTTATCAATACTTTTCTTGTTCTATTTATGGCCTTATAAAATTTTATAATTTTTTTTAAAAAAAATATACAACATAAAACATCAATTTCTTTTACTATCTCTAATCTATTAACCTACATTTTCCAAGAAAAATCTCTACTAATTTTTTTGATTAAGTCCTTCTCTTTATATTAGCCTTCATATAGCTTTTCAACTTGTAATTGTATTGTAATAGCACAAATCAATGCTACTCAACAAATATTTTATAAAATTCTAGCTATCATACTAACTTTTTTGAAGACCCACTATCTAGACATCACAATAAATAAAGAAGAGATTGTCAATTCCATTGGATTCAACTTTGATATAAAAACTTCTTTGATATAAAAACTACCATAGAAAGGGTCAAGAATCTAGTAGAGTTTAAAATGTCATCTATACTTTGAATAAGACAATAAGTTTTTTTTTGTCTAAAAAAATCCATGTAAGATTACTTATTAATAAATCATGAGAATTATCCTAATAATAAGAATTATAAAAATAATAATTTGATAAGTTGAAATTTTTGATAAGTTAAAACATTTGGTCTATGGAATTGAATTCCGCTATGATCTACCTCCAACAAGAGAATTGGACTTATTCTCACTTCAATTCCAATTCTTATTATCCAGACATTGTTTTAGAAAATATTAATTATATTAGTTAATTTAGCAATGGATATAAATAAATAGGATTTTAAGAGTGGAAAAACCAAATCAATAGGTCTAATACAAATTAAGGATACTTAATTTATCTTAAAAAATTAAATTAAATTAAAATTTGATAAGATGATAAGCAATTTTTTAAAGAAAAAAAAAATACAACACAACACAACAAATACCTTCTATAATTATTTAAAGATAATATAAGTGTGAAAAAAGACCATGATAAAAAAATATCCTTTTCATATTATTATTATTATTTTATTAAATCAAGGTAAATTTTGGATAATTTATTTAATATATTCTTTCTTTTTATTTATCTTACTTTTTCTTTTAATATTTTAAATGAAATTAAGTTGTATTCTATCTAATACAATATTATTATTAGTGAGGAATTTTTCTTGATATTAGCTTTGCCTACAATTCATTAAATTTGGCAAAAATATTTCTATTAAATTAGTGTTGTAGATTGGCATTTCATATAAAATAAATTATTTTAATGTAAAAATTATATATCATGCAAATAACATATTGTTCTTACAATTTGACAAATGATATTGATAAGATATAAATATGTGACATTATTTTTTCTACTCCAATATATTATTTAAATTTATTTGTATGAAATACATCACAAAATATACTTTTTTATTTGACTTATTTATTTTTGATGACTTGTTGGTCTTATCTTAATTATTTTGGTACCATAGTAATATTTAATTATTTTGGTACCATAGTAATATTTAATTATTTTTAAATATATTGAATAAGCTAAAATATTTTCTTTTAACATTCTTCTTAGTTCTAAATGCCATTATTAATCTTGACAATACTTTTCTTGTATTCTAATCTTAATTTAAGACTCTCTTAATATTTTATATTTTAGAATATTTACTTTTAGTTCTTTTTTATCTCATATCAAAGGTAGTAGATAAGTCTTATTAACTATTGATAATGTTCTATATTAAGATGAAAAGACTACCCTAATATTTGATATTTGTTGAGGCCTTTATAAGTTCTTTCAAACAAAATATTTGAAATACCATTTGTCAAGGATATGAATTTCAAAGAAAGAAAATCTCAATACACTCTTACGTCACTTAAAAAGATAAGAAAATTACTCAAGGATGGTAATATTTTGAACTAGAATAGCTATTGCTAAAGACAAGAAGACTAGAAAGTCTTGAAATAAGACTAAAGACTAAAAAGATGTTGAGAAGAGTGAAAAAGGCTTTACCCTTGCTTCCATATATACTATTCAATTAAGAGCTATGTCGCAATACTGTCATATTAAGTGTATTTTTGCTTAAGAATATACCAAGCACCTAATTGTGGAAGGTAAGTAGAAATGTAACAATAATCCTATCAAGTTTAAATGAGTCTTAAATATACTTTAAGTAATCTTTAATAATTCTAATAAAACTTTAATCAATCCTAGTAAATTTAAAAGAATTTATAAAAGAAACATAAAGAAATAATAAATTAATATAAAAAATATATATAAAAATAAAACCTTAAAGAAATAATAATAATCCTAATAGAATGCTATAAATATAAAATTTAAAAGAAATAATAAAAAATTATAAATAAAATTATAAATAAATTTTAAATAAATTTTAATCAAATCTTAATTTAATCCTAATCAAAATCATATTGAATCTTAACCAAATCTTAATTTAATCTTAATTTAATCTTAATTAAATCCTAATTAAATCCTAATTAAAATTTTAATTACAATCCTAATGAACCTTAATCAAATCGTAGATCAAATCTTAATTAAATCCAAATTGAAATCCTAATGAATCTTAACAAAATCTTAGATCAAGCATTAATAAAAACTTAATAAAATCCTAAATCTTAAACAAATCCGAAATTCTAGACTAATCCTAATAAAATCCTAGTAAAACTATAAATCAATCTTAAGAAAAACCTAATCAAATCCTAAATCTTAAACAAACTATTTACAAATCTTATAACATATTGCAAGTTCAATAATTAATGATTGTTGCTAATTTATTTTCATTCAAAATTTGCAAATTTTTCTAAAACTAAATTAGCAACAAGCATAAAGAATTTGCAAAAGATTGCATATATCAAATAGATAATAATCTCTAAACTCTATTTGTTTGTTTCTAAAAGTATATGTTATTAGGTAAAAAAGCTATATATCAATATTTTATGATATCTGAGTATTTATTTATGTGATATGAAGAAAATTACACACAAGTATATGTTAGTAAGGATTTGAAGCTACTACTAATGTTTTAGTGATATCTCAAGATCCATAATAAATTTATAGTTAAAATTTGTTGTCCTAATTGTTGAAAGTACAATAATACTTCATATAAAATTTAAATTTGTTAAATATTCCAATCATTAGATATGAACTATTGAAGTTTGAAAAAAATTCATCTTAAAGATATATAAGATTTTATAATATTTTTATTATATTTCGGATGATCTTTGATACTTAAGACTTATGTATTGATATTATTGCTTAAACAAAGACAATTTTGTTTATAAACATTGTGTTTTTTTTTTTTTTTTTTTTTTTTTATATCTTGAAACTGACTTGATTGAGCAATTATTATCAGCCAGAAGCCTAGCACTTTTTTAAGAAAAATTCTCTCTATCCCAACAATAATCATCTATGACTTCTATGTGTATGGATTTAATTTTCTTAACTAAAGATATTTCTTATTTTTGAATAAATTCTTTGTCTATAAAATAGGTTGAGAGTCTTAAAACTTATAATATAAAAACTTTGTGATTTTTTATTCCTAAATAAACTTCTATTATAAACAAGATGATAGATCTAAAGAGAAAATAGGACCTTTATTAGATGTTACACATGATTCTAATTCCATAATTCCTATTATAACTAAAAAACTTATTTTTCAATATATTATCTTATTTAGTAATCATATTCTTCATATTATGATTGTGTTGCTTCTTTGCACAATGTTGAATAGTATGCTTAGCTTTTTCACAATATAAGCATAAATCTTCTTAATGACATTGAGTTTTTTCTTGCTTCATGAGGGATTTAAAATATATCGTATCAATTTATATTGATTTTGGCCTTGATAAATAATTTTTTTAAAACATTGAAATTGCCATTATTACTTGACTTGTTTTTCTCCAGTCAAATCTTTATTTTTAAAGCCTTTCAAATAATTGATTGTTGCATGCAATGGCTTGAATAATAATTTGTTTCAAAGATTTTACTTTTAACATTGTCAATAATAAATCTTTGATATTATCCTTAAATCCATAATAAAATTGATTGATAAGGGCTTTATCATTTCAGTCCATATTACAAATAAGATTTTGGAATTCAACAGTATATATAGTAGCTGACTAAGATCTTTATCATAAAGATAAGAATTTGGTCTTTATTATTTTTTTTATCACTTTTTCCAAATATGGCTATAAATACTTTTAAAAATAAATTTAAATTATAAAGGTGTCATGAATCATTTTCCATCAAAGATGCAAATTAAAAAAGAACACTTCCAGATAGAAGTATGCATATGAATCCAACTTGAATAAATCTATCAAAGTATTGGAAGAAATATAACCTTAAATAGGACTTAATTTATTACAGAAATCTTCAAAATTTTGATCTTATTCCATCAAATTTCTTAGGCATACTAATCTATATCCTATTATATTTATAGAAGCAAAACTTCTTAGATTTGGTTGTGAGGTTGATCTACTTGTTTCTTTTAACTGCACAACTTCTTGACATAGATCTTGAATTTCTTCTATAGGCATAAAATTAATGTTTCTATGGTTGGCACTCATGATGAATGAAATTTATATTTTAAGAATATTGACAAGTTTGTAAAGATTTATAATAGTTGCAAATCTATTCTCATTTTTGTAAAATATAGCATCTATGATTTTTCTTTTTGTTTCAAACAACTTAACAAATCTACAAGTCAAATTAGAAGAAGATAATCCACAACCTCTAATATCATATGAAAATTTCTACAAAGAGGGATAATCTACTCTCTTTAAGAAAAAAACGAATATTAAAAAATTAAATAATTTGTTTGAAGATAAAAAATCTATAGCCTTTAAAACACAATAATAGAAGTCGCATAATTTACTTACTTCTAATATAAAATAAAGATAATAAGTTAGCACTCTTGTCAAACTATGAAGGACATAAATTTCAAAGAAAGAAATATTTAATATACTCTTATGTTACTCAAAAAGACTAAAAAATCACTCAAAATGGTAATATATTGAATTATAAAGCTATTGTTAAAGTTAAGAAAAGTAAAAAGACTTGAAATATGATTAAGGACTAAAAAGGCATTGATAAGAATGAAGAAGTCTTTAATCATGTATCTATATATACTCTCTAATTAGGAGCTATGTCAAAATATTCTTTAGGACCTTCAATACATGTTGACTTTATTAGATATATGACTTAACTTATAAGGCAATTTATCTTTATGTTCACCACATAGTTAGCTTGTTCTATAAGCTACTAATATATGTATCACGTGGCTAAATTTTTGACTAATTTTTTAATCTATCAATTAATTACAAACACATATAAAGTCAAAGTAGCATCTATGAAGCTTCCAAAAAACTTCTCTAGAAGATATTATGAAAATATTTTATTTCATAATGTTTTATTATAGAAGAGCCTAATAAAAATATATAATAAAATTAAAAGAATAAATAATTAGAAGGTAGTAAAAAAAATTAGTCTTAATATTGTCTTTTATAGAAAGAACTTTTTTTTATTTTATATAAGTATAATTGCATCAAATAAAAGTAAATGAGATAAATAAATAATATAAGCATCTTTAATAAAGAATTAAGAATATACTTAAGAAAAATTGGCCTCAAATTATCAAAAATTGATATCTAGAGAGGATTATTTGTGAATTTGCATCAAAATCAAATCCTTAAGGTACAAAATTACACACCTATAGTGACTTTGAGGTTATTTTGTAAATTAAAAAGTGGATTTTGAAAGAAAACTAAACAAGAAATTCTTGAGAATTGATTTCATGTCATTTAGATCAATATTTAGGTTTTGAAGGATTTTCAAAATTAAGTGAGACATTGAGTGAGTTTGGATTTTTAGAAATAAAATAAGTTTATGAGTTTAAAAATTTGGTGAATTTTGTGATATATTTATAAATAAGAATTTAA
Organism: Physcomitrium patens; assembly: GCF_059467195.1. Lineage (NCBI taxonomy): Eukaryota > Viridiplantae > Streptophyta > Bryopsida > Funariales > Funariaceae > Physcomitrium > Physcomitrium patens. The sequence continues at coordinate 8,017,528 of NC_143429.1, forward strand.
AAATTTATCATTTTACTTATTTTAAATATGTAAAAAAGTTGAAATCAATTGAGTAATTAGATTAAAGATTATAAATTTTGTTGTAGATTGAAGTCTCAAAAATTTGGATTTCAAAGATTGATGAAGATTTCTAAGATATCTATCTATTTATTAATTGAATTAATATAAAATTTTACTCAATAGTAGCTAAATTAACTCTTAAATTTTTTTCAAAGTTTAAAAGTAATTATATGGTGAACTTAAGAAATCTTGACTCTATAATATCAATATCAAACTTAGAAAAGAGGTCGAACAACATCCAAACAAACCTGACTTCTTTTGAATATATACACAGACAAGAATAAAGCCTTCTTCATTCTTATCAATGCCTTTTTAGTCCTTAATCATATTTCAAGTCTTTTTACTTTTCTTAACTTTAACAATAGCTTTATAATTCAATATATTACCATTTTGAGTGATTTTTTAGTCTTTTTGAGTAACATAAGAGTATATTAAATATTTCTTTCTTTGAAATTTATGTCCTTCATAGTTTGACAAGAGTGCTAACTTATTATCTTTATTTTATATTAGAAGTAAGTAAATTATGCGACTTCTATTATTGTGTTTTAAAGGCTATAGATTTTTTATCTTCAAACAAATTATTTAATTTTTTAATATTCGTTTTTTTCTTAAAGAGAGTAGATTATCCCTCTTTGTAGAAATTTTCATATGATATTAGAGGTTGTGGATTATCTTCTTCTAATTTGACTTGTAGATTTGTTAAGTTGTTTGAAACAAAAAGAAAAATCATAGATGCTATATTTTACAAAAATGAGAATAGATTTGCAACTATTATAAATCTTTACAAACTTGTCAATATTCTTAAAATATAAATTTCATTCATCATGAGTGCCAACCATAGAAACATTAATTTTATGCCTATAGAAGAAATTCAAGATCTATGTCAAGAAGTTGTGCAGTTAAAAGAAACAAGTAGATCAACCTCACAACCAAATCTAAGAAGTTTTGCTTCTATAAATATAATAGGATATAGATTAGTATGCCTAAGAAATTTGATGGAATAAGATCAAAATTTTGAAGATTTCTGTAATAAATTAAGTCCTATTTAAGGTTATATTTCTTCCAATACTTTGATAGATTTATTCAAGTTGGATTCATATGCATACTTCTATCTGGAAGTGTTCTTTTTTAATTTGCATCTTTGATGGAAAATGATTCATGACACCTTTATAATTTAAATTTATTTTTAAAAGTATTTATAGCCATATTTGGAAAAAGTGATAAAAAAAATAATAAAGACCAAATTCTTATCTTTATGATAAAGATCTTAGTCAGCTACTATATATACTGTTGAATTCCAAAATCTTATTTGTAATATGGACTGAAATGATAAAGCCCTTATCAATCAATTTTATTATGGATTTAAGGATAATATCAAAGATTTATTATTGACAATGTTAAAAGTAAAATCTTTGAAACAAATTATTATTCAAGCCATTGCATGCAACAATCAATTATTTGAAAGGCTTTAAAAATAAAGATTTGACTGGAGAAAAACAAGTCAAGTAATGATGGCAATTTCAATGTTTTAAAAAAATTATTTATCAAGGCCAAAATCAATATAAATTGATACGATATATTTTAAATCCCTCATGAAGCAAGAAAAAACTCAATGTCATTAAGAAGATTTATGCTTATATTGTGAAAAAGCTAAGCATACTATTCAACATTGTGCAAAGAAGCAACACAATCATAATATGAAGAATATGATTACTAAATAAGATAATATATTGAAAAATAAGTTTTTTAGTTATAATAGGAATTATGGAATTAGAATCATGTGCAACATCAAATAAAGGTCCTATTTTCTCTTTAGATCTATCATCTTGTTTATAATAGAAGTTTATTTAGGAATAAAAAATCACAAAGTTTTTATATTATAAGTTTTAAGACTCTCAACCTATTTTATAGACAAAGAATTTATTCAAAAATAAGAAATATCTTTAGTTAAGAAAATTAAATCCATACACATAGAAGTCATAGATGATTATTGTTGGGATAGAGAGAATTTTTCTTAAAAAAGTGCTAGGCTTCTGGCTGATAATAATTGCTCAATCAAGTCTCAAGATATATATAAAAAAAAAAAAAAAAAAAAAATACAATGTTTATAAACAAAATTATCTTTGTTTAAGCAATGATATCAATACATAAGTCTTAAATATCAAAGATCATCTGAAATATAATAAAACTATTAAAAATTCTTATATATATATATTGTGGACTATATACAAGACAAGAATTCAAGACCAAAGAATAGAATTAACTCATTATTTGAACAACAACTGGATACAAGACAAGAAGGTCTTGGCTAGATTATAAAAAGTGAGTTGTCTAGACTGAGGATCTCTTCAACCTCGACTCTTATATATACTAGGTCTTAGGAAGCTTCTTAAGAATTTTCTATAAAGCTTGGAAACAAAGCAAGCCTAAATCCTTCTTTGGTAATTTTTTAAATCATCCAAAGCCTCTTAAAACCTTCTTATGACCTTCTAGAACTTTTTTAGAATCTATTAGAATATTTTGGAGCCTTCTTAGATCCTAATAGAACCTTTTGGAACCTTCAAAATCTTCTAGAACTTTCTCGAATCTTTTTTAGTTGTATGTCCATGACATCACCTCCTCTTCTAGCTTTGAGGTCTCCGAGAAGCAATGTTGTAATAAGTTAGTATATGTGGAAGAAATTGAAGATATGTAGCATGATATCTATTATATATTCCAATTTTTTTTCACGAGATAAATGATTCATAGGCCCTTGTAGCCATGGTTAGTGTCTCAAGTTTTCTACTTATGACCAAGCATGAACTTCGATATCTTTATTATGAAAATTTCCTACAAACATTCATTCTAGATATCCTTCATAGGTAAGTTCTACCTCAAATTCAATTACCAACAATCTATTATTACGTATCCTTCAACATCTTTATGATTCAAATGGCTCTTGATGTTGAAGTTATTTCCACAAGTTATTTAGTTGAGACAGTATAATTGACATGGCATTTATTTCTTGACTATCCATATCATATAAAATAAACAAGATCAAAAAAATCTAAACAAGCTATAGTCGTGAACTCAAATTATTGACTTATAATATTCTAAATATTTGAAAACAATTGCCTCTGTAGAAGTTGCATCCTCTCCTTCTTAATGAAGCCAAAAACTAAGAATCTTTATAGTGAAGCCATCTTACCAAACTACTATTCTTCATTTTGTTGTTTTTACTTTAGATGGATGTCTTTGATGGAATCTTGGAACCTTCATTTTTACATTTATAAGATTTTTAGGTGATTTCCATGCATGATCATTGATATCATGTCCATGCCAATGAAATAGATATTCAAGCCTTCCATATCTTATCCTTGAATATAATACCTCTTCTATATCAAATTCAATATGATTATTTATTTCAACCATTGGAGGTGGTAGTTGTCTTTGACTTAGTATGTTTGATTCTTTATACCTTTCTAAAAATAAAACATGAAAGATTGGATGAATCTTCATGGATGAAGGTAATTCCAAGCAATAATTTACGTTATTAATTTGTTTTTGAATTACAAAAGATCCCAATCTACAAAATTCCAACTTGTCATATAGCCTCTTGGTTTTTATATTGTATTGAAGAAGCTACATTTTGTCACTAACTTGGAATGGAAGATGTTCATTCCTTAATTCATCTGCAAGTAGCTTATAACATTGTTGAGCTCTTTCTAGGTGAGTCTTCATGGTTGCTTGAAGTTTGGCCATCTCTGTAGCAAACTCCTTTGCTGTTGGATTTATTGACTTTGAAGGCTCTATCATATCCAACTTTGGATGATGACCGTAATTTGAATAGAATGGCATTTGCTACGTAGATATATGGTTTTGTTGTTATATGCAAACTTCGCCAATGATAAGTAAGAAATCCAATCGTCTTGTTGATAGTTGATGGTGCACCTCAAATATTACTTAAAAATTTGATTGACGTGCTCCGTTTGGCCATCGTTTTGAGGATGGAAGGCAAAAGAAAGGTTGATATTAACCTTAAGAATCTTGAAGAGTATCTTCCAAAACCTTGTATCATAGACATATATTTACTTCAATAGTTACTTATATGATTAATTAGAAGTAGGTAAAATAGAATAATTTCATAAAGTCTTTTAGAGAAGCTTTCTAAAAGCTTTATAGATGCGGTTTTGACTTTAGATGTGCTTGTAGGTTAGAAACTTGGCCAAAAAACTAACCATGTATTACTAGCTTGTCGAACAAGTTATCTCCATATAGTAGCTTGTGGAATAAATTAACTTCGTGCATTAGCTTGTGGAACAAGCCAACTACATGGCGCATATATAGATAACTTGCCTTGCAAGATAAGACATGTGGCTAGCAAAGTCAACACATGTTAGAAGTCCTATAGGACATCACCACATAGCTTTTAATTAGATAGTATATGTGGAGGCAAGAGTGAAGCCTTCTTCACTCTTGTCAACGCATTCTTAGTCATTAGTATTATTTCAAGACTTTCTAGTCTTCTTGTTTTAGGCAATAGCTATTCTAGTTCAATAATATATCATTTTTGAATGACTTTCTAGTTCTTTTCAATGACATCATAGTGCATTGAGGGTTTTCTTTCTTTGAGATTCATGTCCTTGACACTTTGATACAAATTGTGGCCATAATCCAATACAATGTCATCTGGCAACCAGTGGTAACAATAGACATTGTCAATAAAGATTCTTGCCATCTCTTCACTAGTAATTGACTTCTTGCAAGGTATAAAATGTATCATCTTGGTCAATTGATCAACAACTACAAAGATAGTGTCAAATGAATTTGATGGTGGAAGATCTGTAATAAAATCTATAGAGATAGGTGACCATGATTGTCTTGGAATAGGATGGGGTTGAAGAAGTCCATATGATCGATGTCGAGGATTTTTTAACCTTAAACAAGTATCACATGGTAATACGAGTTTTTTAACGTCCTTCCATATTTTAGGCGACCAAAAATCTCTAGACAAAAATTCTAAGGCCTTATTGAATCCGAAATTTCTAATTGCAAGGAAGTCATGGCATGTTTAAAGAATCCGCAGGTAAGTTGGTCCTTCAAAAATGAACAAACATTCTTCAAAGAATAAGAGGTTGTCATCATACTTGAATTTAGAAGACTCTTCAGGAAGGTTGTTGGCAAGACACTTGATATTAAGAATAAGAGGATCCATGTTTGAAGCTTTACAAACTTGATCAAAAAATGATAAATCCACAAGCATTGATATATTGGTTACTCAAAGAAGAAATTACTCAGGTTTTAACATGGTTGCTTGTTTTTTATCATATGTTGCCTTGTCTTCTTTTGAGTCAAGATAGGAACATCTCAATAATACACTTGATAACCTTTATTGGCTTTCGAGTTGATATGTGATATAAAAGTCAAGTTATGATAAAAATATATTCTAATATACTTGGTGATAATTCAAGACTTGAGCAGACATGAAGTATTTAAGATTTTTGTAATCTGTATATACAATCACTTGATGAGAGGCGCTTTTAAGAAAGTAGAGCAATCCTTGGAAAGAATCCACGATAGCAAGAAATTCTTTATTGTGGATTTCATTGTTAATTTTTGTCATTGAGAATTTTTTAGAATAGAATACAATTAGATGAAGTTTTTTATCTTCTCTATATTGCAACAAAATTGCTCCCAATGCAAAGTCTGAGGCATCAATCTCTATAAAATAAGATTTGTTGAAATTTGGATGTATCAAAATTGGAGCTATTGTGAAAGCGTCGTTTAAGCTTTAAAAAGCTTTCTCTGCTTCAAGGCCCTAGTTCAGCTTTTTTTTCCATATCAACCACATAAGTAGAAGGGCAATCTTGGAGTAATTCTTAACAAAAATCTTCTAGAAGTTTACAAATCCAAGAAAGCATTGGACATCATGTACAGTTTTTGGCTTTGACTAATCAATGATTGCTTATATCTTCTTTGGATCTATAAAAAGGCCTTTGTTGGAAATAATATATTCAACAAATTTGACTTGAGGTGTATGAAATATACACTTCTCTAGTTTTACATATAACTTAGCATTTTGTAGCTTTTCCAATACAAAAGAGATATATTTTTCATGGTCTTTCAAATTCTTGGAAAATATTAGAATTTCATCTAAATAGATTACAACAAAGTCATTGAGATGTTCACAAAACATGTCATTTATTAAGTATTGGAATATGGTTGGTGCATTAGTAAGTCCAAAAGACATGACATTATATTCAAAATGTCCATACTTAGTGCGAAATGCTGTCTTTCACTTATCTCCCTCTTTAATGTATACCAAGTTATAACCACCTCATAGATCAATCTTCATAAAGATCTTTGCTTGGCTAAATTGATCAAGAAGTCTGGATATTAACGGCAATGGATATCGATTTTTTACCATGATTTTATTAAGACTGCAATAATCAACACACATTCGTAAAGATCCATCTTTTTTCTTTACAAATAATATCAGAGCACCAACTGGCAATTTGGAATGTCAAATAAAATTCTTAGCCAGATTTTCCTCAATGTATTCCTTTAAAGTTGTAAGCTCATTCTAGAATAAATTGTAGATGGGTCCAAACGATAGTTGAACACCTTCTTGAAGGTCAATCATACAATTGTAAGTGCAATGCTTTGGCAAGATATCCGCATTTTTCTTTTCAAATACATCTACAAAATCCTTATATGCCTTTCGAATTATTATTGTAGCAACCACAGGTTTTAATTATGGATTTGCATAGACAATAAATGCAGTACCTTATTTGGCTGTCCTCACAAATATTCTAGCTCTAATAAATAAATATTGTTTAAGTTTTTGCTTATGGAGTATTAGAAGCTTTTTCATAGATTTGGAGATTCTATGATTTACTAGAAAAAATTCTAACTTTTGGGATATCCAATCTATTCGTCGATTATATTTTTTAAGCCATAAGAGTCCTAAAATGATTTGACTTGATGGTGATTTAATGACGTTGAATACTACTTGGCTGCTATGGTTGTCAAAGACTATTTCTATTAAAATTATTTCATGAGTGACGTCTCCAAAGTATAAAAGTCGACTATCTATTACTTCTATATGTACGGCTTTGGATTTTTTGACTGTACAGATTTTGTATGATATAGAAAATTCTTTATCAATAAAACATGCAGAGGCTCCTAAGTCAAGTAATGCATGACAATTTAGTTTTGTGATTCATAACCGTACAAGTATAATAAAACAACGGGAAGGATTAGCAAAGAGTATAAGACCTTTTTTGGTTTGTAATAGTGAAGAATTGAGCTGCACTGTCTCTACTGTGGCTGGACGTCCTTATTTTTTTGCAATGCTTTGCATGATGTTGCTTCACTCTTCATTTGGTATGTATGCTGGTATTTCTCTGAAGAATTAATAACCTTATGGCTAGGTTTTTTACAATATAAACATTGGCCAAGTTCCTTTTAATACTTTTTTTCTTACTCAAAAAGAGGTTTGAAACAAATTGTATCAATTTGCATATCTTCTGCTTCCAATTGCTCATTAAAATTGGATGGCGAAGAAGCTGCAAAATAATTGGTGTATACATGTGACATAATTGAAGAACGTTTATCTTATCATCATTGAAATAAATGGTTATGACACTTCACAGCTTGACAAATGGCTTCATTGAGTATTAAAAGATCTAGTATAGATAACAATAAGTCCTTGACATCGTCTCTTAATCTCTAATAAAATTAGCTCATCAATGCATCTTCTTTCCAATTTATATTACATGCTAATTATCAAAAATTTGAAGCATACATTGATGCAAAGTGGATTCCTTATCAAAAGCCTCAAATTTTAATTGTTGAAGAATGAACCTTATCTTGTTCACCAAATGCTTCTACAAATGTTGCCAAAAATATTTCAAAATTGTGTAATATATGAGAATTTTTTTCAAATAATGAAATGAACCAGGATAAAGCTTGATTTGAGAGCAAGGTTCCAACCAAATCAATACGAGATGCTTGAGTGGAATATTGTTGAGGTTGAAGCAAGATAATTAATCGTACTTAGTTTATAAAGCCACAAAATTTTGAGTACATGCCATTGAACTTTTCAAGAAGGCTGATCCTTGGTTCTTTTGTTGTTATTGTTGTCAGATCATTGCCTTGAGTGGATGCACCTGCCATATTTGAAGTAGACATAGTTGTTTGAGAATTTAAAATCTCTGCTACAATTTGATATGGTAATTGAGGCACTCCGGCTCCTTGACTATTATGTATGGTCATATATAATTCTTCATTCTACTTTGATAAAGTGTCTATCCTAATCTTCAATGCTTCAAGAGCATTAATAATAGAATCTAACTTGATCTCTTTTGAGTCTGTCATATTGACTTTTCCACCTTCTACCATAGAAAATCAGAGAAACACATGCCTTTAAAAGAAAAAAAACTTAATTTATGATATAAAAAAAAAACCAAAAGAATATAATAAAAAAAAATATGAGTCTAAAAAAAGATAATTTGCAACCTCTAGAATGCTATAGTACTTCCAAGAAGAGGGATAATGCATTCTTTGTCAAGAAAGTCTAAGCTCCTAATATTATTTTATGGTAGTCTCGACAAATTTTTAGAGACCATATATAAAACAAGGATTCAAGACCAAGGAATGGAATTAACTTGATATTAGAACAACAACTGGATACAAGGCAAGAAGGTCCTAACTAGACTACAAGAAGTGAGTTGTTGAGACTAAGAATCTTCTCAGCCTTGACTCCTATATATACTAGGTCCTAGAAAGCTTCTTGAGAAGTTTTTATAAAGCTTAGGAACAAAGTAAGCCTAAGATTCTTCTTTGGTAATTTTCTAAATCATCCAAAGCCTCTTAGAACCTTCCTATGACCTTCTAGAACTTTCTTAGAATTTATTAGAATCTTTTAGAATCTTTTTAGAATCCATTAGAATCTTTTAGAACCTTCTAAAATCTTCTAAAACCTCCTAGAGTCTTTTGGAGTCTTTTTAGATCCTATTGGAACCTTTTGGAACCTTCTAGAACCTTCTTTAGTTGTATGTTCGTGACAATATCCTTAAAGTGAATTTTTTCCAAACTTCAATAGCTCATATCTCATGATTGGACTATTCAAAAAAATCAAAATTTTACATGAAGTATTGATGTACTTTTAACAACTACCACAAAAAATTTCAACTATAAATTTATTATGGATCTTGAGATATCACTAAAACCTTAATTGTAGCTTCAAATCCTTACTTACATATACTTGTATGCAATTTTCTTCATATCTCATAAATAAGTACTCAAATACCATAAAATATTGATATATAGCTTTTTAAGCTATTAACATATACTTTTAGGAATTTTAAGCCAAAAATTCGTCTAGAAACTCAAGATATGGTTTCAACCATTACTACCAATAAAATGACTCACTTAATGTATTTGAATTACATATGTTGTCTTCAATGCTCTATAATTTCTTTATACAAACTCCAAATATAAAAATTCTTTTGTAAAAGAACTAGGTCTTGAAATTGTCCTTGCAACTATATCTTTTAATCTCCAAAAGTTATTGTAAAATCCCTTGTAATCTCAAAAGAGTAACAACATGTCTTAAAAATCATCTGAACTTCAAAAGGCTATAATTTCATCACCTTTATTCCAAATCCTCTAAAATTTGTATATAAATTGTAGTCAAAGTTCTAAACCTCACGATTCTTGCTTTTGATTATCAAAAGCTTCTTTTGAAGTTGCCAAAATTCTTTTTACGATTGCAAATAGCCTCTTGAAAGCCTATTAGGCTTGGCTTTTGATCAGTAGGATTGAAGATCTTTACTTCCTATCTTCATCCATCCATATCTTACTTTCATCCTTCTAAATAAGTTTCTTAAAGGTTTGGATCTTTATCTTTGAGCTCCAATCTGCTCTTTAAATTTTATACTAAATATCTAAATCTTATATAATTTAAATATTATAATTAAAATAAGTAAATGTGAAAATATTTTTTTTACATAAAATATCTTTAAATTAACCTACTAACCACTCTTATATACATCAATATTTATAAATATATTATATGTTATAATTGATTTTTATACATTATAAACAATTATAGTATGATATTGTTCATTATCTTTTAGAGATGTTATCTATGAGACTTTTCTTTTAAATATAGAAATTAAAGTTAAAAATAGTATAATAATATTTAATATAATAAGATCTTCTTCTAATTTGATTATTTTAGGATTATCATGGTTAAAAAAATATAACCCTCAAATAGATTAGATTTCTTGCAACCTTAATTTTTTTGATAGTTTAATCTAAAATCTTGTTAGTCAAGTAGAAATACATAAGTCTAATTTATCCAATCTCTTATTCGTAGGTGCAAGAACTTTCATGCATCCAACAAAAGAAGGGTCATTTTTAACTATATATGTTATATCTATTTTTGATGGTAAAAAGACATCAAGTGATATTTTTAATCAATATTAAGATTTCTATGATATTTTTTATAAGAAAAATATAGATATTTTTTTAGAGCATCAACCTTATAATTATTTAATTAATTTATAAGAAATAATTCTACTATTATTCAAACAAATCTACAGCTTATTATAGAATAAATTGGTTGCATTAAAGGAATTTATTAACAAGAACTTAATTAAGAATTTTATATGCTATTTGAAATCTCTAATATAAGATTTATCTTATTTTTAAAGAAAAAAGATAGATCTCTATGGATGTGCATAGATTATTGAAAACTTAACAAGATCACCATTCTTGTTTTATATAAACTATCAAACTAGTAGTATGTATGCACCACATAATTGATTTGTACAACAAGTCACCAATATATCCAACTTATGGCAAACTTCATAGCAAAGTTTTTAATCTATCAATCATTTGGAGACACAAATAAAGACAAAGTGTTGTTATAAAGTTTTTATGATATTTTTTTATAAAATATTAATTTTATTTATTTATTTATTCATATTATCTAAATAATTATTGGACTAAATATCAATTTTCATTATATCATAAGGCACACATATATAAAACTTGTCTTTTTAGTTAGACATGTATCAAAGGTATTATATAATGCTTCTATATAATTTCTAGTTAGATAGAATATAAAGAGGCAAGAATGAAGCCATCTTTATTTTTATCGATGTTTTTTTTGTGAATTTCTTTTTTATCTTTAGTCTTAACTTAAGAATCTTTGATTTTCTTATCTTTGGAAATAGCCATTTTAATTTAATATTATACCATCTTTGAATAATTATCTATTCTTTTCTAATGACATAAGAATGTATTGACCTTTTGATTCTTTGTAATTAATGTCCTTCAAAGAAATTAAATTCTTAGCATTGAATTTAAATTTTATTATTGACTTCTATAATTGACATTGATAATATATAAAATTTCTACTCTAAAAATATTGACAAATTTGTAAGAATCTGCAATAGATGCAAATCTACTTTCACTTTTATTAAGTGTAGTATCTATAATTTTTTCTTTTATATTTATAATAGATTAATTTTAAAAATTCAAAAGTCAAATCAAAAGAAGATAATTCCTAATCTTTAATAACAAATAAAATTTCTACAAAAAAAAATAGTATATTCTTTTTAAAAAAAAATCAATATTAAAAAATAAAAAATAAAAGTTTAAAGTCAAACAATTATAATCTTTAAAATACAACAAAAGAAGTGATGTAATTCATACATTTATAAAAAATAATAAGAACAATAAATTACCATTCTTGTCAAATTTTTAAGAACAACTTATATCTTTATAACAAAGTTCATTTTTATCTACCATATATGTTGCTAAATTCTAAAATATTGCTTGAAATGTGGATTGGAATGAAGAAGTCCTTATTAATCAATTTTGATATGGATTAAAAGTTAACATTAAAGGATTATTATTAATAGTATCAAAAAGAGACTCATTGAAATAATTCATTGCTTAAGTCATTTTATGTAATAATTGACTTTTTGAAAGATGAAAAGATAAAAAATTTGATTAAAAAGGTACAATTGAGGTCATAGAAATAATTTTTAAGTTTTCAAAAACTTACTCACCAAAGCTGAAACCTTTGCAAATTGATACAATATATTTTAAATCTCTCAATGAGTAAGAAAAGATTCAACATTGTCAAGAAAGATTGTATTTATATTATAGAGAATCTAAACATAGTTCTCTACATTATTTAAAAAAGAAATACAATCACAAAATGATGAATACAATTTCCAAAAATGATGATGTATCATAAAATAAGTTTATCTAGCTATAATAAATATCTTACAGTTGGAATCTTATGCAATGCCTAATAAATATTCTATTCTCTTCTTAGACTACTCACTTTATTTTACAATAGATAATTATTTAGGACCACAAAATTATAAAGCTTCTAACATTAGAATTAATAGCCTCAATTAATTTTATAGATGTTATTGTATTATGATACAATCATATGGTAAAAAATACAAATATATGTTGTAGTATAGTTATAATTTGAATAAAAGATAGAAAAGAAGTAAAATAATTTAGTATTAATAATGTATTTAAAAAAATACTTATTTTATATAGCCATAAATAAAAATAGATAAAAAATATTAAAAAATAAATAATATTGATATCTTTAATAAGGAATTAAATATATTATATATTAAAAATTACTTTAAAATACAAAGGATTAACATCCAAAGAAGATTGGTTATCAAGTAGGATCAAAATTAGATCCCAAGGTACAAAACTATGTACGTATAGCATTCCTTGAATTGTTCTCCTAATCAAAGAGTAGAATATAGGAACAAACTTTCAAAGGTTTTGTTTTAAAATTCTTTTCAAGTAATTTGGATGCATATTGAGTTCTTAAGAATTTTTCAAAGTAAGAGATGTAATCAAAGATTTTGGATTTTGAGAAATAAAACAAAGATTACATATTTAAAAAATTTATAGATATTGTAGCAAATCTATAACTAAAAATTTATAGATTTGTTATTTTATTTTTCTTAATTATATTTTATAAATTTGAAGTCAATCAAATGGTTAGATTGAAGAATAAAAGAATTTTATTGGATTATGATCTTAGATATTTGAATTTTAGGATTAGTAAGGATTGCTATGATATTAAAAAAATTTCCAATTTGATTGAAAAAAAAATATGTAAAAGCATTTTGGACTTCGGTATCTACATTTTTTTAAAAAAAATTATAAAATAATTAAATAGTTGTTATGAACATACATAATTATCCCAATATTTACCTATATAATTAAATTAAAGTAGGTAAAAGTAGATTTATTTCATAATATTTTCTAGAAGAGCTTCTTAGAAGCTTCATAGATGTTTTTTTGATTTTATATGTGCTTATAGTTTATAGGTAGATTAGAAACTTAGTCAACAAGTTAATCATGTATTGGTAGCTTACAAAATAAGCTAGTTATATGGCACAAATATAAAATACTTGCCTTGTAAGTTAAGATACATGTAGTGGAAAGTCAACACGTTTTGGAGGTCCTATAGGACATTGCCATGTAGCTCCTAATTAAGAATATATATAGAAGCAAGAATGAAGCCTTCTTTACTCTTGTCAATGCCTATCTAATTTTTAACCTTATTTTCAAGACTTTTTAGTATTCTTGTCTTTGACAATAGCCATTCTAGTTTATAATTATATCATCTTTGATTGATTATCTAGTCTTTTCAAGTGACACAAGAATGTCTTGATCTTTTAGTTCTTTAAGATTCATGTCTTTAACAATAGTTCAACATGAAGCAACTACTATTAAAAGAATAATATTTAGATTTAAAAAATAAGACTATCAACATCCAAGAATTTTAGGAGCTTATTTTATCAATTAAAAAAATCAATTGTACTTATTATTTTCTTAAAAATTGATATGTAAGTGAAATTTTAATTAAAATAAATGGTTTAATTAATAGCTATTGAGATTATTAAATAATTATAGGAATTGATTAGCATTTATTTAGGATTTTTTTAAGATTTTATTATAAATTTTTTAAGATTTTGCTAAAATTATATTAGGATTTTATTAGGACTTATTTAAGATTTTATTATGATTTTACTATATTTTCATCAAAATTTCATTAGGATTTTTTAAAGATTTTTTTAGAATTTTATTAGGACTTCACTAGGACTTATTTAAGATTTATTTAGAATTATATTAAGATTTATTTAAGAATACCTAAGATTTATATTCTTAATTTTTTAAAAAGATTTATTTTTCTTTTTTATTCAAATTAATATAGGATTTTTTAATTATTTTTTAGTAATTTCTTTTAATTTATTTTAAATTTGATTAAAATTTGATCAAAATTGTTAAAGTTTAATTGAAGTTAATTTAAATTTATTTTAGACTTATTAGGACCTTATTGAAATTTAATATTTATCTTCCATAGCTAGGTACTTAGAAATTTTTTAAAAAGAATTTATATAATATAATAACATAGACTTTATTATAAAACATAAAATATTCTAAATCAAAAAAATTGAGGTTGTACATGTAGAAGTTATAGATAGTTATTTGTTGTCTTATAAAAATATTATATATAAATTTTTTTCTTTAAATATAATAATTAATGGTAATAATAGCTTAATACTATTTAATATTATTTGATTTCTCTCTTATCTAATTATTTTAGGTTTATTATGGCTTAAAAAGTATTAATCTTAAATAGATTGAATTTCTTATAATCTTAATTTTTCTAATAGCATACTTCAAACATTAGTTATTAAGGTAGAAAATTATAATTTTAATACAATCAAATCCTTATTGATAAATGCAAGAACTTTGTTGCAGGTAGCAAAAGAAAATTACCTTTTATTATTTATACTACATCTATTTTTAATGGAAGAAAGACTTTAAGTGGCGTTTCAAGTAAATATTAAGATTATCAAGTTTTTTTTTGAAAAGAAGAATGCAAAATTCTCTTTCAAAGCATTATTCTTATAATTACTTAATTGGTCTTTTAAAAGAATCTCAATTGCCATTTGGACTAATTTATAGTTTATCACAAAATAAGTTGGCTATACTAAAAGAATACATTAACAAAAATCAAGCTAAAAACTTTATATGGTACTTAAAATCTTTATAAAAAGCTCATATCTTATTTGTGAAGAAAAAAGATGGAACAATGTAAATGTGTGGATTATTGATGACTTAATAAGATCACTATGAAAAATAGATATTTTCTATCTTTGATATTAAGAATTCTTAATCAATTAAATTAAGCCAAGTTTTATATAAAAATAGATTTATGAAGACTATAAATCCTAATATGCATTAATTTTTTTTTAAAATATATATATATTTCAAATAAAATATGGATATTTTGAATATAATATCATGATTTTTAGACTCACAAATGTACTAATTGATTTTTAATATCTGATTAATGATGTTTATTAAGAATTTTTAGATGATTTTATTATTTATTATTTAAAAGACATCTTGCTTTACTTCAAGAATATCATAGAGCATGAACTTCATTTTTTTTGTATTTTACAAAAACTTAAAGATGCAAGATTCAATGCCAAGATGGAAAATTACATATTTCATATAACTTAAGTTGACCTCTTAGGACATATGATTTTAAATGATGGCCTTATGATAGATCTTAAGAAAGTTCAAACTATAATAAATTAGAAGATTCCTAAAAGAATTAGAGATGTCTAATATTTTTAAAGGTTTATCAATTATTATTTTGAAGTTAAAGAAATTCTATCTTTAAATAATAAAATCAACATTGATTGTTGATTCAAATTTTTTCAAGTAAGTTTAATCAAGTAAATCTTCTTATTTATGATATTAAAAAAATCTATTTAAATTTCATGATACTTCAAAATTTAAATGTAAAAATAATCTATTCTATTTTGATAAAAATTTATATATTCTAAACTATAAAAATGATTATGTGCTCTTCAATCTTATCACAACTTTTCAACTGCAAGACATTTTGGATATAACAAGACTCCTGAACTAATATGTAAAGATTTTATGGCTTTAAATGTGGAAGGCACTTAAAGAATTTTTATAATAATATAATATTTTTTTAAGATCAAAAACTCCTTCTCATTGCCTTTATGAACTTCTTCAGCCATTACTAAAATTTGAAACAATCATGATCTTTTGTTTATATAGATATTATGAAAAATCTTTTATTTTTAAATTTTTAAGATTTTATATATTTAATAGTAGATTATTTTATTAAGATAGCATATTTTGTACTATGTACAAAAACTATCATAAGTAAAAAAAATAACTAAATTTTTCTTTGACAATATTTATTGCTATCATGATTTTTCAAGAGATATTATATATGTTAGAAGAACCGAATTTTTATCAAATTTTTTGAGAACCTTTTTTTAAATATTGAAGATAGACATGTAACTAACTTTGAGTTTCCATCTTCAAATTCATAAAAAATAAAATAGATGAATCAAGTTTTTGAATAATATTTGAAGTATATAATCAATTGCCATCAAGATGATTGGATAATTCTTTTGATTTTAGTAAAGTTTGCCTATAATAACATGCAACCTTCTTTTATTGAATAAATATATTTTTTTATTAATTTTGATTATTATTCATCTCTTGATAGCTTCAAATTTTTTAAAAATTGATAATCTTAAGGCCAAATTTTTTTTAAATTATTTATTTAAATAATATGCAACAATGAAGATATAATTAAAAAAACTCAAAAATAACAAAAGTTAAATTTAAATACTTATTGTAATAAATAGCTTAAATTTCACATAGGCAATAAGATATGATTATTTTTTCATAATATCAAGACTAGTCACTCTTATAACAAGTTAGATTACTATAGACTGAAACCATTTTTAATTTGTGAACAAGTCAATTTAATTGCTTATCAATTACATCTATTTAAGTTTATGAAGATCTATTTCATTTTTTATATGTCTTTTTTTGAGCGATATAAAATAGAGGATATACCATAAAGAAAATAAATGTCTCTTTCCTATAGAAGTAGATAATAAACAAGAGTTTAAAGTTGAAGAAGTCTTAAATTCAAAGCAACACCAAAATAGGTTAGATTATCTTGTACATTAGTATAGGTATGATATTAATGAATGCACATGAGATCCATCTAAGAATCTTTTAAATATATAAAAGAAGGTTGATGCTTTTTATTGACAACATCTATCAAAATGAAGATGAAGAGTCAAGCAATTTCTTGTTATATTAGAAATAAGATTTAGTGAAGTTTATATTCTATCTTCTATCTTTGTTTGTAGTTTTTGTATATTTATGGCTTTAAAGATCCATTAACTAATAGATTCAACTTAAAAATTATTATTTACTAAGTTATTAGATGATATATTAAATTTCTCACAACCTTCAAGATAACATGATAGAAATAAAGATCCTCAAGAAAAACATGTATTTTATTAAATATATGGTAAAATATAACTTGTTTGGTATCACAACCTTGGAAGAAACTTCTAATATCTGATAATATTATTAGAAGTAAAAACCTTCTCTTATGATATTTCAAATATTTTATTTGAAAGAACTAATATAGATCTTAATAATAATCAAATATCATTGTGGTCTTCCTACCTTAATATAAAATATTATTGATAGCTAAAAAGATTTATCAACTATTTTTAAAAGAAATAAAGATTAAAATATGTAGCCAATATAATTTGTCACATCTTAGACTTTGTCAATGTATAATTATTGCTCCTTATGGAACTTGTTTCTAAAAGATATAATAATATTACATATATATTAAATATTAAGGACATAAACCTCAAAAAATTAAAAGGTCAATACACTCTTGTGTCATTCAAAGAGACTAAAAAATCACTCAAAGATGATATAGTATTAAATTAGAATGATTATTGCCAAAGACCAAAAGATTGGAAAGATTTGAAATAAGACTAAAGACTATAAAGGCATTTATAAGAGTGAAGAAGACTTCATTCTTGCCTCTATATATATTATCTAACTAAGAGCTATATAGCAATATTTTGTAGAACCTCTAACACGTCTTAACTTTATAAGATATGTACCTTAACTTGCAAGGCAAGTTCTTTACATAGATACCACATAGTCAACTTGTTTTATAAGCTATAAATACGTATAGTATGTAGTTAACTTGTTGGCCAAGTTTCTAACCTACTAATTAATTAAAAATACATGTAAAGTCAAAATTGCATCTATGAAGTTTCTAGAAAGTTTTTATAAAAGATATTATAAAATTATTATTTTTATCTATTTCTACTTGATTATATAGTTAACTATTAGAATAAATATGTATGTCCATGATATTACCCCTCCTTCTAGAAATGAATTCTATGAGGAGCAGACATCATCTTTCAAGAATCTTATTTTTCTTTATTTTGATTTTAATGAATGTCGTCAATAAAAAGCATCAACCCTCTTTACTGAATTTACAAGATTTTTTACTGGCTTCCATGCACATTCACTAATATTATATTTTTATTAATGAATAAGTTATTACAATCGATTTTGGCACTATTATGAATCTAAAACTTCTTCCACTTCAAATTCTTAATTATTATCTACTTTTATAAGAAGAGATGGCATTTGTCTTCTTTTGAAGATATTCATTGTCTTATATGGCTCAAAAAGAGACATATAGAATACAAGATGGATATTCATTGAGTCCAAAAGAAATAATCAATAAGCAACAAGATTAACTTATTTACAAATAGGAAAAGATTCAAACCTACAATAGTCTAATTTATCACAAGGATGAGTAGTCTTGATATTGCAATCAAGTAACTATATCTTATCATCTACATTACATTGTAATTATTCTTTGTAATAGGTATTTACATTACTCTTTTATCATTCTTGATCTTCTTTTAACAATGCCTTCATTGTTATATGTAGCTTTGATAAATGATTTTTCAAATCTTTTGCTATAAGATTATCAACTTTTGAAAAGTCAAAAGCATTAAGTTATGGATGATAACCATAATTGGTAAAAAAAAGTATTTTTTGAATAAAAGAATGTACCAAATTATTATATGAAAACTGTGCCAATGGTAAAAAAAAATTATCCAATTATCTAAATGTTAGTTGATAAGATATCTCAAATATTGCTCCAAAATTTGATTCATCCATTCCATTTATCCATCAATTTTGGCATGAAATATCAAAAAGAGCTTTATATCTAGCTTTAGAATCTTGAAAAAAATTTCCAAAAACTTGATATAAATTGAGTTTCTTTATCTAATATAATATCTTTGAGCAATCTATGATAGTGATAGATATTGTCAAAAAAAAAACTTAGTTGTTTTTTTATTTGTGATAGATTTTTTACATGGTATAAAATATACTATCTTGATAAAATGATCTACTATCATGAATATAGAATCATAAAAATCCAAGATTCAAAGATCAGTAATAAAATCCATAGAAACAAAAGACCCCAATTGTTCTAAAATAAGTAATGGGTGAAAAAGTCCATAAGATTGATGACAAGGAATTTTTAATCTTGAACAAATATCACATGATTATACAAAGTCTTTGATTGCCTTTTACATTTGAGGCTATTAAAAATCTTTGGATGTTAGCTCCAAAGTCTTATTGTATCTAAAATATCTAAGTGCTAAAAAATCATGATGAGCTTGAAGAATACATAATTGTATTTTGCCTTCTAGAATGTAAAATCGTCCCTTAAAATAAAATAGATTAATCTTGAATTTAAACTTAGAAGTATCATAAGACTTAAAAGAATTATTCCTAATATCATGAATAAGAGGATTAAAGAATATACATGATTGAATTTGCTTGAGAAAGATTGAATCAACAATCAATGTTGATTTTTTTTACTCAAAGGTAAAAATATTCTAACTTCAAGAGAATTATTCTTTGTTAATCAAAAGATGCATGTTCTTCTTTTGGTATAAGACAAAAATATCTAGAAAGAGCATATAATAAACTTTGTTGTATTTCATATTGATAAATGAACTTGAAATCAAATCTTGATAAAAACATGCTTCAATGGGCTTGGCCACAATTTAAAACACATGCCAATATAAAGTATTCAAGATTCTTTTCATTTATATATATAGCAACTAGATTCAAGGTTTCTTCTAAATATTGATGCCATACTTGAAATGAATCTATAATTGTAAGATGCACTTTGTTGTAGATCTTGTAGTTAATTTTTATTTCTAAAAGTTTTTTGGAATGAAAAGCTATAAAGTAGAACTTGTCATTTTCTCCTATTTATAACAAAATAAGTTTCTATAGTAAAGTTTGATGTATTTATTTCTATGAAGAATGCCTTAAAAAAATCCATGAAATACAAAATTGATGCATTTATTTCTATGAAGAATGCCTTAAAAAAATCCATGCAATACAAAATTGATGCATTTATTTCTATGAAGAATGCCTTAAAAAAATCCATGCAATACAAAATTGATGCAAAAATAAATGTTATCTTCAAGGCTTTAAAATATTCTTTCACTTCTTTACTCTATTGAAGTTTCTCTTTACATGTCAGACATATAAGAAGAACTGTACTATGAAAAAAATTCTTAATAAAGATTCTATAATAATTGGTAATTTTTCATAAAATATTGCACATCTTTGATTTTTTTTGAGATCTTCCAATCCATGATAATTTGAATCTTTTTTAGATCCATCATTAGTCTTACATTGAAAATGATGTATCCTATGAAGTCAACTTGAGTAATGTGGAATAAATACTTTTTTATTTTGGAAAATATCATGCATTTCTAAATTTTTGTAACATATGACAAATATGAAGTTCATGTTCATCTATGTTCTTAAAGTAAATGAGGATGTCATGTAAATAATAGCTAATAAAATTATCAAAAAACTCATAAATAATGTCATTCATGAGATGTTAAAAATTAGCAAGTATATTTGTGAATTCAAAAGATATGAAATTTTATTTGAAATATCTATACCTAATTCAAAAAGAAGTCTTTTATTCATCTCTTTTTTTATATAGATTAGGTTATATGCTTATTATAGATCTATTTTTATATAAATCTTTGTTTAGGTGAGTTGATAAAGAAATTTTGAAATTAAAAGTAGAGAATACCTATTTTTGATGGTAATCTTATTAAGTTTTAGATTATCTGCACATATCCACAAAGATCTATCATTTTTCTTCACAAATAAGATAGGAGCTTTTATTGGAAATTTTGAATGGCATATGAAGTTTTTAACCAAGTTCTCATTAATGTACTCTTTTAGTACAGCTAACTCATTTTGTGATAAGTTGTAGATTGGTCTAAATGGTGGTTGAGCTCTTTCTTGCAAATCAATTGAACAATCATAGGATCAATGCTTTGGAAGAATATTTTCATTTTTCTTCTCAAAAATGTCTTGAAAATCTTGATACTAGCTAAGAAAATTATTTAATATCTTTTCACCATCAAAAATAGGCATGGCATATATAACAAAAGATAAAATTTCTTTTGTTTTATATAAAAAAGCTTTTTTACCTATTAGTAAAGATTTGGATGTATTAGACTTATGTATTTATACTTAAATAATAGAATTTTAGATCAAACTAAAAGAAAAATAAAGATT
This sequence comes from Physcomitrium patens, assembly GCF_059467195.1. Taxonomy (NCBI): domain Eukaryota; kingdom Viridiplantae; phylum Streptophyta; class Bryopsida; order Funariales; family Funariaceae; genus Physcomitrium; species Physcomitrium patens. Next base: position 8,039,164 of record NC_143429.1, read on the forward strand.
ATAAGAAATCTAATTTATTTGAAGATTATACTTTTTTAATTATAATAATCATAAAATAACTAAATTATAGGGAGATTTTATTACATTAAATATTACAATGCTATTATGATCTTTAATTGCTATATCTAAAGAAATAGTCTCATGAATAAAATCGTTAGAAGACAATAAACAACCATCTATGACTTTTATAAGTATAGATTTAATTTTCTTAACTAAAAATATCTTTTATTTTTTGACAAAATCTTCATTTATAAAACATGCTGAGGCTCTTGAATTTAATAAGATTAAGACTTTGTGATTTTTTGGTCCTAAATAAACTTCTATTGTAAAATGAAGTAAAGGATCTAAAGAATGAATAAGACCTTTATTAGGTATTATGTAAGATTTCAATCACATGGTTTCTATTGTAAATAAAAAAAACTTGCTTTTCAATACATTGTGTTCTTTAGAAACCATGTTCTTTATTTTGTGATTGCATTGATTTTTTGAATAATATTGCATTGTAAGCTTAGGTTCTTCACAATATAGGCACAAGCCTTTTTAATAATGATGAGTCTTTTTTTACTCAATAAGAGGTTTAAAATGTACTATAACAATTTATATAGGCTTTAGTTATCAAAGACATGAATCTTGAAGAAAGAAAGTCTTCAATATACTCTTGTGCTATTAAAAAAAACTAGAAAGTCACTCAAAAAGTGATGTAATATTAAACTATAATAGCTATTGCCAAAAACAATAAGATTAGAAAGTCTTGAAATAAGATTAAAGACTAAAAAGGCATTGATAAGAATAAAGAAGGCTTCAATTTTGCCTCTATATATACTCTTTAACTAGGAGCTACATGGCAATATTCTATAAGACCTCCAACATATTTTGACTTTGCTAGCTACATGTTTTAACTTACAAGGCAAGTTATCTATACATGTACCACACAGTTAGCTTGTTTTATAAGCTACTACATAGAATTAACTTATTCCATAAGCTACCAACATGCAATTAATTTGTTGGCCAAGTTTCTAACCTGCAAATATATCTAAAATCAAAATTATATCTATGAAGCTTCTAGGAAGCTTTTTTAGAAGACTTTATGAAATTAATCTATATTTACTTACTTTTATCCATTCATATAAGTAATTATTGAGGTAAAGGTATATGTCTATGACATTATCCTTTCTTCTAGGAACAAATTCCATGAAGAGCGGTCATCATCTTTCATAGATCTTTACAATTTTTCATCTTAGTTTTGATGGATATCGTCGATGAAAGGCCTCAACCTTCTTTATTGTATTTACAAGATTCTTTGCTGTCCTCAAGTACATTCACTAATATCATATCCATACCAATAAATAAGATGTTTCAACCTATGTTGGTGTTGTCTTAAGTCTAAGACTTCTTCCACCTCAAATTCTTGATTATTATCCACTTCTATAAGAGGAGGTGATATTTGTCTTCTTTTTGAGATATTCACTATCTTATATAGCTCAAGAAGGGACACATGAAATACAAAATTGATCTTCATAGACTTTAATAGATGTAATTGATAAGCAATATGATTGATTTGTTCACAAATAGAAAAAGGCCACAGTCTATGATAGTCCAACTTATCACAAAGATGAGTAGTCTTAATATTGCGACAATGTAATCATACCTTGTCACCTACATTGAATTGTAATTGCTCCTATCGATTGGCATCAGTGTTGATCTTTTGTCTTTCTTGAGCTTCTTTTAATTGTGTCTTCATTATTACATGTAGCTCTGACAAACAATTTGCTAAATCTTTCATCAAAGGATTATCAACTTTTGAAAAGTCAAAAGTATCAAGTTATAGATGATTACCATAATTGGCAAAGAAAGATGTTTGTTAAGTGGAAGAATGTACTGAATTATTGTATATAAACTCTACCAATGGCAAAAGACTTGTTCAATCATCTTGATGATAGTTAATGGTATACCTCAAATATTGCTTCAGAACTTAATTTACATATTCCGTTTGTCCATTAATTTGAGGATAAAAATTCAAAGAGAGCTTTATATCCACTTTTAGAATCTTGAATAGGATTTTCCAAAATCTTTATACAAATTGAGTTCCCCTATCTGATTTAATATCCTTTGATAATCCATGATAGCAATAGATATTATCAATAAAAATCTTAGCTATTTCTTCACTTAAAATGGATTTTATACATGATATAAAATATGCCATTTTGGTGAAGAAATCTAAAATTATAAATATAAAATCATAAGAATTTGAACTTGGAAGATCTGTAATAAAATCCATAGAAATAGAAGACTATAGTTGTTTGGATATAGGCAATAATTAAAGAAATCTATAAGGTTGATGGCAAAGAATTTTGAAACTTGAACAAGTGTTGCTTGATTGTACAAAGTCTTTGATTGCCTTCCATATTTGAAGCCACTAAAAATCTCTTGATATTAGCTCTAAAGTCTTGTTGTATCTAAAATATTCGGCTACTAAAAAATCATGATGAGTTTGAAGGACATATAATTGTACCTTGCCTTCTGGAATATATAGGCAATCTTTGAAATATAGTAGGTTATGCTTGAATTCAAATTTTGAAGTATCATAGGACTTAGAAGAAGTATTTTTGATATCATGAATAAGAAGATTAGAGGACATACTTGTTTGAATTTGCTTGACAAAGGTTGAATCAATAGTTACTATTGATTTTATTGCTTGAAGTTGAAAATGCTTGAGCTTCAAGAAAATTATTCTTTGTTGATCGAAAGATGCATCTCCTTCTTTTGATGCAAGATAAGAATGTCAAAAAAAGATGTTTAATAGACCTTGTTTTTTTTTTGGATTGATTAGTGATCTTAAAATTGAATCTGGATAAAGACATGCTCCAATGGATTTGATGATGATTCAAAACATGTACCACAATGAAGTACTTGAAGTTCTTATGATCTATATATATAGTGATTCAACTTGATGCGTCTTCTAGATAATGATGCTATTATTAGAATGAATTCATAATTACAAGAAACTCTTTGTCATGGATCTCATAATTAATCTTAGTTGCTGAAAATTTCTTGGAATAGAAAGCTACTGGGTGGAGTTTGTTATCTATTCTCATTTATGACAACATGGCATTCATAGAAAGTCTAATGCATCTGTTTCCATAAAAAATGCCTTAGACAAGTTGTCGCAATATAAGATTGGTGTAGAAGTAAACTCCTTCTTTAAAGCATCACATGATGCTTTTGTTTCTTTATTCTACTCAAGTTTGTCTTTATAAGTCAAAAGTTGTCGTATTGTGATTTGGCTATCATGTGAAAATAATGTGATTATATATTTAATGTACAATTTACTTAACAACATGGTGAAAGTCATGTTATTAGATTTTAGTTGGTTGTAGAATGTGGTTAAATTACTACTTTAAAAGGAGGTTGTTTAAAAGGATTATTATTAAAATTTGTATAACTTTATTTCTTTTGATAGTGGCTTTTGAGATTGATTTTGTTGATAGTAATTTTAAATATTTAGAGTCACCTTTATTAGACATTGGTGATCCTTGAAGTCTTATTTTAGTTCAGGGTTTAGGGTGAAATTTAGAGCATATATTGAGTAAATCTTGTAAAGAAAAGAATTAGAGAAGAATTTTGGTAATAAAAATAGAGTTTAAGGCATCCATATAAATGAATGGAGATGGATGATGAAAATCTCCATTCCTATTGATCAAAAATCATGTCCAATGGACTTCGAGGAGGCTACCTGAGGCTATATTAGAAATTAGGATTAGTATTTTGGAGGGATTTAAACTTTGAAGACTAGGATTAGAGAGCTCAGGTTTTTGGCTATGATTTTGGTACAAATCTTGTTTGATTTGGAGTTTATATAAAGGAGATATAGGCACTCAAAGTTAAGGTGTTGATTTAGGAGCTATTATCACAATTTTTGATATAACGCATGTATACAGAAGGCAATTGAGGATCGGCAACCACAACTAAAGAAAAAACTTTTGTGGCTACACTTTTTGCATATTTTCTATTAGATTCCAAGTTGGAATAAAGGAGATATTGGATTTTGAAGTCAGCACATGCAATCTAAGGATAGTAAGTAATCCAATTTACTACTAGTTGTGACTTAAGCTATATCTTGAGCAATTTGACAAGGTTTTGGTTCAAAATTTCAGATAATGTGTATATTCATGTTAATAAACTTTGTATATAAGTTTGATGGCATATGAATATTGAATCCTTGAGATATTAAGAAAATAGTGCATAGAACTTGTAAATTAGGGTTTATAGCATTTGCTAGAGTTTCTTAGATGCCAAAAGTTTGACAATGAATTTGCAGCTGGCTTTTTTTGTGGTAAATTTTAAGAGTTAATTCTACGTATTCTATAAATTTGAAACAAATTGAATAGTTAGATCAAGAATTGTAAATTTCTAAAGTTCAAGAAGAGAAAATCCTTTGTAGAAAAAATATGTTTTGAAGGGATTTTGCTATATTTTGAATTTTATGCAAAATAAAAGAGTTTTGAAAGCTAAGACAAGATATATATAAAAGTTTAAGCTAAAATCTCTAAAGCTAGCTATCTAATGTATTCTTAGATAGCAAATCATGCAATACAACATTGTGTAAGTAGAACTACAACTTGAGAAAACTTCTTGATGAAGATTCAATAGTAATTAACAAAGCCTAAAAAATATTATACATCTTGTATTATTCTTAGAATCTTCCAATCTATGATAGTTTGGACCTTCTTGGGATCCATTATAAGGCCTTCGTTGGAAATGATGTTTCCTAAAAAGTCAACTTGAGTAGTATAGAATATACACTTTTCTATCTTGGCATATAATCCTGCATCTCTAAGTTTCTATAATAAGTGATGATTGGCTAGAAATGCCACTTAACATTTTTCTTCTATTAGAAATGGATGTAGCATATTTAACAAAATATGATCATTTTTTTGTAACATACATGAAGCTCTCGTACCTATTAATAATGGTTTGGATGTATTGGACTATGTACTTCTACTTCACTAATGTGATCTTCGATTATACTACCAGAAAAATTAAAGTTATGAGAAATCCAATCTATTTGAGGGTTATATTTTTCTAGCCATGATAATCCTAAAATAACCAAATTAGAGGGAGATCTTATTACATTAAATATTACTATGCTATTATGATCTTTAATTACTACATCTAAAGGAATAGTCTCATGGATAACATTTCCAGAAGACAATGAATGACAATCTATGACTTCTACATATATCATGTCATCATGTAATACGACTATATAGTGAAATTATAATCAAAATTGAATTTCTAATTAATATCTAATTATCTTAGTTTAATTGTAATTTGAGGTATCTAAACATATCTTTTATAAAAGCCTCTTAGGTTATTTTCTTATCTTAATAATTAGTAGGTTGAAGGTTAATTAGTAATTTTACCTTCTAGGTTATAGAGACTCTTCTACTACCTTAGAAAGACCATAAATTGATGAAATCATGTTAGAAGAGGTAAATAATTAGTATAGTTGGTACTAAGGTTAAGTTAAGAGTAGGATTGGGCTAAAAAATCCTTAGGATAGGATAAATTGATACCTGGGGGTCAACCGTTTGTGAGACAAGGTCGAAATCAGACCTTTGGCTACTAAAATGACGGCCTAGGACAAAATAGGGTTTCATTTGAAGATCGGAGATTAGGATTTGAAAGCTAGCTTAAAGTTCTTTCCAGAGTCGTAAGAAGTGTTTTGAGAGGGTTTTGGAGGACTTAACAATTATTTTTCAAAGTCGGGATTTGTATCATTGATTTGGATTTTATATAATATAATTAGAGCTAGCAATTTTTGCTAGTTTGTGAAATTGGCATGACATCTACAGTTGAAAATTTGGTACTATTTGGATTATTAGGTGTATATACACTTTCTATGATATCTGAAGATCTATTAGTCAGATTAAGGTGAAAATTGGCATGGTCTTGGAGGACTAAAAGATCAAACTACACAAAAATTTTGAGACAAAGTTAAAAATTGGAGAAAGAGAAATCATTGCTGGAATTTCTACTTCATTTTTCAAGTTGGCAGCCTAGTGACATTGGTGCAATTTTGGAGGTTTTCTCACAATCTGTAAGTTCGATTGGGCTAAAAATTCTTGAGTATTTAAAAGACTTGTATTGACAATTTCATACAAAATTCCACATCAAGTGGATGGTCGGATTAGATGTTATAGCTTATTAAAGCTCACTGATTAGGATTGGAATTTACAAGAAAAATCTACATTGCTTAAATATGAAAGTAACAAGGTAATTGGGATTTATGTATGATTAAGACTACTAAGAAGAGTATTTTAAGCACTTTTGAATTGAAATTCAGATTATATTCTTCTCGCATGGATGAAACCTATTAAGATTTCTTGGCTACTTATGAAACATAATCTCACCTTCCACAGCTAAGTGCCTAGTGCATTCCTCAGCAAAACAACACGTAATACGACAATGGATTTAGTTTTCTTTACTAAAGATATATCTTATTTTTTAATAAAGTCTTCATCTATAAAACAAGCTGAGGCTCATGAATCTAATAAGGCTAAGACTTTAAAATTTTTTAGTCTTAAACAGATATCTATTATAAAATAAGATGAGAGATTAGAAGAAAGAATAGGACCTTTGCTAGGTGTTGCATATGATGTTAGCCACACAGTCCTTATTGTAGCTAGAACAACTCGTTATCCAACACATTATCTTTTTTGGCAATTAGGTTTTTTATTTTATAATTGTGTTGTTTCTTTAGACAATATGAAGTAGTATGTTTATCTTCTCCACAATATAAGCGTAAGCCCCTTTGACATCGTCAACTCTTTTCTTACTCTGTGAAGGATTTAAAATATACCGTATCAATATGTATTGGTTCCAACTTTGATTAATAAGTTTTTAAAAACTTAAGAGCTACTATTATTATTTGATTTATTCCTCTCCATCCATATTTTTATTTTCAACGTCTTTCAAATAATCAATTGTCATATATAATGGTTTGAGCACTAAATTGTTTCGAAGATTCTATCCTTAACATTGTTAGTATAAGTCTTTGATATTGTCTTTCAACCCATATCAAAATTGATTGATAAGGGCTTTTTTATTTCAATCCATGTTGCAAGCGAGGTTTTAGAATTCAACAGCATATATAGTGGCTGACTGTGATTCTTGTCATAAAAATAAGAATTTGATCTGTGCTACTCATTTTCAATCACTTTTTTCAAATGCAGCGGTAAATATTTCTAAGAATGAATTTAAATCATAAAAAGTCATGAATCTTTTTCCATCAAAGGTGCAAAAAAAGAGAGAATACTTCCAAATAGAAGTAAGCCTATGAAGCCGACTTGAGTAAATCCATTTGCCTAGTAGAAAAGGTGTAACCTTAAATAGAGCTTAACATATTATAAAAACCCTCAAAATTTTGATCTTGTTCCATTAAACTTCTCAAGCATATTAATTCTTGTCTTTCTTGAGCTTATAGAAGTAAGACCCCCTAAATTTGATTGTAAGATTGATTGACTTGTTTCCTTCAACTACATAACTTCTTCATATTTTTGTAATGTAAAATGGCTAATAGGTGAAAGGGTGAAGAAAATATCATATTTTTGAAGATCTTATTTTAAATATATTATAACAAATTATCTTGAAAAATTACATAACAGTCAAGGAGTAGAAAAATTAAAGGTGTTAATACTACCTTTTTGTAAAATAGACTTCTATTTACTTTGTAGAACTACAAATAGAGCAAAATAAAGTAGGTTATAAAAATAAATAATATAAATACCTTTGAAAAGAAATTAAGAGTAGTTTCTAGTAAAATTTATCTAAAAAAATTAGATACTGATACCTAAAGAAGGTGTCATGAATATATATATTTACCTCAATAGTTACTTATATGATTAAGTAGAAGTAAGTAAAATAGAATAATTTCATAAAGTCTTTTAGAGAAGCTTCCTAGAAGCTTCATAGAAGTGGTTTTGACTTTAGATGTGTTCATAAGTTATAAACTTGGCCAAAAAGCTAACTTTGTATTAGTAGCTTGTGGAACAAGTTACCTCGATGTAGTAGCTTGTAGAACATGCCAACTATGTGGCGCATACATAGATAACTTGCTTTGCAAGATAAGATATGTGGCTAGCAAAGTCAATACATATTGGAGGTCCTGTAGGACATCGCTACGTGGCTCTTAGTTAGATAATATATATGGAGACAAGAGTGAAGCCTTTTTCACTCTTATCAACACCTTTCTAGTTTTAGTCTTGTTTCAAGACTTTCTAGTCTTCTTATTTTTGGCAATAGCCATTCTAGTTTATATTACATCATCTTTTGAGTGACTTTCTAGTTCTCTTCAGGGATAGAAGAGTATATTGAGGATTCCCTTTCTTTGAGATTCATATCTTTGACACTTTGACAAGAGTGCTAACATATTATATCTATCTTGTTCTAAAAGTGAGTGGATTATCCTACTTCTATTATTGTATTTTGAAGGTTGCGAACTATCCACCTTTAAATAAAAAATCTTGTTTTCAACACTGATCTTTTTTTTAAAGAGAGTAGATTATTTCTCTTTATGAGATTTATTTTTAGAAGTTGTGGATTACTCTTCTCTAATTTAACTTTTGAATTCGTTTGAGTTGTCTATGGAAGGAAAGATTATGGATGCTACTCTCAATGGAAATGAGAATAAATTTGTAACTATAGCAGATCTTCACGAGCTTGTCAACACTCTAAAAGTAAAAATCTCATGTATTTCTAATGTGAATCATGGAAGTACTATACCTACACCTATGGAAGAAGTTTAGAGTCTGCAATAAGAAGTTGTGCAATTGAAAGAAACAAGTAAATCAATGTCACAACCAAATCCAAGGAGTTTTGCTTCTATAAGTATGACAGGGACAAGGATTAGTATGCCTGAGAAGTTTGATGGAACAAGATCAAAATTTTGAGGATTTTTGCAACAAGTCAAGCTCTATTTAAGGTTGCATCCTTTCCAATATCCTCATGGATTTATCCAAGTCGGATTTATAGGTGCACTACTACCAAGAAGTGCTATCTCTTGATTTGTAGCTTTAATTGAAAAAGATTTACGACTCTTTTATGATTTGAATTCATTTCTAGAAGTGTTTATAGCCACATTCAGAGAAAGTGATCTAGAACAAGTAGTAGAGACCAAGCTTCTATCCTTACGGCAAGGATTATGATCAACCACTACATATGCTATTAAATTTCAAAATCTTACTTGCGATGTGGACTGGAATGACAAAGCACTTATTAATGAATTTTGATATGGATTGAAGGATAGCGTCAAAGATTTGTTATTAACAATTCCAAAAGTAGAATCTTTAGAATGATTTATTACTCAAGCCATTGCATGCAACAATCGTTTATTTGAAAGGTATTAAGAACAAAGATTTAGTTGGAGAGAAACAAGTCAAGTAATGGCGGCTGCTCTCAAGTTTTCTGACATGTATTTGTCAAAGCCGGAACCAATGCAAATTGATATGATACATTTTAAATCTTTCACAAAGCAGAAAAAGACTCGATGTCACCAAGAGGGATTATATTTATATTACGGAGAAGCTTAGAACACTGCTCAATATTGTCTAAAGAAGCAACACAATTATAAAATAAGGAGCACAATTACCAAAGAAGATAGTATGTTAAAAAACAAATTTCTCTAGCTATAATAGGGACTATACAGCTGAAATCTTGTGCAACACCTAGTAAAGGTCCTATCTTCTCCTTAGACCTCTCACCTTATTTTATAATAGAAGTATATTTAGGACCTAATAATCACAAAGTCTTTGTCTTGTTAGATTCACGAGCCTCAGCATGTTTTATAGATGAAGATTTTGCTAATAAACAAAAAATACCTTTAGTGAAGAAAGTTAAATCCGTACATGTAGAAGTCATAGATGGTCATTTGTTGTCTTTTGGAAATGCTACCCATGAAACTATTTCTTTAGATATAGCAATCAAAGATCATAACAATGTAGTAGTATTTAATGTAATAAAATCTCCCTCTAATCTAGTTATTTTAGGATTATCATGGCTAAAAAAATATAATCCTCAAATAGATTAGATTTCTTGTAACCTTAACTTTCTTGATAGTATAATTCAAGATCATGTTAACAAAGCAGAAGTATGTAAGTCCAGTGCATCCAAACCTTTACTAATAGGTGCAATAGCTTTCATGCATGCTGCAAAAGAAGGATCATCTTTTGCTATATATGCTACACTCATTTCTAATCGTGAAACAATGTCGAGTGGTATTCCTGAGCAATATCAAGAATTCCAAGATGTTTTTGAAAAGAAGAATACAGATATTCTTTCCAAGCATCGACCTTATGATTATTCAATTGATCTCTAAGAAAGAACTCAACCACCATTCGGACCAATCTATAGCTTATCGTAGAATGAATTGGCTGCATTAAAGGAGTACATTGATGAAAATTTGGCAAAGAACTTCATATGTCATTCTAAATCTCCAGCCGAAGCTCCTATCATATTTGTGAAGAAGAAAGACGGATCTCTACGAATGTGTGTGGATTATCGAGGACTCAACAAGATTACCATCAAAAATAAGTATCCTTTGCCTTTGATTTCAAGACTTCTTGACCAACTCAATCAAAAAAAGATCTATACGAAAATAGATCTATGAAGAACATTGTAGAATAGATATTAATTTGTTTTTGTAAGATAATGATAAAATAGATTAATAGTCCATAGAATAGTCAGTTTAAGAGGACAGATGGTTGATTTAATTATTAAAAGTGATTAATTACAGGATTATGATTAGGATCTAGAAATCAATAGCAATTATATAGAAGTTGTAGAAGTTTGTTGGAAGGCCAAACTGTGATACTCATGAGTCGGGATTAAGCTTGGTGCTTCTTCTTTGTTTTTTTTTGTTTTTTTTGTTGTTGAAGAGTAATGGATAGTTTTTGAATACTGAGAAGTGAGTCTGTGGAATAAATCAGAGATTGATTTATGAGTTATTGATTATGTAATTAAAGTACTGAGTGATTGAATTATATGAAAAGTTATTAGAAGATTGATTATGGATGGAAGATTATGATTGTTGTTTATTGAGAGTTGTGTGTGTGTGTTTTGACAGAAGAAGTCTGTGATTACAAGAATTCTGTGAATTCAGGTTGGTTGTAATGAAGTCTATTATTCTTATTATTGGATGGAATTTATTGAGTTTTGAGCGGTCTTTTGAAAGTGCAGGGTTACACATTGTGGTTATCAGTTGATGAAGGAGTATTGTTACTGGGAGGAAGCATTGTAGTATTTCTTAGTATTTTAGTGGTTCAAAATACAGTTAATTGTGTGACCCTAACAAGTGAAACTCATATGCTTAGTCTTTCTCTGTATTCAAATTTCCCTATATAGGTTTATTCTGGAAAGAATTGTAGAATAAATAAAACGGCAATCTCATTTTGGCACCACTACCGAGGATTGACAATAGCATTGAATGTTAGGAATTAACAGTCAGATGAGTAGATGGAAAATAGGAAGCAAATTTAGTAGTATAAAATGAAAGATTATGATTATTAAGAATGAAAACATTACAGTAAAGAAAACACGCGAATCAAAAGAAAGACAAGAAAGAGTGCAAGCAAGAAAATCGTTGTAAAATGAATAAGAACGCAAGTTAAAAAAGAAGCGTTGACAAAGTTGGATTAAGCCTTGGTTGCATGCCTGTCGACATATCCAAATATATCCAGAAGATGATCGACATCAAATATTTCAGCAATATATATCATTCAAAAAATTACCAAGAGTACTCGCAGAAAATTTTGTCAACAGTCCAGCATATCTCTTGAGCTTGTTAACTACAAGTAGAGGAAATACAAAAGAATTGGGTACTCCATTGGGTACCTTTCCAATAGTAAAAACTACCAATTCTATAAAAATTGGTTCCGTTGTCGTATTACATGCTTTCCTGCTCGAGAACGCGCCGGACGTCTGGTTGTAGAAGGTAGTATGGAGATTCATCGATAGTCAAGCAGTCTATCAATTTTGACTGCTGGAATATAAACGACTGTAACAATGTACCGTAAATCTATACGGATGCTCTTTGACTGCTTGTCGAAGTCCTTTTTGCCCCAGCCGGTAGGTCTCTAGACGTTACAGAGAACCCCGAACAACCCAAACTGTTAATCTTCAATACCGCTTTGTACTTACGATCTTGTATCCACTGACTGTCTTGTTAGATTATCCCAATAAATTTCATTCACTCCGCATACTCAATCCTATAGACGCCCTTTTAATCCTTCAATCACAGACGTAACTCGATTTCACAAAACAGACAAGAGTATTCAAACCCACTTCATTAAAAATCCCGATTCACCATTACAATACTGACTTCAACAGCGATTGCCTCAGCCTTTCCAAAACTCTACGAAGAAGAAAAATCCAAATTCTCTGTCTTTCCTTCCCCGACCCGAAGCATGAAGCTCCTCTCTCTCTAATACCTCCTTTGATCTTCAGAAACCTCCAATGAAAACCAAACTAGTAACCTTGCAAAAGCTTGAAAACTAGCTCCCGCCCAATTCCCAGAGAAGAAAAAAAAAAAATCCCCCCTTTTCAAAACTATATCCCCCCTAACCTTATCCTCTGAATTTCTTCAATCTTCCGTCTTAGATCCGGAATTGGCTCCCACCGTCAAGCTTGGATCTGAAATTGGCTCTCGCTGTCAAGCTTGGATCCAAAATTGGCTCGCGCCGTCAGAGGTTTCTCCTCCGTTTTTACCTTTAAGAAATCCATTTATCGAAAACAACGTTCCCTGAAACAGCACAGAAAACAAGACAGCCTGAAACAGAATCGAACCCCGTAATCGGGACCACATTGAGTCGCCCTACCAATTCAAGTCTCATATTGGATAAGAGTCTAGTAGTAACCTGGATGTTCCCGTAATTGGGTCAAATTGGTCCTCGCGTCGGATTGGCTAAGACCCGTAGTAAGACCTGGATTTCTCGTAATTGGGTTGACCGGCCATTTCAGGTCTCATATTGGATAAGAGGACCCGGATTGGATTCTCGAAATTGGATCCAATTGGCTCTTCGAACCCGTCGTGTGAATTGGTCCTTCTCTTCCTGCTGACTCCCGTTATTGGAATCGAACGGAGCATTTCAGTATGCCCCGAGTGACTGTAATGGAGTGACTGAACCTGACCACTCAGTATTTGCACTGGAGTTGGTCGATGCTCCCAATATTCGAGGTAACTGAATATTAATAAAATTCCCCTTTCTTTTTATTTTCACTGTATACTCGTGTTACAATACGACACCGTAGAATGGCATAAATTGCTTGCCAATAAAGGCCAATTCAGCATATTTCAAAATTCATCATTTTTACCTCCAATTCAATTAATAAACTTATTCAGGAATAATAATAGTAAATCAAGGAGGTTGGAAAGTATGAAAAAGACAATTGAGAAAGGCAATGGTAATTTTATTAAGAGATTAAGCAGCACATTGTCCTCTTCAATGGCGACGGTTGGTCCAGCGGTTCCAATAGCAATACAAATGGATGATATGAGTGATTGCACAATGAGCATGGCTCTATTATCTACTTTTAGGGGTTTTTTGGGTACAGACTCCATCAACATTAGTCTTAGTTTCTGACAACATGTGTAGCCAATAATGGAAGAACCGAAGATATTTGGTTACGATGGTTGCTAGCAACCTTAATGACACGGCATTTGAATAGTACAACTGCCAATCAGTGGATCAATTTCCGAATTGAGAAGCATTGAAGAATACATTTTTAATCCATTTTCGGCTAATAGGTTTTGAAGATTGTCTTCGAGAGAGGTTAATGAACAGCAAAATGATCCTAGGAGAGGCGATGGAATCGTATTATGGCCGGATGGCTGATATACTCAGTATGTGCCCGAATCACCAAATGTCGGAGACATTTATCTTATCCATATTAATCAATGGTTTGCAACCACCAAAGTTAAAAATATTTGTGAAAGAAGCTCAACCCATTACGATGTGTGCATCCCATAATAGAACCAAGGTTTGGAAAGAATGCTATTATGATCAGTTTTTAATTACGGGAGCTACGATGATTCTAGTTCAAGGCAGTTATCAAAATCTGACTTAGAACGAATCAGTGAGTGCTTATCCACAGATGTTAGATATAAGGGCGAATTCCAATGCCAATATTTAGGGACTAGTTAATGTCACCCCATTGCAAGCTATACCACCAAACGTGACAATAACATATGCTCTCTATTTTTTGTATCAACAACAAGCGCTAATTGCAACAAAGTTACCAATAATACCAACTCCAAAAGATTCCAATGAAGCCTTGTTGTTGAACCTGATGAAGAAAAAGGAAGAAATGGCTGTCAATATGGCTAAGGATAAGGAGAAGAGGTAAAAGCCTACAAATATTAGGACCAATATTTGGTGCAATAATTGTAAGGGCTTTAGTCATTTGGTAATAGAATACCCTTCACCCTCACAAATGATGGGTCCATGTACATTTTATGGAGGAAAGCACTTAACAACTAATTCTTGGAATTTGCAAAGGCAACAATAATTCAGTAATCAGACCATGATCCCACCAACTCACTGGGACATCAATCAAGTTCAATCAGAAAATACGTTTGGATGGAATGGAAATCGATCTAATCGACGAAATCAAGCATTCAATAACTTTCAAAGTTCCAATTTTAATTAGAGGTCTGCATCAAACTCTTAGAACTACAAAAAAGAACACCAGAGGTATCAGCAATATGCTCCACCGGCATCATCGAACCAAGTTCTTTCCATTCCAATGGGACAATCTGGATCATTTTCTAACCCTACATGGAACAAGCCTAGTAGGTATATATTAGTGGAGATACCTTTTATGCCTGATGGAGGTACAAGAAGACCACTTCGTTGTTTCCCATTGTAGACAGATTAGCTATTATGCCAGTGAATGTTCCAATCTCAGAGCCAGTGATGATTATGCACCAGTTTGTGGAAATTACAAGTAGTCGGGGCATACTTATCAACAATGTCATGCTCCGTTTAATTTCAATAATCGGAATCAGTAGATCCAAAAACAAGAAAAAATAGAGGAGATAAATCAAGGTCCTTAAGATTCTCCGATAAATCGGATGGAATGTATCCAAGACATTCTTACTAGAAGTCAAAAAAAAGAGAAAAGACCAATTCAACATTTGGGTGATCCTAAAGCAAAGGACCAATGTGACATAATTATGGGGATATCCAATCCAGGTCTTGTTACAAGCCTCTTACTTAGTATGAGACCTGACTCGATTAGGCTACCTAATGAGGTACCAATTACGGAGGCTTCGGATCCATTTCAAGCTGTTCCATTCTCTATGCTGTTCCAAGAAATGTCCTTTCCATTGAAAGATCCTCTCAAAGGCGTGAATTCTAAGGAAAATCCGTCTACGATTTCAATTCCCAGTCTAGGGCGGAAGAATATCTTACCTCAAGGAGTTAAACTCCAACCAATAAAAAGAAAGAGGGCATTGGGCATTATCCTAAATATGAAACTCTATGATATATTGAAGGATCTGGATGCTATTCGGCCTTCTATTTCTATGAAGCAACTTCTAGCAGTCGTACTAGAGTACTGTTCTACATTGAATTCATCGTTAACATAGCATAGGCAACATAATAAGGAAGTTTGTAAAGTCAGTTTGAATCCTATCCCAAGTGCACCAACCATCGATGTTTTGATTGATGGTGTTATGATCTCGGGTGTTCAGATGGATGGTGGTTTTAGTGTCAATTTAATGAACGCTGATACAATGGATGCTTTAGATTTGGAACACTTAGTACCCATGACATTGGTATTACGAATGGCAGATCATAGCTGGATTAAACCAATGGATATTTTATGGAGTGTTCAAACTATAATTGCTAGTATTGCATATGCAATTGACTATATCATCTTTTGGCTACAACGTTTGACTTTATCGTATCCAATTTTATTGGGACAACCCTGATTTTATTAGACGAAGGCCAAAAATGATTGGGGTCAGGATACTTTGACAATTGGCAAGGGCAGCGATAAAATGGTATTACAAATGTATCAAGTACACTATCACGGGGAGTCTCAATTGCTAGCATCTGAATTGACGTCGGACGATGAGTTTAGCACCAATGATGACACAATCACATCGATTATGGAGGCGTCTATAGAGGCAACGCAATGCCCTGAAGTGGTATACCAGTGTGGAGGTCTCAAGGAGTACTTAATATACTCGACGGATTTAGAAAACTCTAAGTACGTTAGTATTGATTGGATGACCAAATATGATGTGCACCATATTCGTGCCCTAGACACATGATTCAGTACTTTGTACATGTTGGACTTATCGATTGATTTTCAACCAATATAGGAGTTGAAATAAAACATCACCGTTGCACCTTTATGTCAAACTATTAACTTGGCAACCACAGCAGAGCCACGGACAATTAAGGTCTATGAAGGTATTAAGGACCAAAAGTTGACCTGTTGGATAGAATTTTGCTTACATCATAAGTCCGCTTTTGCTTGGACTTATGCTGATTTAAAGAATATTCTTGCTAACGTCTGTGAGCATCGTATTATTTTAGAAGAGAACGCTAAACCGGTATGGCAAAGACAACATCACCCTAATCCTAAATATTCTCTCATGGTGAAGGAGGAATTGGACAAGCTTCTTGCAGTTGGTTTTATTTACCGAATATCGAATAGCGAGTGAGTTTCTTCAATCATCATGGTGCTGAAAAAAAATGAAAAAATCCGCATTTGTCAAGATTTTTGAAAATTTAATGCACCCACCAAGAAGGATTACTTTCCGTTGCCTTTCTTAGATAGTATATTGGATGCCATAGTCGATCATGAATGTTATTCATTCTTCGATGGATATTCCAAATATAATCAAGTTTAAATTGTAATGGAAGACTAGCTTAAGATGACCTTTACTACTGATTAGTGCACATTTGCTTCTCGCATGATGCCTTTTGGGTTGTGTAATGTCCCAGCCACGTTTTAGAGAGTGATGACTCAGTCCTTTCAAGACTATCTCTGGCTATTTATGGAGATCTTTTTAGATGACTTTTATGCATTCAATACAAAACATGATCATCTTAATTGTCTCGACAAATGTTTGGTTTAGTGCGTTAAGTTTGGAATATTGTTGAACTCGAAGAAGTGTCAATTTGGTGTTCTGTTCAGTAAATTATTGGGACATATCGTCTCCAGCCATGGTATTGCTACGGATCTTGACAAAGAGCAGCATATAATGAACTTCTCCAAATCAGAGACGGTCTCCGGTGTTCGTAGATTTGTAGGTCATGTCATTTATTATCGAAGATTCATTCATTCGTTTGCAATTATTTGTCAACTTTTAACAAACTTACTGAAGAAACTTCTGTTAGATGGGACTAATCCCATCTGAATCATAGAGTGTACCATGGCCTTTGAAGCATTGAAGTCAAAATTGGTCTCTGCACCAATATTGGTGGCTCTTCATTGAACGGAGTCCTTTCATGTGTACGTTGATGCATTCAATGTGGCTATTGGATCGGTGTTAAGTCAGAAGGATGATAAGGGTCTGGATCATCCTATCTATTATGCCAGTCGACAATTGGTGGCTGTCAAACACAATTACACTACTACTGAACGAGAAGCATTGGATATGATATACTCGATTCAAAAATTTTGGCACTATTTGCTTGGGTATCCGTTTATTTTTTATGTGGATCATGATGCCCTCAAATACATGATTAATAAGCCTCAATTGAGTGGGCGCATTACCCAATGGATCTTACTCTTACAAGAGTTCAATTTTATGATTATTATACGACATAGGAAGAAACATGCCAATGCTGATCATTTATCCCAATTGTCTAATATTCTCGACAACGAGCCTATCCCGAATGCTCTTCTCGATGCCAAATTATTTGTGGTGGATGTGATTTCTCCTGAGTATAGTGAAATCATTCAGTTTCTAACCTTCTACACTTTTTCATTGACTTTCACTGAGAAGCTTTAGAAGCAGCTCATTTTGAAGAGTGTCCCAAAGACAATGATTCACGATGCTTTGTATAAACAAGGCAAATATGGTATTTTACGCCACTGTATCTTTCCAAGTGGAGTACAATCAATTCACAAAGGATGCCATTTGAATAGTTGTGGTGGTCATTTTGCAAGAGATCATATTGCTCGCAAGGCTTTAATGGCCGGATATTGGTAGCCCACAATGTTTTCTAATGCGCACAAATTTGTTTGTCGTTGTGATCCCTGTCAATGAATTGGTCGACCCACGGGCACTTTCACCATGCCATTAGTTCCAATCTTGGTATAAGCACCGTTCAAAAAATGGGGTATTGATTTTGTCAATTCCATCGTACCAGTATCAAAACCTGGCCAGAAGTGATATATTTTAGTCGCCACGGACTATGTAACAAAATAGGCAGAGGCTATTGTTACCCGCCATGATAATGCTAGTACAGTGTTTACTTTTCTATATGAGAATATTATAACTCGATTTGGATGTCCGAAAGAATTGATTAGCGATTGCGGCACCCATTTCCTAAATGCTACCATAGCTGCCTTGACAAACACATATGAGATTAAGCATCAGAAAACCACTCCATATCATCCTCGTGCTATTGGACAAACAAAAAAGACCAAAAAAATTTTATGCAAGGTCTTGACTAAGACAATTTTGAGGGTGGGTATCGATTGGGAGACCAAACTCTTTGCGGCTTTGTGGACATATCGCACTGCATATAAATTAACTACCAACTCTACTCCGTTTCAAGTAGTTTACGATCAAAAGGCAATTTTACCCATTGAGTTTGAGGTTCAAAGTTTACGGATTGTCTTGGATGAATGACTCAGTGAAAAAGAGTCATTACATTCTCGATTGGTAAAATTAGAAGAATTGGATGAAATACGGGCTACAACTCTTTTTCACATGGAAGTAACTCAAAAACGGAGGAAGAGTTACTATGATAGTAAACTGCATCTGAAGATTTTTATGCCCAATGATTTGGTATTACTATATGATAGCCGGTTTAATCATTTTTCCAGAAAATTTTAAGTTCATTGGCATGGGTTGTATCGGGTGATTGAAGATTCTTTCAATGGATCTGTTCAATTAGAGGATTTCATGGGCCATCGCTTCAGAACCTGTATTAACGGGAACCGATTATGGTTATATAATACATAAAATCCGGGACAAGTTTTCATTTTTTTTGGAGGGGTGACTTTGAATGGACACAAGGTAGACCTAAGTATGAGATAAGTGCGTTAAGGTGTAGAGGTGGCTGAAAAGATAGTTAGTAATTATTAATGTGTCAGATGGGACGGAGGTGAAAAATGGACAATATAGATAACATGTTGTCATGATCACCGATAGTAAGAGAATAGGAGTGGGACACCAGTTAGAGGTCATTCTGTATTGTCGTTCTTGGTTATTTTTTGACATTGCTATTTCTTGTATTTCTTATGTTTTCGAGCATAGTAGTTCTAGTTAAGAGTTTGAGAGAGGGAGCATCATGACAATTAAAAGTGTAATGCAAGCTACAGAGAAAGAGGACAGTGGCCGAAACGTGAGAGCTAGACACGCATTAAAACCACCTTCTGTGATAATCGTTACCAATATGGAATCTATGAAGTTGGATATCTGCTGGACGCCAAAAAGAATAAAAGACTTTTGAAATGCGTAGTTATTCTAGTTTTTACACCTATTAGATCACTTACCATTAATTAATGTGTCATTAATGGAGGAATATATCACAAACCATGACCCGGAGGATGGATCGAGTGTGATATAAGGACGAATTATCGGGATTGATGGAACAATCTTGGAAAAGATGCTATGTCTTCTCATTGGAGAAATTACGGTAGGAGCTGATGACTCAAGCGACTTTAGTCGAAGAAGATATTTCAAGGGAGGTATGTCGACCTTTGAGAGGAGCCAAAGTTGGCGGACTGTTGAGATAATTTCACCAAAACTTATGAAATGGTTCCATTTTGTGGTGAAGTGGTTAGGATTATATCGACACTTTACATATATGTTCAAACGGTTATTGTATACAATGGTAGGTGGGTTGGAAGAAATGGTATTTAACTGGACAGCGTACGTAGCTACTCGTATTTATGCAGAGATAGGAGCCAAGTAGAAATTCAAAAAATTCACTTATTTTCTTTGTTCCAATTATGTGTATGCTATGATCACGCACACATTGCATCAAACACCACCAGTAGAGGAAGATCCTGTACCAGTGCTAGTGCCTTCGTAGAGAGAATAAAATTTTTTGGTACAGAATGTCAATACAGCGGATGTAATATACGAAATTAAGGAGTCAAGTCATATAGTGGCACAAGGGGTCGTTCCAGTTATTGAATCAAAATGAGTTCTAATTCGTTTAGCGGTAGAAGAGGAAAATGAAACTCCAATTTTGATAGATATTAATCAGTTTGCATTTCCACAAGGTCGATTGCCCAAAGGAATACTTCTTAAGAATGCTTTATTGAAGCACATTTCACAAATACATTGTATGGTGCGAGCATTGGATGTAGAAGACAGTAGCAAATGGGACTTAGAGGACTCTAAGAAGGTGATATCAAAGCAAAACCAAAGAATTGAAGAACAAGAACGAACGATAAATGAAATTGGAGAATCCAAGCTGGTATTGGGGCTGAAATGGGTTCACCAATATGAGTCTTGGACAAAAGAAAAAAAATACATCTTATAGATTGTGGAAGGACAACGAGACCAATTGATTCAGAATCGCAAGACATGGAATTTGGAATGGGAGAAATTAAAATGCCAGTTGCAAGCAAAAGGAGACAAGGTAGAGTTATTGACGAAAGAGAAAGAAGCATTGAGTGACCAATCCAGATGCAAAACGGAGAAGTTGAGGTCCAAAAACAAAGTTTTACAAGTTGAGGTGGTAAAATTGATGGAAGAGTTAACAGTGAGAAACTAGTCACAAGTGTCAATTGAAGATATTTCAGAATGGATGAGTTAGCAGTAACATCAATTGAAACTTTGGGATGCCCAGATCTTGAAACTGGAGGCTCAAGTCCATGAATTGGATGAATATAATGAAGATCTATTAATCCAGTTGAGGAAGGAGTGGATGGATGGATTGAAGGAGGAAGAAAATTTGAATTTAGAACCGGAATCAATGGAACCTCGATTTGATAATACAGCAAATGATTAATTGGGTGGGCCAGAGGAACTAGTAACTTTGTAGAGTTTTGTTAAGTAATTTTGAGATAGGAATCAATTGTGTGTTTGCGAGGAGGCTGCACAGATAGGAGTGGGGCTATGTAGAATAGATATTATTTTATTTTTGTAAGACATTGATAAAATAGATTAATAGTCCGTAAAATAGTCAGTTTAGGAGGACGGATGGTTGATTTAGTTATTAAAAGTAATTAATTATAGGATTAACATTATGATATAGAAATCAATAGCAATTATATAGGAGTTGTAGAAGTTTGTTGGAAGGCTAGACTGTGATAGTCATGAGCCGAGGTTAAGCTTGGTGCTTCCTCTCTATTTTTTTTTGTTTTCTTGGTTGTTGAAGAGTAATGGATAGTTTCTGAATACTGAGAAGTGAGTCTGTGGAATAAATCAGAGATTGATTTATGAATTATTGATTATGTAATTGAAGTACTGAGTGATTGAATTATATGAGAAGTTATTAAAAGATTGATTATGGATGGAAGATTATGATTGTTGTTTATTGAGAGTTATGTGTGTGTATTTTGATAGAAGTCTGTGATTACAAGAATTTTGTGAATTTAGGTTGGTTGTAGTGAAGTCTGTTATTCTTGTTGTTGGATGGAATTTATTGAGTTTTGAGCGGTCTTTTGAGAGTGTAGGGTTGCACATTGTGGTTATCAGCTGATGAAGGAGTATTGTTACTGGAAAGAAATATTGTAGTATTTCTTAGTGTTTTAGTGGTTTGGAATATAGTTTATTGTGTGACCCTAATAAGTGAAACTCATGCACTTAGTCTTTTCTTGTATTCGAATTCCCTTATACATGTTTATTTTGGAAGGAATTGTAAAATAAGTAAAATGACAATCACAAACATACAACTCAATTCATATCAAAGAAGGAGATGAATGGAAGACTGCTTTTTGAACTAGGTATGGACATTTTGAATATATTGTCATGCCTTTTGGACTCACAAATGCAACGACCACTTTTCAACATCTTATGAATGATGTTTTTCATGAATTTTTAGATGATTTTGTTATTTGCTATTTAGACGACATTCTAATCTACTCTAAGAACAGAGAAGAATATGAACTTCATATTTGTCGCATGTTACAAAAACTTAGAGATGCAAGATTATATGCCAAATTGAAAAAGTGTATATTCCATACTAATTCAAGTTGACTTCTTAGGATACATCCTTTCCAACAAAGACCTTATAATGGATCCCAAGAAGATTCAAACTATCATAGATTGAAAGATTCTAAGAATAATATGAGATGTGTAATGTTTTTTGGACTTTGCTAAATACTATCAAATCTTTATTAAGAATTTTTCTCAAGTTGTACCTCCACTTATACGTTTGACTTGTAGAGAAAAATTTGAGTGGAATAAATGAGCTAAAGTATTATTTGATGTTTTAAAGAAGGAATTTATTTCTACATCAATCTTATATTGTGTTGACTTCTCCAAGGAGTTTTTTATGGAAACAAATGTGTCAGATTTTGCTTTAGGTGCCGTATTGTCACAAATAAAAATGGATTAGAAACTCCATCCAATAGCTTTTCATTCGAGGAAATTTTTAGCATCCAAGATTAATTATGAGATCTATCACAAAGAACTCTTTGCAATCGTGGATTCATTTCAAGAATGGCGTCATTATCTAGAAGGCACCTCAAGTCGACTTACAATGTGTCAAGGACAAGAACTCGATGAAAAAACAGTTCAGACAAGTAAGCCTTCACTCAAAGAAAAGTAACAAAATATGAATAATAAGTATGTATATTGAAAAGAGAAACTAGAATGGCTATTGCCAAAAGACAAGAAAACTAGAGATCCTTGAAACTAGACTAGAAGCAAGAAAGGAGTTGAGAAGAGTGAAGAAGGCTTCACTCTTGTCTCTATATATACTATCGAACTAGGGGCTACGTGGCGACGTTCTATAGGACCTCCAATATGTGTTGACTTTGTAGGACACATGCCTTGACTTACAAGGCAAGTTTTTTTTACGTGTGGGCTACATAGTTAGCTTGATCTTCAAGCTAACAACATGTGTGGCACATGGCCAACTTGTTGACCACGTTTCTAATCCAAAAAGTCAATTAAAGACACCTATGAAGTCAAAGCAGCATCTAGGAAGTTTCTAAGAAGCTTCTATATTAAATATTATAGAATTAACTTACTTTTATCTACTTTTACTTACTTCTACCTATTTCTATATGTAATTATTAGCTTACATGATTATGGCCGTGACATTACCCCCCCTTCTAGAGACGAGTTCCACGAGGAGCGGTCATCATATGTTGAGGAAATCTATGATGCGACGAATTGTATTCGCCACATACTCTGATCTCTGTTCTCTTCGAAGATGATTGATAGGGCCTCTCAACCATCGGTAGTATCCCATATCAAGGCAGGAAGATCATTCAGTTATTTGATCATTGTTGAGGCCTTCGTAACTTCTTTCGAATAGAATATTCGGAACACCATCATGGGTTGTTCCTACCTCTAGCAAAATCACCAAACATCGAGAGTCCATTCCCAAATCGTGATACCAAACGTGTTGTATCTCACCATCTATTCGAAGAAGAACATGTCATTCTTGAAGATCTTCATCTCGATTGCGTCGTCTTAAAGGTTGTGACAATCGTAATGTCTCGTCCAACAGGTCAGCAAACGAAGGTTTTTGAGTTGAATCCGCTGGTTGTTGGCTCTCCATCTAATTAGCGTCACAAATGCAAAGAAGTTACAAACAAGGATAGGAAATTGAAAGTTATCTTGTCCCAATCTTGTCTCTTTTATAAGAGAGATTTTCATCTTAGTTTTGATGGATGTCGTTGATGAAAAACTTTGACTTTAGCTGATGCATTTGCTAGATTCTTGGATGGCTCCCATGTGCGTTCACTAATATCATATCCGCACCAATGAACAAGATATTCCAGCTTATTTCGACGCCGCCTTGAGTCTAATATCTCTTCCACCTCAAATTCTTCATTATTATCTATTTCTATAGGAGGCGATGGCATTTGTCTTCTTCCTTGTATATCCACTGTCTTATATGGTTCAAGAAGAGATACGTGGAATACAGGATGGATCTTCATTGATTCCGATAGATGTAACTGATATGCAACTGGGTTGATCTGTTCAGAAACAGAAAAGGGGCCAAGCCTACGATAGTCCAACTTGTCACAAGGTCGAGTAGTCTTGATATTGCGACGAAGTAGCCATACCTTATCACCTACGTTAAGTTGTGGTTGCTCCTTACGATATAGATCTGTGTTTATCTTTTGTCATTCTTGAGCTTCCTTCAATTGCGTCTTCGTTATTGCATGTAACTTTGACAACCGATTTGCCATATCTTCTGCTGCAAGATTATCAACTTTTGAAAAATCAAAAGTATCAAGTCGTGGATGATAGCCATAATTGGCAAAGAAAGGTGTTTGTTGCGTAGAAGAATGTATCGTATTATTATAAGCAAACTCTGCCAATGGCAGAAGGGTTGTCCAATCATCTTGTTGGTAGTTGATAGTACACCTTAAATATTGCTCCAAGACTTGGTTTACGCACTCTGTTTGTCCATCAGTTTGAAGATGGAAAGCCGAAGATAGCTTTATGTCCACTTTTAAAATCTTGAAAAGGGTCCTCCAAAATCTTGACACAAATTGAGTTCCCCTATCCGATATGATATCTTTAAGTAATCCATGATAGCGATAGATATTATCAATGAAAAGCTTAGCTGTTTCTTCACCAGTGATAGATTTTGTACATGGCATAAAATGAGCCATCTTGGTGAAACGATCTACTATCACAAATATAGAATCATAAGATCTTGAGCTTGGAAGATCTGTGATGAAATCCATAGAAACAGAAGACCATGGTTGTTCTGGTATAGATAATGGCTGAAGAAGTCCGTAAGGTCGATGATGAGGAATTTTTGATCTTGAACAAATATCACATGATTGTACAAAGTCTTTGACTGACTTCCACATTTGTGGCCACCAAAAATCTCTTGATATGAGTTCCAAAGTCTTATTATATCCAAAGTGTCCTGCTGCTGGAAAGTCATGACGTGCTTGAAGAACACGTAAACGTGCTTCTCCTTCTGGAACATATAGGCATCCTTCAAAATATAATAGATTATTCTTGAACTCGAACTTAGAAGGATCATGAGACTTGGAAGAATTATTCTCGATATCATAAACAAGAGGATCTGAGGACATACTGGACTGGATTTGCTTGAGAAAAGTTGAATCAACAGTCAATGTTGATTTCATTGCTCGGAGATGAAATTGCTCTGGTTTCAAGACGACCGTTCTTTGTTGCTCAAAAGCTGCATCTCCTTCTTTTGGTGCAAAATAAGAACGTCTAGATAGGGCATCAGACAAACCTTGTTGTTTTCCTGGCCGATAAGTGATAATGAACTCGAATCTTGACAAAGACATACTCCAACGAGCTTGACGATGATTCAACACGCGTGTTGACATGAAATACTCGAGGTTCTTGTGATCTGTATACACAGTGACTGGACTAGAAGCGCCTTCTAGATAATGATGCCATTCTTGAAAGGAATCCAGGATCGCAAGAAGTTCTTTATCATGGATCTCATAATTGATCTCGGTTGCTGAGAATTTTCTTGAATGAAAAGCTATCCAATGAAGTTTGTCATCTGTTCCCATTTGTGATAAAACTGCACCCAAGGCAAAATCTGATGCATCTGTTTTCATAAAAAATACCTTGGAAAAGTCAACACGATATAAGACTGGTGCAGAGACAAATGATGTCTTCAAGGCTTCAAATGCTGCTTCCGCTTCTTGATTCCATTGGAATTTATCTTTACTAGTCAAGCGTGTAAGTGGAGCTGCAACTCGTGAGAAATCTTTGATGAAGATCCGATAGTAATTAGTAAATCCCAAGAAACATTGGACATCTCTTACTGTCCTTGGAATCTTCCAATCCATGATTGTTTGGACTTTCTTAGAATCCATCATGAGACCATCATTTGAAATGATGTATCCTAAAAAGTCAACTTGGGTAGTATGAAATACACACTTTTCCATCTTGGCATACAATCTTGCATCTCTAAGTTTTTGTAATACTTGACGAACATGTATTTCATATTCTTCGACGTTCTTAGAATAGATCAAGATATCGTCTAGATAGCAGACGACAAAATTGTCTAAGAATTCACGAAATACATCATTCATGAGATGTTGAAAAGCAGCTGGTGCATTCGTGAGTCCAAAGGGCATGACATTATATTTGAAATGTCCATACCTGGTTCGAAACGCAGTCTTCCATTCATCTCCTTCTTTGATCCGTACTAGATTATATGCTCCTCTTAGATCTATTTTTGTATAGATCTTAGCTTGATTCAACAGATCAAGGAGTCTTGATATCAAAGGTAATGGATATCTGTTCTTGATTGTGATCTTGTTGAGTCCTCGATAATCAACACACATTCGTAAAGATCCATCTTTTTTCTTTACGAATAGAATTAGAGCTCCTACTGGAGATTTTGAATGGCGTATGAAATTCTTCGCTTAATTCTCGTCAATATATGTCTTGAGTTCAGCCATCTCATCTTGCCATAAACTGTAAATTGGTCCAAATGGTGGCTGAGTTCCTTCCTTGAGGTCGATTGAACAATCATATGGGCGATGCTCAAGAAGAATATCTGCATTCTTTTTCTCAAAAACGTCTTGATACTCCTGATATTGACTTGAAATGCCACTTGAAGTCTTTACGTTTTCAGAAATAGGTGCAGCATAAATAGCAAAAGTTGATCCTTCTTTTGCTGCGTGTATAAATGCTTTTGTACCTATTAGTACGGGTTTTACTATACTAGACTTATAATTTTTTACTTGGTTGGTAGAACTATTAATAACGCTCTGGAAAAAATCAAGTTTATGCAAATTCCAATCTATTCGAGGGTTATATTTTTCTAGCCAGGATAAACCTAAAATAACTGGATTAGACAGGGATTTAATTATGTTAAAAGCTATGTAGCTATCATGACCGTCTATTGTTACTTTTATAGGATGAGTTTTATGAGTGACATCTCCAGAAGACAAGGGACGACCATCTATGACTTCTACATGTACTGGTTTAGGTTTCTGTACAAAGGGTATTTTACGACTTTTAACAAATTGTTCATCTAAAAAATATGCTGAGGCTCCCGAATCTAATAAAGCAGAGGCTTTGTAATTCTTAGGTCCTAAATATAAGTCTATTATAAAACAAGGAGAGGGTTCTGAGGAGAGGATAGGACCTTCATTAGAAATTGTACAAGGTTCCAGCTGTACGGTCCCTATTGTAGCTGGATGAATCCGTTTTCCGACATGTTGTCTTCTTTGACTGTCGTACCCCTCATTTTATAGCTGCGTCATTTCTTTGGACAATGTTGAGCAGTGTGCTTAGGTTCTCCGTAATATAAACATAATCCTTCTTGACGACGACGAATCTTTTCTTGCTCAGTTAGGGGTTTAAAACTTATCGCGTCAATTTGCATGTCTTCTACTTCCGAATGTACGTTTGGCAAAGATGTTGATGTTGCCATTGAGTAATAACATTGAAGTTCCTGTGAATGATTCTCGGATCGAAATTCGAAAAGTCGATTATCACATTTTACCGCAAAATTGATTGCTTGACTCAAAGTTTGAGGATCAGGTAAGTTGAGCATCAATTTCTTTACTTCGTATTGCAATCCATAAAGAAATTGACTGATGAGTGCAGCATCATCCTACTTGATGTCAATTGCAAGTTGTTGAAATTGTGAAGCATACATTGTTACTGAGCGATTTTTTTGTCGCAGAATTTGGATCTTGTTTGTTGCGACACGAGTTGCATCGTGTTCACCATACATAGATCGAAATTCTGCCAAAAAAGCTTCCAAATTGTCCAATATTGGATTTTGTTGTTCAAGAAAAGATGAAAACCATGATAATGCACAACCAGAAAGTAGAATGCGAATAAACCTGACTTGTGATCCTGGAGTTGGATAGCTTTGCGGTTGAAGTTCAATTACCAATTGTACTTGATTGATGAATCCTCGAAACTTTGATCTCGTACCATCAAATTTCTCGGGTAAGGCAATTCTTGGTTCTCTAGTGCTTACAGGGTGTTGTACAATTGGAGAAGGAACGTGATTTGTTGTAGATGTTGAAGCAGCTCCGATCATCTCTATATCCCCACTTTCTGCTATTCTTGTTCTTTCCTGTGTTGGTCAATTGAGTTGATGCATCGCAAGCATTAACTCCCTCATTTGCTCTTGCATTTGTGCCATTGCACTCTTCATTTCAACAAGCTCTGCCATAATGACACTAAGAAGAAAAATTTGTTTGATACTGCTCAAGACAAAAGAAAAGAAAGACTCGATAGCAAAGAAGATACTAAGAACAATATCAGTTTAGAAGTGGATAATCCGCAAACTTCTATTACGCTTATGCCTTGTCAAGAGAAAGGGGTAATCCACTCTTACTCAAGAAAAACAAAGCTCTGATATTATAAGTACACTCTTGTCAATCTGTCAAGGACAAGAACTCGATGAAAAAATAGTTCAGACAAGTAAGCCTTCACTCAAAGAAAAGTAACAAAATATGAATAATAAGTATGTATATTGAAAAGAGAAACTAGAATGGCTATTGCCAAAAGACAAGAAAACTAGAGACCCTTGAAACTAGACTAGAAGTAAGAAAGGAGTTGACAAGAGTGAAGAAGCCTTCACTCTTGTCTCTATATATACTATCGAACTAGGGGCTACGTGGTGATGTTCTATAGGACCTCCAATATGTGTTGACTTTGTAGGACATATGCCTTGACTTACAAGTTAAGTTTTTTTTACGTGTGGGCCACATAGTTAGCTTGATCTTCAAGCTAACAACATGTGTGGCACATGGCCAACTTGTTGACCACGTTTCTAATCCAAAAAGTCAATTAAAGACACCTATGAAGTCAAAGCAGCGTCTAGAAAGTTTCTAGGAAGCTTCTATATTAAATATTATAGAATTAACTTACTTTTATCTACTTTTACTTACTTCTACCTATTTCTATATGTAATTATTAGCTTACATGATTATGGCCGTGACACAGTGTATACAAACCATAAAAACCTTGAGTACTTCATGTCAGCACATGTCTTGAATTGTTGTCAAGTCCATTGGAGCATGTCTTTATCTAGATTCAATTTCAATATCATTTATTGATCCGAAAAATAATAAGGTCTATTGGATGCTCTTTCTAGATGTTCCTATCTTGCACCAAAAGAAGGAGATGCATCTTTTGATCAACAAAGATCAATTCTCTTAAAGCCCAAGCATTTTTATCTTTGAGCTATAAAATCAACATTGATTATTGATTCAATATTTGTGAAGAAAATTCAATCAAACATGTCCTCTAATCCTCTTGTTCGGGATATCAAGCATACTTCTTGTAAGTCCTATGATACTTCCAAGTTTGAATTCAAAAATAATCTATTATATTTTGAAGGATGCCTATATATTCCAGAAGGTGAAGCCCGATTACCTGTTCTTCAAGCTCGTCATGACTTTCTAGCAGCACGACACTTTGGGTACAATAAAACTTTGGAACTAATATCCAGGGATTTTTAGTGGCTACAAATGTGGAAGGCAGTCAAAGGTTTTGTAGAAACTTGTGATGTTTGCTCAAGATAAAAAACTCCTTGTCATCAACCTTATGGATATTTTCAGCTATTACCTATTCCGAAACAACCATGGTCTTTTGTTTCTATGGATTTCATCATGGATCTTCCAATCTCAGGTTCTTATGACTCTATTTCGTGATAGTAGATCGTTTTATCAAGATGGCACATTTTGTACTATATACAAAATCTATTCCAAGTGAAGAAATAGCTAAGCTTTTCATTAACAAAATCTATTGCTATCATGGATTACGAAAGGATATTATATCCAATAGGAGGACTCAATTTGTATCAAGATTTTGGAGAATCCTATTCAAGATTCTAAAGGTGGATATAAAGCTTTTTTTAGCTTTTCACCCTCAAATTGGTGGATAAACAGAATGGATAAATCAAGTTTTGGAGCAGTATTTGAGATGTACCATCAACTATCATTAAGATGATTGGACAACTCTTTTACCATTGGTAAAGTTTGTATATAATAATTCGATACATTCTTCTATTCAATAAACACCTTTCTTTATCAATTATAGTCATCATCTACGTCTTGATACTTTTAACTTTTCAAAAGTCGATAATCTTGCGACAAAAGATTTAACAAATCGCTTGTCAGAGCTATATACAATAATGATGATATAATTAAAGGAAGCTCAAGAATGACAAAAGATCAACACAGATGCATATTGCAAGGAGCAACTATAATATAATATAGGTGACAAGGTATGATTACTTCGTCGTAATATCAAGACTACTCGTTCTTATGATAAATTAGATTATTGTAGGCTCGAATCTTTTCCTATTTGTGAACAAATCAATTATGTTGCCTATCGATTACATCTACCAGAGTCCATGAAGATCCACCCTATATTTTACGTGTCTCTTTTGTAGCCATATAAGACAGTGAATATCTTGAGAAGAAGATAAATGCCTCCTCTTTCTATAGAAGTGAATAATAATAAACAGTTTCAGATGAAAGAAGTCTTAAACTCAAGGTGGCACCAAAATAGATTTGAATATCTTATTCATTGGCGTGGATATGAAATTAGTGAACGTACATGGGAGCCATCAAAGAATCTTACAAATGCAACACAGAAAGTTGAAGTCTTTCATCAATGACATCCATCGAAACCAAGATAAAGAATAGCAAATCTTTGTTATAAAAGAAATAAGATCAAAAGAAAATAAAATTCTACCTTCTACCTTTTATTATAGCTTTTGTGTACTTGTGATGAGATGGAGCACTGTTGTTCTCATTGTATTCAAGCTTCAATATACCAAAGCAATTGAACTAATAGAAATGGGTTCGAACATGAGGAAAGATTGGTTATATGAATTGGGTCTGTTAGTATCACAATTGATTGTACTCTAGCTATCTAAAATCAATTATCAAACTACAAAACACCAAGGCTTACTACTTCCGTCTTAATTCAACATATAATCCATTCTACGACTATCAATTCAATAATATTTTCATATTCTTATTAGTTCATCTCCAACTTACTCTCTTTACTATTTATATATATTCAATTACTGATCTCTAGCTTACTTATTATATTTAGTTTTTCAATTCATCACACAAAATTCAATATCTTCACTTAACACAACCCAATTCGATAATCTCAATCCTCAAGGTCATAGATTTTCTCTAAAACGGTCAGTCCAAAGTCATATTCTATAATATTCTAATCACAGTTTCAACAATACTTCTTTCAATCACAATTCTTGATAAGAAAATAATAAAAGCAAAGAAAACAAAGAAGTAGCACCAAGCTTACCCCGTCTTACGACTTTCATTGTCTGGCCCCGATCTCCCACTTCTCAACCTCTTTATCCTACCAAAAGATAGATTATCGACCAGCAGATTTCAAAGGTTATGACCCTTTGAATTCTTAACCATTTCTTCTACTAACAATCTACTGTTACTAACTAAACAACCTAACCATCAGTCTAATTCTCAAGGTTGTCAATAATCAACGAGTAACTTACCACAAAATTTATTCACCTATTCTACATAGCTCCACTCATAATTGTACAGTGTCTTTGCAAAAATTATTTAGCCTCAACTTATAACGACGTAACAGCATTGGCTTCTTCAGTCAATGGTGTTGGCTTACCATCCTTTGAATTAGTGACCTCCTCCTCTACTACATCTTCATCGTCTATCCTGGTGTTCGATGGTTCTCTATCCAAATGTTGTTGTATGGCGTGATTTGCTATCTAAGAATACACTGAGTATCTAGCTGTAGAGAGTGTACTTTAAACCTTTATATGATTCTTTTCTTAGCTTCCAAAACTCCTTTATTTTTGTATAAAACTCCAAATATAACAAAATCCCTTCAAAACATATTTTTCCCGCGAAGGATTTTCTCGCCTTAAACTTTAGAAAATCATAACTATTGATCTAACCGTTCATTTTGTTTCAAATTTACAAGATAGGTTTAATTTACCCTTAACTTTTATCACAAAAAAAACCAACGGCAAATTCACTCCCGATCTTCTCGCATCTAAGAAACCCTAGCAGACACTCCAAACCCTAATTTACAAGCATCCGAAAAACTATTTTCCTTATATCTCAAAAACCCGAACTCCAAATGTCATAAAACTTATGCATAAAGTTTACTAACATGAAATTACACATTCATTGAAATTTTGAGCCAAAACCTTGTCAAATTTCTTAAGATATAGCTCAAGAGACAAACACTAGTAAATCGGTTTACTTACTACCGTTAGATTGCATGTGCTGACTTCAAAATCCAATAACTCCTTCACCCCAACTTAGAATCCAGTAAGCAGTATGTGAAAAGTATAGCCGCAAAAGTTCTCTCTCCATTAGCAGTCGCCGATCCTCAATTGCCATCCGTAAGCGTGCGTTATGCCCAAAAGAGTGACAGTAGGTCCAAAACTAACATCTTAACTTTGAGCGCCTATAACTTCTTCATAAAAAACCCCAAATGACACAAAACTTGCACCAAAACCTTAACCAAAAACCTAAACCTTCTGACCCTAGCCTTCAAAATTCGAATGCCTTTGAGAAACTAACCCTAATCCCTAATATGGCCTCGGGCAGCCTCCTCAAAGCCCATTGGTCATGATTTTTGACCAATAGGAATAGAGATTTTTATTTTTCATCTCCATTCATCTATATTGGTGCCCTAATTACTCCCTTTGCTACCAAAATCCTTCTTCAATATTTTTTCTTATAAGATTTACATAATGTATGCTCTAAACACCAAATAAAAGAACCAAAATAAGTTTTCAAATGTCACCAATGTCTAACAAAGGTGACTCTAAATATTTAGAAGTTACTATCAACCAAAACCAATCTTAAAAGCCACTATCAAAAGGAAATTAAAGTTATGCAAATTCTATAATCTTTTTAAACAACCTCTTCTCAAGGTAATAATCAAATTATATTCTAAAACCAATTAAAATCTATTAACATAGCTCTCACCATATTATTTAATAAATTATATACTAAGTACATAATTATATTATTTTTATATAGTAGCCGAACCACAACACGACAACGCATCATCAGATCTTCATTCAACAAATCTAATTCCTATATCTGAGACTCAAGATGGTAATTTGGTTGATGCGCTCCTCCAACCTCTTCTTTCATTCTTCTCTTGGTTTCAAAGGTATCTCCGAAGGTGTTGTCGCTAAAACTGGTGTATTGGTTTTGCTCTTAATTATTGGCCTCCTTCGCTAACCTGGATAGTTTACTCTGCAACATCGCAACCTCTACCTGCAGTCGTTCTTGTCGTTCCTTCCAATCGATTTCTATCCTTGCTTTCTTAGACACCGTGTTCGCCATCTTCCCATTTTCCACCATCCACTTCTCCTTAACCACAAAAGAAAACACGATGCTTGTCAAGAGCCCCCCTCCTACTTCTTACTATGGTCCAGACAATTGGGTCGACTCCCCTATTTGTAACGAAAAATCCATCTCGATATCGTATGGCGTGATTTTCTATCTAGGAATATACCAGATATCTAGCTGTAGAGAGTTTAGGTTTCACTTGTATATTATACCTTAGCTCCCAAAAATCCTCTTTGCTTTGTATAAAAACTCAAAATGTATGAAAATCCTTCAAAACATTTTTCTTCCCGCAAAGATCTTTTTACATCAGACTTTAGGAACTCATATATCTCGATCCAACCGTTCAATTTGTTTCAAATTGCTACATAAAATAGATGCTATTCTCAACCCTTACCACAACAAAAATGAACTGTACATCTATCACCAATCTTTCAGCATATCAGAAACCCTAGCAGGTGCACAAAACCCTAATTTATAAGCACTTAAAAACTATTTTCCCTATATCTCAAAAACCCAAAATCCAAATTCCACAAAACTTATGTAGAAAGCTTTATAACAAGATTATACACAATCTTAGAAATTTTGAGTCAAAACCTCGTCAAATTGTCTAAGATATAGCTCAAATCACAAGTACAAGTAAATCGGGCTACTTACTATCCTTAGATTCCAAGTGCTGACTTCAACTGCCAATATCTCCTGCTTCAAAGCTTGGAATTTCAGAAACAGTAGGCA
The DNA here is from genome assembly GCF_059467195.1 of Physcomitrium patens. Taxonomy (NCBI): domain Eukaryota; kingdom Viridiplantae; phylum Streptophyta; class Bryopsida; order Funariales; family Funariaceae; genus Physcomitrium; species Physcomitrium patens. Next base: position 8,073,586 of record NC_143429.1, read on the forward strand.
TAAATTAGAGCCGAAAAAGTGCTCTCTCCAATTCTAGTCGTTGATCCTCGTTTGCTATCCGTATGCGTGTGCAATGCCCCAAAGAGTGACAATAGGTCCAAAAACTAACACCTTAATTTTGAGCACCCATAAGTTCTTCATAAAAATCCCAAATGACCTAAAACTTGTACCAAAACCATAGTCAATAACCTAAACCTTTTGACCCTAGCCTTCAAAACTCGAATGGCCTCGAGAAACTAACCATAATCCCTAATATGGCCTCAGGTAGCCTCCTCAAAGCCTATTGGTCATGATTTTTGACCAATAGGAATGAAGATTTTTATTATTCATCTCCATTCATCTATATTGGTGCCCTATTTACTCCCTTTGCTACCAAAATCCTTCTTCAATATTTTTTCTTATAAGATTTACATAATTTAAGTTCTAAACATCAAATAAAAGAATTATAATAAGTTTTCAAATGTCATCAATGTCTATAAAGGTGACTCTAAATATTTAGAAGTTACTATCAACCAAAACCAATCTTAAAAACCAATATCAAAAGGAAATTAAATTTATACAAATTCTATAGTAATCTTTTTAAACAACCTCTTTTCAAGGTAATAATCAAATTATATTCTAAAACCAATTAAAATCTACTAACATGGCTTTCACCATGTTATTTAATAAATTATATATTAAGTACATAATTATATTATTTTTATATAGTAGCCAAATCACAACACGACATCGGATTTATGTACAATAAAGTTTAACCCAATTGCCATTGATTTGTATTGTAAATTTAGTATCCATAAAATCTTCCAATTATACTGAACCATTTAAAAATCCGTCAATAACTCGATATGGCCTATGCCATCAAACTTGAAATTTTCCTAGAAATTTTTTAAATCAACTATCATAAAAAAGTACCAAATCATTTGGCATAAAAGCCTTTGGTCTAAGCTTACTATTATAATAAGTCTTCCTTCATTTTTGTATAGTTTCCATTATCATTAATGCATTGGCTCTACTTTCATCCAATTTTTCCAATTCTTCTAAACAGTGCCATAATGAATTATGATCTCCCAATCTATTATCTATAGCAATTCGTAAACTTTAGACTTCTAATTCAATAAGTAATATTCCTTCGTAGCTATAAACCAATTGAAAAGGGATAGCAGTGGTAGTAACTTTATACGTAGTACGGTATGCCCATAAAGCTGCGAACAACTTAGTGTCCCAATCTATTCCCGCTTCTAAAACTGTTTTTGCTAAGATTTTACATAAAATTCTATTAGTCTTTTCGATTTGTCTATTGACTCTAAGGTGATATGGTGTAGTCTTACGATGTTTTATCTCGTATTTAGCCGTAAGTACTTCGATTGTAATATTTATAAAATGAGTTCCTCGATTACTAACCAATTCTCGTGGACAACCGAACCATGTAATAATATTTTCATATAAAAAGATTGCTATTGTACTTGTACTATCGGTTTTTGTAGCTACTACTTTAGCCTATTTTGCTATGTAATCCATTGCTACCAATATATACCATTTTTATCCATTTCTCGAGGCTGATGTAACTGGTCCCACAAAATCAATTCTCCATTTTTCAAAAGGCGCTTGAGCCAGAATTGATACCAATGGCATTGCTGAAGTTCCAGTAGGTCGATCCATTCTCTGACATGGGTCATAATGACGGACGAACTGGTGGGTATCTGCAAACAATGTTGGCTACCAATAATCAACCTATAAAGCTTTACAAGCCGTACTGTCCCCCGCAAAATGTCCACCACAACTGTCCAGGTGGCAATCTTCTAATATAGTATATACTTCAGTCTGATAAATATAGCATTGTAAAACTCCATCCTTACCTTGTTTATATAAAGCTTCACCAATCATCGTATAAGGTGCATATTTTAATATTAAGTGTCATTTAAGCTTTTCATTGAAATTGGGTGAAAAGATTTGAAATGTCAAGTATTGAATTATTTCACTATACTCCGGAGTAATTACATCTACCTCAAACAGTTACGCATCGAGTAGTGCATTGTTAATGGATTCATTATCCAATATATTGGATAACAAGATAAATGGTCCACATTGGAATGTGATTTTCTTAGTCTTACTTGAATACTAAAGTCAAATTCCTACAAGAGTATAATCCATCATGTAATACAACCTTTCAATTGAGGCTTATTAATCATATATTTTAAAGCATCATGGTCGACATGGAAAACAAATTTATAACCAAGAAGATAATGTCAAAACTTTTGTATGGAATAAATCATCCCCAATGCTTCTCTTTCGGTTGTTGTATAATTTCTTTCAGCTGCTATCAATTGATGACTTGCATAATAAATAGGGTGATCAAACCCTGGTTATCTTTCTAACTTAGCACAGAACCAATCGCGACATTAGATGTATTCACATAAACTTGGAATGGTTTTGTTCAACAAGGTGCGACCAATATTGGTGCTGAAACCAATTTTTGTTTCAATGTTTCGAATGCAATTGTACATTCCTTTGTCCAAAATGGACTGGTCCCATTAATTGGTGGTTTCTTCAAGAGATTTGTCAAGAGAAGGCATATAACTACAAATAGATAGATAAATTGCCGATGATAACTGACATGGCCAACAAATGCTCAATCACTCATAACTGTGTTTGGTTGCTTTAATTCTACTATAATCTTTATTTTATCCGGATGTGTAGCAATGCCTGCCATCGAAACTATATGATCCAATAGTTTACCAGAAGGCACACCAAATTGATATTTTTCTAAATTTAAAGAAATTCCATACTTGGCACATTGATTCAAACATTGACCTAGACATTCTAAATACCTAGCTCTCATACTAAATGTACACAAATCATCTAGAAATATTTCCATTGAAATTCGTAGATAATCTTGGAACGCTTGCATCATTATCCTTTGAAATATAGCTAGTCCATTACAAAGCCCAAATGGCATAACCTTATAGGCAAAGGTCCTCCAATCCGTTGTAAAAGTAGTTTTTAACTGGTCTTCTTTTACAATTTTAACTTGATCATAATCGGAGAATCCATCAAGAAATGAATAACATTCATGTCCAATGACAACATCCAATATACTATCTGTGAATGATAAAAGAAAATAATCCTTCTTGGTAGCCGCATTTAATTTACAAAAATCTTGACAGATGTAAACTTTTCTATTCTTTTTTGGTACCATAACAATTGATAAAATTCATTCACTGAAAGGAATTGGATAGATAAATCCAACCTCCAAAAGTTTATCCAATTCTTCTTTTACCATAAGTGAGTATTTTGGATTAAATTGATGTTGTCTTTGGCTTATTAGTATAGTGTTCTCCTCCAATATAATTCAATGCTCACAAACTTCAGCTGGAATTCCTTTCAAATCTGCATACGATTATGTGAAAGCAGTTTTATGTATTAAAAAATAATCCATCCAAATTTCTTTCTCCTTGCCTTTTATACCATCGTAAATCTGAATGATTTGAGAAGCCTCTCTTGTACCTAAATTAATTAGTTGACATCATGGACTTTCAGGAGTCTCTCGGATAATGTTTTGCTCAATTCTAGAATCTTTCATAAAATCCAACACATTAGAACTTTCCAACTCTAGTTCCATAGCACTAACGTGATTAACATCATGTCTATTCATCCAATATGCAATCATATGATCAGAAATGACAATAACATCTGGAGGAACTAAGTACTCTCCCGGTGTCATGTGACGTGTTTTCCAATCTGGGAATACATCGAATATCTAGCTGTAGAGAGTTTAGGTTTCCTTTGTATATAATGCCTTAGCTCCCAAAAAAAAAGCTCTTTGTTTTGTATAAAAACTCAAAATATATTAAAATTCTTCAAAATATATTTCTTCCCGCCAAAGACTTTTTTACATCAGACTTTGGAAATTCATATATGTTGATCCAACCGTTCACTTTGTTTCAAATTTCTACCTAAGCTAGATGCTATACTTAAATTGTACCACAAAAAATTTGAACCGTACATCTAACACCGATCGTTCGGCATCTAAGAAACCCTAGCAGGTGCACAAAACCCTAACTTACAAGCACCCGAAAACTATTTTCCTTATATCTCTTAAACCCAAGCTCCAAATCACACAAAACTTGTATAGAAAGCTTTATAACAAGATTACACTCAATCTTGAAAATTTTGAGCTAAAACCTCATCAAATTGTCTAAGATATAGCTCAAATCACAAGCACAAGTAATTCGGGCTACTTACTACCCTTAGATATCAAGCGCTGACTTCAACTGCCAATATCTCCTTCATAAAAGCTTTGAATTCGATAAACAGTATGCACAAACTGTAGCCGAAAAAGTATTCTCTTCAAATCCGGTCGCCGATCCTCGTTTGCCGTCCGTACGCGTGCGGTATGCTCAAAAGAGTGACAGTACGTCGAAAACTTACACCTTAACTTTGAGCGCCTATAACTTCTTCATATAAACCCCAAATGACACAAACTTTGCACCAAAACCATATCCAAAAACCTAAACCTTCTGACCCTAGCCTCAAAAACTCGAATGGCCTCGAGAAACTAACCCTAATCCCTAATATGGCCTCGGGCAGCCTCCTCAAAGCCCATTGGTCATGATTTTTGACCAATAGGAATGGAGATTTTTATTTTTCATCTCCATTCATCTATATTGGTGCCCTAATTCCTCCATTTGCTACCAAAATCCTTCTTCAATCCTTTTTCTTATAAGATTTACATAATGGATGCTCTAAACACCAAATAAAAGAACCAAAATAAATTTTTAAATGTCACTAATGTCTAACAAAGGTGACTCTAAATATTTAGAAGTTACTATCAACCAAAACCAATCTTAAAAACCACTATCAAAAAGAAATTAAAGTTATACAAATTCTATAGTAATCTTTTTAAACAACCTCTTTTCAAAGTAATAATCAAATTATATTCTACAACCAACTAAAATCTACTAACATGGCTTTCACCATGTTACTTAATAAATTATATATTAAATACATATTTACATTATTTTCATATAGTAGCCGAATCACAACACGACATCGGTCCCCTGTATTGGTTGTTCATTCTAGTGTGCTCGACAACTTGCCTTGTATCAGCATAAATTGGTGCTCCAATTTCTTCTTTTGTAGAGTCATCTTCACAATCCGACGTGAATTTTGAACTGACAACTTGAGTTTCTCTCTGATATTGGACAAAGTACATTTGAAGCATACTTTTATTATTACCTTTTGCAATTGTCAATGTACTATGGCCCCACTCATTTCGAGCTTTAGCTTGATACAACCACGGTTGCCTCAATAAAATTAGGTATGACAATATAGAGCTTCGCAATCGAAAAATAATATAATCAATTTTGTAAGTAATCCCCGCAATTACTGTATCAATACTTCGTAAAATATCCATATGTTTAACTCGACTGGAATCAGTTATTCTCAAAACTACTATAGTAGGCAATAAGTGATCCAAACCCAACTCTTCTATTTTAGTGGCATTCATAAGATTTACACTAGATCCTCCGTCTACTTGCACTCCGGATAATAACACTCTATCAATTTAGACATGAATCGTTGGTGCACATGGATCGGAATTCAAACTTACTTCTCGGATTTCTTTATTTTGAGATCTGCGACAAATTAATGAAAAATTCAAGGTAATTCGCCACTCAAATATTACCGCCAATAGTTGCTTCATAGAGATCGTGGACTGTATGGCGCCCAAATCTTTTAGAATATCATATGATTTTGTATTAGTGGTAATTTCCAATGTCTGTTTCTTCTTTCCAGTCCTAGACACCAACGCAAGTAAATTAGTTTTTTCTATATTGAAAATTAATAAAACTACTGGAACTGAATTTGACATAGCCTGTAAAATCCGTTCTTTCAACGAGTAAGATTATTCTTCCAATTGGGCTGATATTAGTTCTTTGGAACTCACGCCTCTGAGAGGATCTTTCAATGGAAAGGATGTTTCTCGAAATTGTGTAAAGAATGGAACAGCTTGAAATGGAATTGAAGCCTCCGTAATTGGTATTTCATTAGAGTGCACAACAGATTCAGATCTTATATTGAGTAAGGGATCCATTTTACGACCTAGATTGGATGTCCCCATAATTGGGTCAAATTGGTCCTTTGCTTCAAAATCATCTAAATATTGAATTGATCCTTTCTCCTTTTGCTGACTTCTTGTAAGGACAGCTTGGACTATTTCTACCCAATGAATTGGTGATTCTTGTGTCCCATTATTTTTTGTCCTTTACAATTTTCATAGTTGATTGTATCTTCTAATCATGATTATTAGGGTTAAATAAAATATTGCATTGATAATGAAAATGACCTGATTGCTTGCAATTTCTACATATTAGAGCATATTTATCTATAAACCTTGGATTAAAGCATTTATTAGTATAATGACCAATTTGTTGGCACCAGTAGCAATATAGTGGTTTTCGGCCCATAGCGTCAAGTACACTTGGAGTCTCCACTGGAATATATCTACTAGGCTGATTCTAGATAGCCATAGTAAATGATCTTGACTGACCAGTTGCTACTGGTCGAGAATACGACTGCTGACTTGGTATATTTTGGGAATTATTCCCTTGATTATTTCCACCGTTTTACATATTTGTTTCATAAATTGGATTATAATTATTATTTTAAAAATTTCCAAAGCCGCGATTAGATTGATTTGGGCGATTACTATTCCAACCACCCATATTTCTAGTTTGTACTTGATTAACATCCCATTGAGTTGGTTGTATTAACGTCTGGTTATTGAATTATTATTGCGTTTGTAAATGCCAACAATTTTGACTAGGGTGCTTTCCTCTACAAAATGTACATTGAACACCCGTTTATCTGGGTGATCAACATTCCGTATCAAAATGACCTTGTTCCTTACAATTATTATACCATACATTAGGTCTCGTATTAGAAGGCTTATGTCATTTCTCCTTATCTTTAACCAAATTTAACGCCAATTTTTCCATCTTCTTTGTTACATTTAATAACAAGGCTTCATTTGGATCTTTAACAGTCGCATTTGTGAACAACTCCGGTTGTTGATAGGTTGGCAATGTAAAATAAGGTGTCATTGTTATTGGTGCTATTGCTTGGAGTAGTGTAGCATTAATTGATTTTTGCAACATAACATTCTTCATGTTGGAGTTAGCTATTTGTAGATAATTATTCATTGACACATTTCCCGGTTATATTTGTTGGCTTCTTGAACTTGAAATCATTGTGGACTCCACTGTTATCAATTAATCATAATGACATTCTTCCTACACCTTTGTTCGTGCCAACGATGCCTCTACCATAGTTGATTAAGCCTCTTTTACAAACATTTATAATTCTGGTGGATGCAAACCATTAATTAATATCGACAATATGAACGCCTCTAGCATTTGATTATTTGACCATTTACAAAGTATATCTATGACCTGGCCATAATAGGACTCTATTGATTCTCCCGCAAATATCTTACAATTCATAAAACTTTCTCGAAGCCAATCTTCAAATCCAATTGGTTTAAAATGGATTAAGAAGGCATTCCTCAAGGCCTTGCAATTAAAAAATCTACCCACTAGTTGCCGATTATACCATTCAAAAGCTATATCTTTTAAAGTTGCTGGCAACCATCTCAATCAAATGTCTTCCGTTCTACCATTATTAGCCACACAGGCTGTCAAGAATTGAGATATATGGTGATTGGGATTAAAATCCAACCAACCACTAAAAATAGGTAATGGAGCCACACTTATAGTTCAGTCTCCTATTGCTTCCATTTGTACTACAATTGGTACTTCTAGTACTCCCGCGGCCATTGGTGTTATTACTAGTCTCCTTACTATTTGAATTTAAATTTTTCTTCCTTTAGTTTTATTTGGACCTACAATTCTTTTTTGTTGTTCCCATAGGAGATTTCTTATGCGTAATTACTCTTGTCTTTCTTTCGCTTGTCGATTAATTCTTTGATAATCCTCCCCTTCATGATTATCACTCATAATCTTTCATTCTTCTTTTCAAAATCAATACTGCCTTGAATTATAACTCACATATTTGTAACCCTAAAACTGGTTTTTCTCATGTTGTCGTGTTGTAATATGACTATATGGTGAAAGATGATAATATGGATATTATTATAGAAGATCTAAGTTAAATAAAAAGGTAGAAAAATATGGATAAAAGATATGAAGGTAGTAAAACTTTTAGTAGTAATGCTACCCTTTTAGAAAAAATAGCTTCTACTTACTTTGTAGGGACAAAAGAAGGCAAAATAAGGTAGATTGGAAAAAATAAATGATATAGACATCTTTAGGAGGAAGTTAAGAGTAAATTCTAGTAAAAAGTACCTAAAAAAAACTAGATGTTGATACCCGGAGAGGGCCGGTTATGAACCATGGTCGAAATCAGACCCTGAGGCACAAAATTGAGTCTCGACGACGACTTTGGGACTCTTTGGCAAATCAAAGAATGGAATTTGATAGCAAATTGAATAGGTTTTCAATAGATATTAATTTTGGGTGATTTGGAGTTGTTATGACTTTATAAGAGCTTTGCAAAGTTATGGTTTGTTTTGGATAACTTGGGTTTTATGAAATAAAATAGGATTTACATTTTGGATGATTTTGAGAGTTTTGTAGCAGATCTTTGGATGAAATTTTGTAAGTTTATGGTTATAGTTGTTTTCAATATGTGTTGTGAATTTGAGCTCGATCTAATGGTTGAATTGAAGGATATTGAGGTTAAAGTGGGTTAAGGTCTCAAAAAGTAGAATTTTAGGTCCAATGAGGGTTTTTAAGTTTTTTTGTAATCTACTAATAGATTGGAGTAAAACTTACTTGAGAGAATATTAGACTTATTTTCCTATGAGCATAGAAATTTTGAAATCAATCGAATAGTGCAAAGGAGAGATATCGGCTCTAGAAGATTGGTATCAAGATTAGAGAAGGAGGCCGACCAATACCCAAATACATTTTTGAGGTTATCATCAATTTGGTAACTCCGATCCTTTTTAGTTTTTTTGTGCTTATTTTTAACTTATTTTTTTAGAAGTATACAAAATTTGAGTTAAGATCAACGGTTTATTCATTAGTTATTGAGGTTTAAAATTGTTATTGAAATTAATAGGATGAATCTTAAATCCTAATAAAATCCTAAACCCTGAATCAAACCCTAAACAAACCTTAAACCAAATCCCAACCAAATCTCAATCAAATTCTAAAACAAATCCTAACCAAATCTTGAACCAAATCCTAAACTTTAAATCAAACACTAACCAAATCCTAATCTAAATCCAAAACCCTAAATTAAACCCTAATCCAAACTCTAAATCCTAAATCAAATCCTAACCAAATCCTAATCTAAATCCTAAATCCTAAATCAAATCCTAACCAAATCCTAATCCAAATTCCATCTCCCATACAATCTCCCATACAATCAATTCCTAACATTTCATATTGTTATCATTTTTCCGGCAGCGGCGCCAAAATGTTGTTCTCGTTGTATTCAAGCTCAATATACCAAAGCAATTGAACTAATAGAGTTGGGTTCGAATACAAGGAAAGACTGGTTATATGAATTGGGTCTATTAGTATCACAATTGACTGTACTCTAGCTATCTAAAATCAATTATCAAACTACAAAACACCAAGGCTTACTACTTCCCTCTTAATTCAACACATAATCCATTCTACGACTATCAATTCAACAATACTTCCATATTCTTATCAGTTCATCTTCCACTTACTTACTTTCTGGTTTATATATATTCAATTACTGATCTCCAGTTTACTTATTATATTCAATTTCTCAATTCATCACACAGAATTCAATATCTTCACTTAATACAACACAATTCGATAATCTCAATTCTCAAGGTCATAGATTTTCTCCAAAATGGTCAGTCCAAAGTCATATTCTACAATATTCTAATCATAATTTTAATAATACTTCTCTCAATCACAATTCTTCATAAGAAAGTAATAAAAGCAAAGAAAACAAAGAGGTAGCACCAAGCTTACCTCGACTTATGAGTCTCACAATCTGGCCCTGATCTCCCACTTCTCAACCTCTTTATCCTACCAAAAGATGGACCGTTGGCCAACAGATTCCAAAGGTTATGACCCTTTGAATTCTTAACCATTTGTTCCACTAAAAACCTACTGTTATCAACTAAACTGCCTAACCATCAGTCTAATTCTCAAGCTTGTGAATAATCAACCAGTAACTTACCACAAAATTTATTTATCTATTCTACAAGCACCAACAACCAATAGATTCAACTCAAGAGCTTTCATTTGTGGACTTACTAGATGAGACATTGCGATTTTCACAACCTTCAAGATGACAAAATCGTGATGAAGATCCTCAAAAATGACATATCCTCCCTTGAATAGATGGCGAGATACAATGTGTTTGATATCATGACCTTGGAAGAGAATCCCGATGTTTAGTGATTTTATTAGAAGGTGGTCTTCTCGCCCTAATATAGGATACTATAGATGGTTGAGAGGACCTATCAACTATCTTCGAAGAGAGCAAAGATCAAAGTATGTAGCAAATATAATTTGTCGCATCTTTGACTTTCACAATATATGAAGACCGCTCCTCGTAGAACTCATCCCTAGAAGGAAGGATAAAATATCACGGACATATATATTTACCTCAATAGTTACTTATATGATTAAGTAGAAGTAGGTAAAATAGAATAATTTCATAAAGTCTTCTAGAGAAGCTTCTTAGATGCTTCATAGATGCGGTTTTGATTTTAGATGTATTTATAGGTTATAAACTTGGCCAAAAAGCTAACCATGTATTGGTAGCTTGTGGAACAAGTTATTTCTATGTAGTAGCTTGTGGAACAAGCCAACTATGTGGCGCATACATAGATAACTTGCCTTGCAAGATAAGACATGTGGCTAACAAAGTCAACACATGTTGGAGGTCCTATAGGACATCGCCACATGGCTCTTAGTTAGATAGTATATATGGAGGCAAGAGTGAAGCCTTCTTCACTCTTGTCAATACCTTTCTAGTCTTAGTTTTGTTTCAATACTTTTTAGTCTTCTTATTTTTGGCAATAGCCATTCTAATTTATATTAGATCACCTTTTGAGTAACTTTCTAGTTCTTTTCAGTGATTGAAGAGTGTATTGAGGGTTTCCTTTCTTTGAGATTCATGTCCTTGACAGAAGGCTAGTTAAGAACTAAGATCAAAATCAAATCCCAAGGCACAAAATCAAGATCGAATGATAATTTTCAAATTTTTTTAGAGATCGAAGGAAGGAATCTAAAAGCTAACTTGATAAAATAAAAAATTGTATTAATTTGATATGATTTGAGTGTGTATTGACTTTGTAAGAGCTTTGCAAAGTCAGGGTTTGTTTTGGGTGACTCTAGATTTGTAAAATAAAGCAGCTAATAATTTTTGGAGAATTTCATAAGTTTGGCAATTGATCTGCAAGTGAAATTTTAAAGGTTTGTGGATATATATGTATTTAATATATGCTAAGAGTTTGAGCTTGATCAAAGTGTTAAATCAAGGATTATTGAGGTTTATATGGGTCAAGGTCACAAGAAGTAGAATTTTAGATCTAGTGAGAGTTTCTTAGATTTCTTGTAATCTATCAATTAGATTAAAGTAAAAATTATATATATAGATAATAAGCTTATTTTCATACATATATAAGAAATTGAAAATCAATCTAATGGATCAATAAAGAGATATTGATGTTCAAAATTCAACATTCAATTTAAAGAATGAGGCCGGCCAACATCTGAGCAAATATTAGGATTGATCTTCTTTTTGGTGAATTTGATCTTATTCAATAGTTTTGTGCTTGTTATCAACTAGAATGTTAAGATGTGTGCAAAATTTGAATTAAAATAAATGGTTCATTCATTAGTTATTGAAGTTTAAAGCTGCTATAGAAATTACTTGGAATTATTTAGGGTTTGATTAGAGTATATTTATGATTTGATTAGGATTCAGTTAAGGTTTGTTTAGCTTTGTTGAGGACTTCACTAGGATTTGGTTGGATTTTATTGAGAGTTTGATTAAGTTTTGGTTAAGATTTATTTAGGGTTTGACTAGGATTTGTTAAGGTTTTTTTAGGATTTGATGTCACAAACATATATATACTATAATTGTTATCTAGATGATATGAATAGGTAGAAGTAGATAAAAGTAGATTAATTTCATAATATCTTCTAAAAAAGCTTCTTAAAAGCTGCGTAGATGCTGCTTTGACTTTATATAAGTTTATACTTGATTGGTAGGTTAGAAACTTGATCAACAAGTTAATCACGTACCATACATGTTGATAGCTTACGGAACAAGCTAACTATGTGGCATCCACATAGAAAACTTGCCTTACAAGTTAAGATACGTGTTGTGCAAAGTCAATACATTTTTGGAGGTCCTATAGAATGTTACCATATAGCTCCTAGGTAGATAGTATATATAGAGGCAAGAATAAAGCCTTCTTCACTCTTGTCAACTCCTTTCTTACTTCTAGTCTAATGTCAAGGGTCTCTAGTTTTCTTATCTTTTGACAATAGCCAATGCAGTTTCTTTTTTAATATACATATTTAGTTATTTCTATTTTGTCATCTTTTTTTGAGAAAAGTCACATTTATTTATTTGTTTTTATTAAGTTCTTATTCTTGACAAATTCACAAGAGTGCACTTAGAATATCAGAGCTTTGTCTAATCTTGATTAAGAATGAATTATTCCTTTCTCTTGATAAGACATAAGCGTATTAGAAGTTGCGGATTACCCTCTTCTAAATTGAGATTGTTCTTAGTATTTTCTTTATTCTCAAGTCCTCTCTTTTATTTTTCTTAAGCGATATTAGACATCATTTCTTTTTTAAGTGTTATCATGACAAAACTTGTTGAAATAATGAGTGCAATGACACAAATGCAAGAGCAATTAAAAGAGTTAATGCTTGCAATACATCAATTCAATTTACCACCACAAGGAGCAATAAGATTGGAAGGAAATGAAGAAATAGAAATAATTGGAGTTGTTTCAACATCTGTACCAAATGAAGTCCCTTCTCCTATGATAGAACACCCTTCTAGTATTAAAGAACTTAGAATTGTCCTACATGAAAAGTTTGATGGCACTAGATCAAAGTTTAGAAGATTTATCAATCAAGTACAACTTCTGATTGAACTTCAACTCCAAAGTTATCCAACTTTAGGATAACAAGTTAGATTCATTTGTACGTTTCTTTCAAGTTTAGCATTATCATGGTTTTCATTTGTTCTTGAATGATAAGATCTAATATTGGATAATCTAGAGGCTTTTTTGGTAGAATTTTGATTCAAGTATGGAGAACATGATGCAATTCGTATTGGAACCAACAAAATCCATATTTTACAAAAAGATAATCGATCACTAACATTGTATACTTCATAATTTTGACAACTTGCAATTAATATTAAGTAGAATGATGCTGCATTTGTTAACCAACTTTTCTACAGATTACAATATGAGGTAAAAAAATTAATGCTCAACTTACTTGATCCTCAAATATTGAGTCAAGCAATTGACTTTGCTATGAAGTGCGACAATCATCTTTTTGAATTTTGATCTAAGAATTGTACAAGTAAACCTCGACGTTACTATAATTCAATGGCAACACCAACATCTCTTCAATACATATATTCAAAAGTAGAGGATATGCAAATTGATGTGGTACATTTTAAACTTCTTATTGAGCAAGAAGAGAGTCATTGTCATGAAGAAGAATTATGCTTATATTGTAGAGAACCAAAGCACACTATTCAACATTATTCAAAGAAGCAATGCAACCTTAAAATAAAGAATACAGCTATCAAAGAAGATAGTATGTCAAAAAACAAGTTTGTCTTGCTACAATAGGAACTGTGCGACTAGAACCTTGTACAACACCTAGTGAAAGTCCTATTCAGTCCTTGAAACCCTCTCTTTGTTTTACAATAAATTTTATTTTAGGACCTAAACATCACAAAGCCTCTACTTTGTTAGATTAAAGAGTCTCAGCATATTTTTTAGATGAAGAATTTGCTAAAAGATATAATATACTTTTAGTGAAGAAAACTATACCTGTTCATGTAGAAGTCATAGATGGTCATCCGTTGTCTTCAAGAGATATTACTCATGAAATCCTTCCTATAGAAGTAACAACTAATGGTTATAGTAGATTTATAATATTTAATATCATTAGATCTGCCTATAATCCAGTCATTTTAGGTTTATCATGGCTAAAAAAATATAATCCTAAAATAGATTAGACTTCTCGTAGTCTTCACTTTTTTGAAAGTATAACTAAGAGCGTAGTTAATCAAGTAGAAAGTCATGAGTCTAGTATAATTAAACCTATATTTGTAGATACAAGAGCTTTCTTGCATGCTATAAAAGAAGGATCACCTTGTGTTATTTATGCCTTACTTGTTTCTATTGGTGGAAAGACTTTAAAAGACATTCCAAGCCAATATTAAGATTTTTAAGATGTATTTGAGAAGAAGAATGTGGATACTCTTTTGGAACATCGTTCCTATGACTATTCAATTGACCTTCCAAAAGGAGCTCAACCACCATTTGGAACAATCTATAATTTATTACAAAATGAGTTGGCTGAATTCTAGGAGTATATTGAAGAGAATCTAGTCAAGAACTTCATACATCATTCCAAATCTCCAACAAGAGCTTCAATTTTATTTGTAAAGAAAAAAGATGGATCATTGTGGATGTGTGTTAATTATCGAGGACTTAACAAAATTACCATCAAGAATAAGTATCTACTACCTTTGAAATCTAAACTCCTTGACCACTTGAATCAAGCTAAGATCTATACAAAAATAGATCTACGAGTAGCATACAATCTGGTATGCATCAAAAAAAGAGATGAATGGAGGACTATGTTTCAAACAAGGTATGGACATTTTAAATACAACGTCATGCCTTTTGCACTTACAAATGCACCAACAACATTCCAACATGTAATGAATGATGTCTTTCAAGAGTTTTTAGATGATTTTATTATCTATTACCTAAACGACATCTTAATCTATTCTAAGAACAGAGAAGAACATGAACTTCATATTTGTCATGTGTTATAAAAACTAAGAGATGCGAGACTCTATGCCAAGATAGAAAAGTGTATATTTCACACTACTCAAGTCAACTTCTTAGCATACATCATTTCAAATAATGGACTTATGATAGATCTTAAGAAAGTTGAAGCTGTTATGGATTGGAAGATCTCAAAAATGGTAAGAGATTTCTAATACTTTTTGGGATTTGTCAACTACTATCGGATCTTCATGAAAGACTTTTCTCAAGTTGCAGCTCCACTTACACATTTGACTTGTAAAGAAAAACTTCAATGAAATCAAGAAGCGGAAGTAGCATTTGAAGCTTTGAAGATAGCCTTTGTTTCTGCACCAATCTTGTATCGCATTGATTTTTTTAAGCCATTTTTTATGGAAATAGATGCATCAGACTTTACTTAGGATGTTGTATTATTACAAATAGAAACAGATGATAAACTTCACCCAATAGCTTTTTATTCCAGAAAGTTTTCAACAGCCAAGATCAACTACGAGATCCATGACAAAGAACTTCTTACAATTGTGGATTTGTTTAAAAAATGGCACTATTATCTAGAAGGTGCTTCTAGTCCAGTCATCATGTATACGGATCACAAAAACCTTGAATATTTTATATCAACACATATTTTAAATCATTGCCAAGCTTATTGGAGTATGCCTTTGTCAAGATTTGAATTCAAGATCACTTATTGACTAGAAAAACAAGAAGGTTTGTTAGATGTATTCTCTAGACAATCTTACCTTGTACCAAAAGAAAGAAATGCTGCTTTTGATCAGCAATGGAGAATTCTCTTGAAGCTAGAGCATCTTCATCTTCAAGCAATGAAATCAACACTAATTGTTGATTCAACTTTCATTAAGCAAGTTCAGTCAAGTATGTCTTCTGATCTTCTTATTCATGATATTAAAAAAAATCCTTTAGAGTCTTATGATACTTCCAATTTTGAATTCAAAAACAATCTACTATATTTCGAGGGATACCTATATATTCCAGAAGCTGAAGCTCAATTACGTATTTTTGAAGCTCGTCATGACTTTCTAGCAGTAGGACATTTTAGGTACAATAAAACTTTGAAACTAATATCCAAGGATTTTTAGTGACTCCAAATGTGGAAGGCAGTCAAAAATTTTGTACAATCTTGTGATATTTGCTCAAGATCAAAAACTCCTCATCATCGACCTTACAAACTTCTTTAGCCACTATCCATTCCAAAACAACCATGGTCTTCTGTTTCTATGGATTTTATTAGAAATCTTTCAATCTCAGGTTCTTATGACTTTATATTTGTGATAGAAGATCGTTTTATCAAGATGGCTTATTTTGTACTATGTACAAAATCTATCACAAGTGAAGAAATAGCTAAGCTCTTTCTTGAAAATATCTATCGCTATCATAGATTATCCAAAGATATTATATCATACAGGAGAACTCAGTTTGTATGAAGATTTTGACAGACTCTTTTCAAGATTCTAAAAGCAGATATAAAACTATCTTCAGCATTCCATCTTCAAACTGATGGATAAATGGACCATGTTAATTAAGTTTTGAAGCAATATTTAAGATGTATCATCAACTATCAACAAGATTATTAGACAACTCTTTTGCCATTGGCAAAGTTTGCTTATAATAACACAGTACATTCTTCTACAAAACAAACGCCTTTCTTTGTCAATTATGGTTATCATCCATGACTTGATACTTTTGACTTTTCAAAAGCTAATAATCCTATGGCAAAAGATTTGGCAAATCATTTGTCAAATCTATATACAACAATGAAGGCATAGTTAAAAGAAGCTCAAGAACAATAAAAGATCAATGCGGATATCTATCAAAAGAAACAACCACCATTCTACATGGGTGACAAGTTATAGTTACTTTGTTGCAATATCAAGACCATTCATCCTTGTGAAAAATTAGATTATTGAAGACTTGGACTATTTTCTATTTTTATATAAATCTATCCAGTTGCATATCATTTATACCTACTATAGACAATAAAAATCCATCTAGTATTCCACATAGCTCTTCTTGAACCATACAAGATAGTAGACATACTAAAAAAAAAAAGTTCCACTTCCTCCTATAGAAGTGGACAATAATGAAGAGTTTAAAGTGGAAGAAGTTCTAGATTCAAGGTGGTACCAAAATAAATTAGAATATCTTGTCCATTGGCATAGATATGATATTAGTGAACATACATGGAAGCTAGTAAAGAATCTTGTAAATGCAGTAAAGGCGGTGGAGGCTTTTCATTGACGACATCTAACAAAATCAAGATGAAAACCTTCCTTATAAAAGAAACAAGATCTAATTATGAAGGCTTGAATAATGATCAAATAATTGGGTAGTCTTCTTGCCTTGATATGGGACACTATTTATATTTGAGATGCCCTATCAATCATCTTCAAAGAAAATAAAAATCAAAGTATGTGGCAAATACAATTCGCCGCATCATAGACTTCCTGTTAGGGACATAGTCCTTAGAACCTTCTAGAGACAAGTTTTTAGAACCTTCTAGAGACAAGCTTCTAGAACCTTCTAGAAGCAAGTCTCTGGAACCTTCTAGAAGCTTCTTAGTTGGTAGAAGATGTTAGGGACATAGTCCTTAGAACCTTCTAGAGATAAGTTTCTAGAACCTTCTAGAAGTAAGTCTCTGGAACCTTCTAGAAGCTTCCTAGTTGATAGAAGTTGCTTGAGAAGCTTCCTAAATAGGAGTATATATTGGAATCGAGGCTAAAGAGTTCTTCAGTCTCGACAATACATCTCTTGGAGCTCTAGCTCACCTCTCTAGTGTTGTTCTTGTATTCATCTGATTAATCTAGTTCTTGCCAGTTCTTCTTGAACTTCTTGGTAGATATCAAGTCTGTACTCTATGTCCGTGATAGTTTGTTGAGACTTCACTCACCTCAGATATCAGAGCTAGTTTCTTCTTTATTAGAGTGTGGATTACCCCTCTGCTTGGAAGTGTACTAGCACTTTAGAGGTTGCAGATTACCCTCCTCTAAACTGATACTTCTTTTGTTACAATATTGGAGTCTTATTCTTCTTGGAGAGAGTGGATTATCCCTTTTCTTGAAGCTCTTAAGGCATTTTAGAGGTTGCGGAGTACCCTCCTCTAAACCAATATTGTCTTCTTGTAGAGTCATTTCTGTCCTTCTCTTAGAATGGTCGGGGGCCAAGACATTAGTATGACGGAAAGTTCATAGTCCAAGTTAGATGCTATCATGAATGCCCTTGCTACGTTATCACAAAGAACTGCAGAGATTGAAGGAGTCGTGGCAAGGCTTCATAATGATGAAGCATCTGGGATGGCACAATCTAGGTTGCACCAGCCTCAAACTTCTACACTTGGAGAAGCAACTTTACCTCAAGTTCGACAAACACCGCTAGTTCTACAACATAAGGAACCTCGAGTTAGCCTTCCAAACAAGTTCGATAGTACGCGTTCCAAGTTTTGAGGATTCGTCAACCAAATCAGGTTAATAACAGCTTTATAGCCTGAACGCTATCCAACGAAGGAGTCACGTGTTGGGCTTATTGGAGCCTCACTTACAAGACAAGCTCTATTATGGTTTGCTCCTTTGTTTGAGAAACGATCGTCCATACTAAATAACTTTGAAACCTTTTTGGAGGCATTTGCGGAAGCATTTGGTGAACACGACAAGGTTCGATGGGCTACAACAAAGATCCGATCACTACGACAAGGAATTCGTTCTACATCAGTCTATGCATCGAACTTCAGGCAATTAGCATGCGACATCAATTGGGACGAAGAAGCGTTGATGAGTCAATTCTATTGGGGTTTAAGGGACGATGTGAAGGATTTGCTGTTAACTCTTCCTAATCCACAAACGCTCAACAAAGCTATTAGCCAAGCTGAGAAGTACGATAACCGCCTATTCCAACGTCGCCAAGACCAACGTTCAAAACAACATACGGTTCGCCACACCCCAGCTATGTCGGCAAGCAGTGTGAATTCACATTCAGAGGTAGAAGACATGCAAATTGATGCGGTACGTGTCAAATCTCTTACTCTAGAAGAAAAAAAGTGGCGTATGGAGGAAGGTCTATGCTTGTATTGCGGTGAAGGTCACAATGTTGAAAACTGCCCCAAGAAGCAAAATCAACGTATTATCAAGACTAGAGGTGCGTTTATTCAGGAAAACGAAGATGCCCAGCCACAATAGGAACCGTGCGGCTGGACAGTGAAATATCGCAACAACAACCAGGTTCCTTTCTTTCCGCTCAACCTGCCCTTTGTTTTACAATCCCTTTGCTTATTGGCCCTGAAAAACTGAGAACCTTAGCATTATTAGATTCAGAAGCATTTGCTTGTTTCTTAGATGAAGAATTTGCAAAGCGTCATAAGATCTTTTTAGTACAAAAATCCCAACCTGTTTACGTTGAGGTCATAGATGGACGACCTTTATTGTCTGGTAGTGTCACCCATGAATCAGAACCTATAGAAGTGACGTTTAAGGACCATAGTAGTCATATTATTTTCAATATTATTAGAACCCCATCAAATCCTGTTATTCTTGGTCTTTCCTGGTTGGAAAAGCATAACCCATCCATAGATTGGAAGTTGCGAAAGATGACCTTTCTCACAAAACCACCCACGAGCAAGCCTAGTAGAAAACCCCGAATAGAGAAATCCTTATTTATTGGAGCAAGAGCGTTTATAAGATTGTCTAAGGGAGACACACCGTTTGTTATTTATGTGGCTCCAACTACCGAGGAGAAGATCTCGACAACAAGTATACCAGAGCAATATAAGGATTTTAAAGACGTGTTTCAAAAGTAAAATGCCGACATGCTACCGGAACACAGACCATATGATTGCGCCATAGACTTACAAGAAGGAGCACAACCGCCTTTTGGCCCAATCTATAATCTATCGCAGATAGAGTTGGCGGAGTTGCGGAAGTACATCGACGAGAATCTAGCCAAGAACTTCATCTGTCATTCAAAATTGTCAGCTGGAGCACCCATCTTATTTGTGAAGAAGAAAGATGGCTCGTTGCGCATGTGCGTGGACTATCGAGGCCTCAACAAGGTAACAAAGAAGAATCGTTACCCGTTACCCTTGATTTTTGGTATCTTAGAACAACTTGGACGTGCAAGGATCTTTACAAAAATTGATCTAAGGGGAGCTTACAACCTCGTACGAATCAAGGAAGGAGATGAGTGGAAGACAGCGTTCCGTACAAGGTATGGCCATTTTGAATATAATGTCAAGCCCTTTGGTCTTACCAATGCTCCAGCGGTCTTTCAACATATGATGAATGATATTTTTTGAGAGTACCTTGACGATTTTGTTGTCATCTATTTGCATGATATTTTGATATTCTCCAAAAATAAGGAAGAGCATGAAAAACTCGTTCGTTTGGTATTGGAGAAACTATGCGAGCGAGGACTATATGCCAAATTGGAGAAGTGTTTATTTCACCAAATAGAGATAGAGTTTCTGGAGTTCGTTGCAACTACAGAAGGCTTGAAGATGGATCCCAAGAAGGTGGAAGCAATCGTGTCCTGGGAGGTTCCGAAGACGGTTAGAGACGTACAATGCTTTCTTAGTTTTGCCAACTTCTATCGGATCTTTATCAAGAATTACTCTCAAGTTGCTGCTCCTCTCACTCGGTTGACATGCAAGGATAAGCTGAAATGGGGACCTCTAGCAGAGAAGGCGTTTCAAAACCTGAAGACCGCATTTACTACGGCTCCAATCTTGGTACATCCAGACATTACAAAGGCCTTCTATTTAGAAACTGATGCTTCGGATTTTGCTTTGGGAGCTGTACTTTCACAAATGGGAGAAGACAAGAAGCTCCATCCGGTTGCATTCTATTCTCAAAAGTTCTCTACTGCTGAAATCAATTATGAGATCCATGATAAGGAACTTCTTGCTATAGTGGATTCTTTCCAAGAATGGCATCACTTTCTTGAAGGAGTTGCACATCCAGTGACCGTATACAAAGATCACAAGAATTTGGAGTATTTCATGTCGGCTCGAGTTCTAAATCGACGTCAAGCTCGATGGAGTATGTTACTATCTAGGTTCGATTTTATTATCACTTATCGACCTGGAAAGCAGCAAGGACTATCTGATGCCTTATCAAGGAGATCGTATCTTGTACCAAAGGCTGGAGAAGCAGCGTTTGATTAACAATATACGACATTGTTGAAGCCAGAGCAATTTCAGCTTTGCGCTACTATTATGCCAATTGATACTGACTTCCTGAATCAGGTACGTGCCGTAACCATTGAAGATTCAGTAACAATTGATATTAAGCAATGTGCCAATGACGACAAGTTCAAGGTGGAGGGAGATCTTTTATATTTTGAAGAGCGGTTATATATCCCAAAGAGACCAGCACGACTCCGAGTTCTTCAATCTCGCCATGATTTTCCAACTGCGGGACATTTTGGATTCAATAAGACCTTAGAGCTTATTTCTCGAGATTTTTGGTGGCCCCAAATATGGAAGGATGTGAAAGATTTTGTCCTCTCCTGCGACATCTGTTCAAGATCCAAGAATCCTCGGCATCGCCCTTATGGACTCCTACAGGCATTGCCGATTCCACGTCGACCATGGTCTTCAATTTCCATGGACTTCATCACGGACCTGCCATCATCGAACTCATTTGACAGCATCTTTGTCGTGGTAGATCGACTTACAAAAATGGCACATTTTGTCCCTTGGAAGAAGACATGGTCCAGTGAAGTCTCAGCAAGGCTCTTTCTCGATAATGTATATCGATATCATGGACTACCAGATGATATCATATCAGATTGAGGAACCCAATTCGTATCAAAGTTTTGGAGATCTCTCTTTGAGATACTGAAGGTGGATATCAAGCTTTCTTTGGCTTTTCATCCTCAAACTGACGGTCAAACAGAACAGGTGAACCAAGTCTTAGAACAATACTTACGATGCAGCATCAACTATCAGCAAGACGATTGGACCACATATCTGCCGCTAGCCGAGTTTGCATATAACAACACCCTTCATGCGTCGACTCAATACACACCATTCTTTTCCACCTATGGGTATCATTCAAAGCTTGATTTATTGAGTCCATCAACAAATAACAATCCAGCAGCTGAAGGATTTGCAAAACAACTATCAGAGCTTCAAAATACGTTGAAGCTTCAATTACAATCCGCTCAAAAATCCTACAAGGCGTTTGCAGATAGATTTCGAAATCAAGCACCTACTTTCAAAATTGGAGATAAAGCATGGCTTCTTCAACGGAATATCAAGACCAAGCGACTATGTGATAAGTTGGACTATCAAAGATTGGGACCATTTATCATCCAAAAGCAAATCAATCCAGTGGCGTACCGTCTGGAATTACCAGCTTCTATGAAGTTACATCCAGTCTTTCATGTTTCCTTGTTGAAGCCTTATCGAGAGTCATCTTTTCTTGGAAGAGTGCAATGTCCGCCACCTAGTATTGAGGTCGAGAACCACGAGGAATACGAGGTTGAAAAGGTGCTGGATTCTCAGCAAAGGTGGGACAAGTTGGAGTATCTTGTTCATTGGTGTGGCTACGACATTAATGAGCGAACATGGGAGCCAACTGAAAATCTCACCAATGCGCCGCAAAAGATACAGGAGTTTCATCAACAACATCCTCATAAACCTAAGTCGGTTCGACAATAGCTTCTTTTTGAAGCTTGCTCACCCAAGAATATAAGAAAGGGGGAGAGCACCACCAAAATTCGTAGTTGATGTAGTTATTTTCTCCAAGATAAAATAGAATTTTTTCAGTAGCCATAGTTTGGTCTTCTGATATGGATAGCCAAGAGATAGATACTATGTCAGTCAGATTATCTCAACCAACTAGTTCACAAAGGCAACCCCGAGATGAAGAACCACCTGCACCACGACGACGACGGAGGATACCAAGTAACCGATCACCGGTGATTGTATTTTAGTCTGAGCCTACTTACGATGGTCAACTAGAAGGCATATTTGGAGGACAATTTCATAATGAAGACACGGAAGTTCATGCTTGGTCAGAAGTTGAAGGAGTGGGCCACTACCGTTGGCTTCAAGGACCGATGAACCACTTACCTCGTGAACAACAGTTGGAGTTCATAGCAGACGTTATGCGATAGATCTTCATTTTCTTGCATTGGTACTGATTGACAACAACATTGCTTCTCAGAGACCTCGAAGCTAAAGGAGGGAGTGATGTTAGGGACATAGTCCTTAGAACCTTCTAGAGACAAGCTTCTAGAACCTTCTAGAAGCAAGTCTCTGGAACCTTCTAGAAGCTTCTTAGTTGGTAGAAGATGTTAGGGACATAGTCCTTAGAGCCTTCTAGAGATAAGTTTCTAGAACCTTCTAGAAGCAAGTCTCTGGAACCTTCTAGAAGCTTCCTAGTTGGTAGAAGTTACTTGAGAAGCTTCCTAAATAGGAGTATATATTGGAATCGAGGTTGAAGAGTTCTTTAGTCTCGACAACACATCTCTTGGAGCTCTAGCTCACCTCTCTTGTGTTGTTCTTATATTCATCTGATTAATCTAGTTCTTGCCAGTTCTTCTTGAACTTCTTAGTAGATATCAAGTCTATACTCTGTGTCCGTGACACTTCCTTGACATGTGATCATCGCTCCTTGTGGAACTCATCCATAGAAGGGGAGTAATATCAAAGACATATATTTACTATAATTATTACCTAAGTGATATGAATATGTAGAAGTAGATAAAAGTAGATTAATTTCATAATATCTTGTAGAAAAGCTTCCTAGAAGCTTCATAGACACTGCTTTTACTTTATATGTGTTTATACTTGATTAGTAGGTTAGAAACTTGGTCAACAAGTTAATCACGTGCCATACATGTTGGTAGCTTGCAAATTAAGCTAACTATGTCGCATCTACAGAGAAAACTTATCTTACAAGTTGAGACACGTGTTGTGCAAAGTCAACACGTTTATGGAGGTCCTATAGAACGTCGCCATGTAGCTTCTAAGTAGATAGTATATATAGACGCAAGAGTGAAGCCTTCTTCACTCTTGTTAACTCTTTTCTTTCTTCTAGTTTAGTTTCAAGGGTCTCTAAATTTCTTATCTTTTAGCAATAGCCATTCCAGTTTCTTTTTTAATATACATATTTAGTTATTTTTATTATATCATCTTTCTTTGAGAAAAGTCTCACTCGTTTATTTGTTTTTATTAATTTCTTGTCCTTGACACTCAAAGATGATATAGGATTAAATTAGAATGGCTATTGCCAAAGACAAGGAGATTGAAAAATCTTAAAATAAGACTAAGAACTAGAAACCCATTGATAAGAGTGAAGAAGGCTTCATTCTTACTTCTATATTTACTATCTAATTAAAAGCTATATGGCAATGTTCTATATGACCTTCAACATGTGTTCACTTTGTAAGACACATATCTGAACTTGCAAGATAACTTATCTATATATATGCAATATAGTTAGCTTGTTTTCTATGCTACTAACACATATAGTACATGGTTAATTTGTTGACCAAGTTTCAAACCTATCAATCAACTATAAACTTGTATAAAGTCAAAATTACATTTATGAAGCTTCTAAGAAGCTTTTCTAAAAGATAATATGAAATTAATCTACTTTTACTTATTTCCACCTAATCATATAGGTAATTATTGGAATAAATACATATGTCCGTGATACTAAATTACTTAAATAAAAAAATATTGATAGAAGATAAATATAGGTAGCTTTGATAACATCTTAAGGTGAAGCTTTTTAGAAGCTATATAGATATGGATATGATTTTTTATGTATTAGTAGTTCTTTGATGGGTCAAAAATTTGGCCAATAAGTTAGCCATGTATCACACATGTTGGTGGCTTGTAGTACAAGTTGATTATGTGGCGCACATATAAAAAACTTGTCTTACAAGTTAGACATATGTCAAAGGTCTTATAGAATGCCACCACATAACTTCTAATTAGATAGTATATATAGAAGCAAGAGTAAAGTTTTCTTTATTCTTATCAATATTTTTTTTGTCCTTGGTTTTGTCTCAAGAGTCTTTAATTTTCTTATCTTTGGCAATAGCCATTCTAGTTTAATATTATATCATCTTTGAGTAATTATGTATTCTTTTTTAGTTACATAAAAATGTATTGGCCTTTTAGTTTTTCATGATTCATATCCCTGACATTCTTTCAATAAACCTTAATATTAAAATTCTCAATATTATCTAAAAGTGATATTTAATGATTCTTGATTAATTTTTATAAATTATTCTTACTTGGAACATTTTTTTTTTTTTTTTTTTTGCAACAACTTTTGGTAGTTGAATATGAAGTTATTATTTTAATATGTACCATAAAGAAATCAAATGCATCTTTTTTACTAAATTATTTTTAGTGACCTTCTAAATAATATAAAAACCTCAATAGTTTGATGTCATATCTTATATCAATTTTTTTAAATTTAATTTCTTATAGATTTAAATTTAATTTCTTATAGATTTAAATTTTATTATTCTACTATAATATTATTAAAAGTAATAAAATTCTAGAATGTTGTTCTATGATTTAGCGTTATTATATTTCTAATTTATTTATATATATATATATATATATATTTTAACATTTCAAGCTTGTATTGTCATAAGATATTCTTCTTTAAATTCCAAGTTTTATTTTATAATTCTAGATATTTTTTTAATTTTACAATTTATCTTTGCAAAGAAGTAGCTAGCACCACTTGAATGGAAGTAAAGAAAAAACATGTTAAACAATTGAAAATGTGTTTTTTTTTTTTTTTTTTTTTTTTATTATTGTGTTTCAAGATACAAATGACTTTGACAACCTAAACATGTTAACCACATTGGCTATTATGTAATTCACAGTGTGTCACAAGTACTGTACTACATACAGTAACACACAAAATATTTAAATTCATCCATTGGATGTACAAGATAATGTGATGTTTCAAAACTTACTATCTCAAACTTTCCGAGGATTGAACATTTCCTTTTACCTGCATCAATAAATTCTTCATAAATCTTTGACACTTTCAAACAGCAATGCATTCTAATTAATTAAAATAGAGTAAACACTACTTCAATAGATGCAAAAATGCACCATTTTCTATCCTCGTTGACATGTCACCATTTCAGTCGAACCACAACACCAGTGGGTTTGCATATCGTCGATTGCAACTATGCAATAAAACGCTGAAAATGAACAAAGAAACAAACTATGTGGGTGCACTTCAAGCCAGTGGGTTACAGCGACAGTACAAGCTAACCACCGAAGTGGGTTTGTAGCACTGCACCAAAGAGCAGCTTTAGCAACGGCAGCAGCAGCAGCATCAAAGCCATATCTCACATAACTCTGAAAAGGTGAACAGTTCTAAGGACGCTCAGACAACTGAGGAAAAACAAAGGGGAGGAGCTGTCCTGTGGGATTTATTTAGGAGCCAGCGCCGGAGACAAGCGTGTATCCAGTCTCATGGAGTAGTCTCAGCCTCAAGCCGTGCCAGGATTTGACATCATGGCTGGTCTGCAGTTATCCACCACAACACAGAGTGTGGGGGGTGGGGGGAGGACGACAGAGTTTGCAGCACTGCACACTCTGTGCGTGATCACATGTGCATCACTTAATCCGCTGAAGTACAGTGGGGAGCTCTTAAGAGTGTGCATGCACCGTCGTTGTCACCATCAAGACTTGCAGGCAGGAGTGGCTCTACCTCTACCTCGCGGCGAAGAGGTTCTGGTACGGTGTTTGAGGAAGTGGGAATCTTGGAGAGGTGGTGGTGGTTCGGCGTTTGCTGGAAGAATATGTTACTCCCTCTTCCCCTGTTTCGCAGTTCGTCTCTGAGGTGAGCGTCACAAGAACCGAACGCCGCGTTTGTGTTGTTTTGATGGCGTGATGTGGTGTGTGCATTGTGCCAGTGTGCGTGGGCGGGTGTGGTGAGGTTAAATGTGTGATCCTGAGGTTGAGGTGATGGAGTGGGGTGGTGAATTTGGTATGCTTTGTACCGACCTTGATGTTGATGTTCACATGCTCAGGTGTAGACGGATCCGTCTGATTGGGACCTTTTTCGAAGTGGGGGTGCGCTTGAAGGGTATGAGTTTTGTTTTCATTTCATTTGGAGTGTAGTAGCTCAGTCTTGGTCCTCTTCATGACTCCTCGAAATAACTCTTTTTTGCTGTTGCGTGATGTCCTCTCGATATTCGGAGTGTTTTTTAATTTATTTTAATTTATTCTTTTTATCGTGAGTTTTATGTTGAGCGTAAGCGCAAAAACCTGCCTGGAAAGAATCCTTCCAATGGTGCTCTTAGCGCATGGTTTACTTGCAGATAGGATACTCATATATGTGTGACACTCGCAATAGGTCAAGTTGCCGAAGATTCATAAAGAGCCTGCGCTAGAACAATGATGGGGATTCCTTTCGGGTTCAGCCCTACGCA
This sequence comes from Physcomitrium patens, assembly GCF_059467195.1. Lineage (NCBI taxonomy): Eukaryota > Viridiplantae > Streptophyta > Bryopsida > Funariales > Funariaceae > Physcomitrium > Physcomitrium patens. Next base: position 8,101,127 of record NC_143429.1, read on the forward strand.
GATCTTCAACTTCTGCGTAGGCAAATACATGAACTTTTGCGGTCTCCATAGCCGACTTGTGGAGCTTGACAATGGCACAACCATGGAATGCTGGATGCCAAAGAATCACGGAGCGAGACAAACCAGAGGAGGGTACTCCACCAAAAAACCATCCTTAGTGCTCCTTCATGCTTTCGGACTCAACTCTCACACTTGGTGCCGACAAGTGTCCAGCTTCTCCAGCGCCTTTGACGTTTTCATTCCCAACCTCCTGTTCGCAGGACGATCCTTCACCACCAACAAGGCCAGAACTGAATTTTTCCAAGCAGAATGCGTATACAAGCTTCTGCAACATCTGGATGTCCAAGAGTTCTGTGTCGTGGGTACCAGCTACGGCGGATTTGTGGGCTATAGAATGGCTCACATGTATCCTCATGCCGTGCAAAAGCTTGTGATTTCTAGCTCTGCTGTCAACATGACACCAGAGACAGACGAGGCCATGGTGAGGAGGTTCAAGACGAAGGACGTGACTGAAATCCTGCAACCACATGACGCCGAGGGTATTAGGAGAGCCAGTATTTTGGCTTTCTATAAACAGCCACCGTTCACCGTTCCCGAATTCATCTGCAACGACGTACTAAATGTTAGTCAGTGCTACTGGAGAAACATGCGGCTTAATTTTAGTCTGCACCATTAGATTCAGCGCATTTCGAATGAACAAATGTTCTAAACGCTGTCAAATTTGCAGGTGTTATTCAACGTGAACAGGAAGGAAAAGCTCGAGCTGCTGGATGGTCTACAGCTCAGAAAACCTGATGCACCCCCACTGCCTAAAATTAATCAGGTGTGTACTTCTGCATTGGAATGACAAATACTTAATGCGTAAGTTTGTACAATTTGGTTCACCACACAATCTCTGCTGCTGCGGAAAGCTAAACAGTCGGTAATGTTGCAAATATTGTAGGAGGTTCTCCTGATATGGGGTGAGCATGATCCAGTCTTCAACGTAATTTATGCCCACAGATTAAAGGAGTAAGTTTCCGAGACCCTCTTCCTACATTCTAGAGAGGTCTTTTCAGACTTCAGAAATTTTCCCGCTGTGTTGATATTTTACACCTGGAATTCTCGTTCTCTCCTTTGCAGAAGCCTTGGCGATAAAGCAGACTTGGTCATCTTGAAAGATGCTGCGCATGTACCCCAAGCTGAGGTACCCTGGGAGTACAACAAAAAAGTTCTGGAATTTTTAATTAAATCACCGCGAGAGACATGTTTTCCAAGTGAAGGCTCAATTGACAGACACAAAGAGTAGCTGAGTCGGGGAATATTAACTGCCATAGCTTTCTCTTTGTCAAAAAAGACATAAATGTAGTGAGATAGTTGCCTTTCCGAAATTTGTGAAGAAGAGCTTTTTAGCATCACCTCTAAATTTAGTCACTTAAACAAGCAGACACGCATGCACATGATATGGTTGGTCCTTGAAATTAAGCAACAAAAACGTCTGATTACCAACCTCACGGCGATTTGTTCTTGAACAGCAAGGAAAATTCTAAACAATTGATGCAGTGCACAAATATCTGGGTTGACACGAATCATTTTTTTACATGTTCTCTATACATTCCAGACAAACCCTAAATCTACATGTAACGTGAGTAAGCACGTCTTTTTGATTATTCTTCTAGTTCTCGTCGGCGAAGACCAAGCAGAAGCTAGTCCTGTTGGGACGGCACGGGAGCGCAAATGACAATTCTGATACTATCTAGACTACTAAGATCTTGAATCTCAGATTGGAGAATCCAATTAATCCGATGAATGCGAATGAATTGGGACAAATCGATTCGAAAGCAACTTTAGTCAGAATATAGAAAATCTAGTGCGCGAAGTGAATCAACCAGAGAGAAGAATCAGTATCTGGCACCGGATGTGTCTGAAAATAAAACAGACAGCGAATGCTTGGCATCACCAACGGATAGAATATGGTTGCCAGCCTCCAGCATGCGAGTACCATCCTCCGCCACAGTTCCAAGGTGCTGACACGGATTGAGAGTGAGCACCACCTTCTCCTGGCTTCCACTTCTGATGTAAACCGAATCGAACGCCGCAAGCTGCTTCAGTGGAGTTCCGTTCTTTCCTGCAGAGGGGGCCGTGAAGAAGAGGAGAAGGGTGTGGTTGCCAGCCATCGCGCCAATATTCTCCACATTGATGTGCACATCAAAATTGGACGATGAACAAGTCTCTGAGACAAAATGTGAGGTGTGAGGATGAATTTTTTCGTTTGAATATCAGTACAGAACATGATAATAAGAACATGAACTAAATCAGCCTACATTTGAATTTTGCAACAAGCAAAATGAAGTTCACCTTGGTGTGCTTGGGAGCATGGCAGACTGGACCCTGCGGATGTTTGGTGGGGATCGCAGAGCTGGGAATGTATCGAAGGTGTCATCACAGTTGTCGGAGCCAACGCAAACGAATGTTTGTATTCAGTGTAGCTCAAGCCATAACCAAAGTCGTAAATCTTTTCGCCAGTGTAAAATCGGTAGGTGCGTCCTGGATAATTCGACCTCGAATCTGGCCGCATGTTCATGTTAGTCATGCTAATCTTAGTGTAATCTTCCGGATACCAAGACATGGGTAGCTTTCCTCCAGGATTGTGCGCGCCAAAGATGACTTCTGCGATAGCTTGACCTCCAGATTGGCCAGGATAACCTACCCATAGGATGCTCTGAATGCGCTTGTCGTTCTTTGCAAAGTTGATGTCAACTGGTCCTGCGCACATTAGCACGAGGACTACTGGACGCCCTGCAGCCGCGCCAGCAACTTCGTCTATCAATGTTTGTTGGTAACCTGGAAGGAGGAGACTTGTTCTGTCAAGAGCTTCGGATTCTTGGACTTGAGACAAACCCACAACGAGAACGACAGCGTCTGCAACGGCCGCGGTGGAGACAGCCGAGGAGATTTGATCATCTTGCTGGCAGGCTGTGTTGACACATCCCTCCGAGAACCATACCTTGTGGTAGTCTCCACTCCCGAACTTCACCAGACCTTGAAGTGGGGTGATGTATTGGCATGGGATGCCTTCGTAGTTGCCAAGCATTGTGTGTGTTGCGTTCGCATTTGGGCCGATCACGGCTGTATTGATGTTCTTAGAGAGGGGGAGTATGTTTCCGTCGTTCTTCAGAAGGACAATGCCTTGTCGTGCTGCTTCCACAGCCAACTCCTGATGGGCGGGTGTACAAACATCGGCAACTCCTATGTTTCCGAATTCTTGGTTCGCTGGATTTCCGTCGAACATCCCTAGGCGCATGCGCACCAAGAAAACGTTGTACACTGCATTGTCGACTCTCGATGCATTGACCTTGCCCATTGCAACAGCTCCTTCAGTGTAGGATGCGAGGTAGTCTCCGCAATTGAGATCCAAACCTGAGAGCCAACGTTGTACCATTTAGAGGCCTCAAACCCATTTTGAGCTAATCTCATGGATGCGTAGCGAGACATTACCTGCATTCAGAGCATCAGCAGCTGCATCTTCAGTGGTAGGCGCGTAGTTTGTGGATTCGTGCATCACCAGCACGGAATCACAATCGGAGACGATGTACCTACTCCCATGAGATTAATGTCAGTAAAATATGTAAACTTCTTATTGAAAATCCGGGTCGCAGCTCAATCAAAGGTATGAAAATTGATCTTACCCATTCAACCCCCATGCCCTTCTCACAGTATTTTCAAGGAAGTCGTAGTTTGCGCATGTGGGAACTCCATTCACCTTGTTGTATGAGCACATTAAGCTCGCTGACCGCCCCTCTTGCACACAGCTCTGAAATGGCGGGTTATAGGTGTCTGCCAAGTCTTGGAGCGTCACCTGGCATCATTCAATCGACAAACGATGGATTAGCGCAATTATTTTTTCTGATTTTTGCAACTCATCACTTAATTTGAAGGCCGTCTGCAACAAAATTTCACTTGCCTTGGCATCGAAATGGTAGCGATCAATGCCTTCCCAGTTATCAACATCGTAGGCTGTGAAATGCTTACAACACGCTGAAAGCTTCAACCTCTTTGAGTTTGCATCGCCCTCCTGCATTCCTTGGACGAAGTGGGTGGCGTAGGCGCTCGTGGTGTATGGATCCTCGCCTGAGGTTTCTTGAATCCTGCCCCACCGCGGGTCTCGAGCTATATTTATCACAGGTGACCAGTACGTCAACCCCGCTATTCCATCGTTGTAAAATGCTCGTGCTTCGGTGGAAACTACCTGCAATGTAGAAACATGAACCCTACTCAGAGACAGAAGAGATCGAAATATTTCCAACTGATTCAATGGAATAGGAAATAGAAGAATAGCATGCTGCATTCTAATCTCCACCTGCTGCCCATTGATGAGCAGTGCGTCGAGTCGTTTACACAATTCTACAATTATATATAGCTACACAGATTGTTCGCATTCTGATGCCGTGTATGTTGCTCATCGATAGGCTCAAGTGGGAGAGAGTCTGTGAAGGGTGTTGAACACAGGCCTGGCCAATTTGATTCCACAGATCTTTGTTGAAGGACGCCGTCGTGAGAATTGGCAGGGGAAAACTCGTGGCCCTGGGGAGTGATCCACCGAAGGAAACATGAGCAACTCCATGCAAACCTTCTTGCCACCATTCGTAAGCAGGAATGCTCAGGCGAGGAATGGCAGAGGCTGTGTTCACCAGCTGAGTGACCTTCTCCTCCAATGTCAACCTGGAGACCAAGTCAAACACTCTAATTTCGTCAGACAGGGAGGTGTCGCAGAATCTCATGGATTTGAGGTTGTCATCCTTGTCGAAATTGCAAGCGTACTCCAATGCAGCCCCCTTATGAAATGGTTGCAGAAGCAGAATAATTATAAGCCAGCACATGCGACCTTGTAGAGGAAATAGTGTCTCGATCTTTCGTGCCATCGGTACCATGAACAGTCAACTTTCGAATCACTAGACTGCACGCAGCAACTATTAGCTCCAAAGCTCGTACTAGTGTTTGCAGTTGAAGAACAGAAGCGTCAACACTGCGAGGCAATTGAAGATTGGGATGACATTGGATTCTGAGCAGTTATGTCGTGCGTGTTCACAATTCCAGCGTTCATGACAAAACACTGGAAAATGAAAGACCTTTATCTGTTGTCTGCTCTCTCGTCCTTGACTACTTCGAGAGATCTAACCAGACATCTGCTTCAGACACCGCAAAAGAAAATATATGCACGAATTGATACTCAGTGCACCCGGTCGACGTTGTAGAGCGGTAGTTGCAGCAGGTAAACAAAGACCCATTATCCAGTAGATAGAGGGACAAGAGGTCGTGTTACTCCAGCTGCCTTTTGTACTAACAAGAAGTTGAAACCCTTGAACTGTTGCACTAACGAAGCAGCTTGGACTTCAAGCTTAATGACAGTGATGCTGCACACACGACCACCAATGATTCAAGTCTAGCTATCCAGTACTGCACATCTAAGATTGAGCCTTGTAATTCGATCTTGAGTTCCAACAAGGCACAAGAGGAGAAAGGGACTAGCTCCTATGTCTGAGTGACCAGAAAACACGAGATGACTATACCAAGGTTGCGAAGGATGCTAAAACACAGCTTCAAAAGGCAGCACGCCCTTGACGAGTGAATGTGGTCTTTCGTTTTTATAAACCTTATGAATTTGCATGAGATATTTCCCTCCAAAACGCCTTGCAGCAGGTTCCAGGGAGGACTGATAGTGAGAGAAAGAGCAGAGGGGTGGCAAGGGAATGGGTTGCTGTTGATCGAAGTCACGCATGACAAGACCACTGCCTGTTTCTCATGAGACGACTAGACATACCCTGCAGTGCTCCGTTGAGGTTCAAACTATGACTGCCCAGACGACCAGTTGACAACAGAATGACAGCCACTCTCGTCAAGCTCTGCTCAAAAGAAAGTACATCAGTTAATCTCTAGTACACAAATTAAGTTGCTCGGGAATCCCAAGATTTCACTCAGATAACACTAGTTCCGGGATGAGAGAACCCTTGAAACGACTAAGTGAGACAACTCTTCCACTGTTGAAGTTTAGATGTTATGCTCTTCACAAGGATACTGCGTCTCATTGGCAGTCCTTCAAACTTTCTTATAAATTTGATTCGATAGTGGTGCTTTTTCTGGAGATCAACCCTAAATGACTGCATCTTTTCAAGTTTCAGAGTTCTTGGGAAACTAAGTGAATATTTGAGTCCATGATTGTAAAAATTGGAGGACGTGGAATCTGGAGATGAGTGGCTCAACTACATCACAGCGTTAATCTGAACCACATGAAGGTGGTGAGCCTGGAATGAGGACTCTTTTGACATGAAGCATCATTTCCATAGGAAGTGAATTGACAGGCTGCTTATCCTCCTCCATCCATGCATATACTCCAGCTGAGACACTGGCTGTTTCAAGTTCAAACTTCTCTGCTCTTCTTCAATTGCGTTTCTGGATATGGACCATCTTGTGTAAACAGTAAGATGTCGTGGTAACAGAAACCAACTTAAGCTAGCGCAGCAGAATGGACACAATGATTAGAAGGGCCAGGTCTCAGTAAAAGCCATATCATTCACAATTGCAGGTTGGCGCTTAGTCAATCTCCTTGTTACTCCTGGTACTCTGCCAGCTTTTACTACAAACAAAATCACCATGTTTTGGTACACTGAAGATCTGTACATTTAGCCGAGTGAGCTTTCTCGTAATGTAATCTTGCGCCTGTAAAACAAAGAAATCAAGTTATCAACTTTGCTTGTCAGATCCAGCTGGCTTACTCCTTGTTTGATTAAGTTCTCTTTGTCTTTTTGACGTTTTTATTTTTTATTTGACCAATATTTGGGTTATTTAGCATATCAAAGCTCGCAGCAGACATCAGTGAGTATTTGATTGTGTTGGATGTTTTCCAGACTTACAAGCTTGTGGTTTAGCTTATAGTACTCGAAGGGCTCACATGCACTTTGATCCATGTTCCCGGCACTCTTAACTCCATACGGGTGGTGTTCTCCGAGTGCATTGGCTAGGAGGTTACGATCCGATATCCTCACACATAATGCTTCTCTCATCATTCCAGCGCCATTTATGTCAGTCATGCAAAGCAGCTTCATTCTACTACCTAGCGAGCAAGCCCATATTACCTGACCCTAGCTGATGCTTGCACTTGGTTTAACTTCGGTAACGTTTCCCCCTCTTGACACTCCAATCCGAAGCTCATTACTTCAAACAGGGCACACCTAAACATTCAATCACATGGGTAGTGCCCTGTACGGTAATTCCCATCTTACTGTGTCTCCCATATGGCTCCCAAACAAGTAATTACGCGACCGAGGCGAAATGGGTACGAATCAGTCCTTTCAAATCCAACCAAAGAGAAATCGGAATGCAGCACCCCACCAACTAAAAACCAATTCTTCGCTTCTCAAGTTGGTTGATTGTCAATTGATAATCAACACTCCTGAGCCGACAGTCAGCGTCTCGCACATGAGAGCATCGCTCAGTCTCTCATAATTGTACGCAATCGTCATCGGCGTATCAGCAGTGCATGAGTTCAAGGGCGTTGCTGAGGCCAAAGGCAATGGGGGGGGGGGGGGGGGGTATTGCTTGGGTGCACGACATCCGTGCCGGGCTTCCCAGGTGTGAATAAATCGGCACATACGTGGAGGGTGCAGGGCAGTGGAGTTTCTGTAGAGAACATTGGCTTCGCTGGGGATGGTAATAGGCAGCACCAGCAGCGGCGTCCATGACGACGAGGAGGAGGGGATGGGGAGCGTGGTGGTCATGAATCCGTTGCGTTGTTGCGTGAGTGATGGTGATGAAGAGCAAGTGGGTGGGTGAGTGGGTGGTCACACGCTTGGCAAGAGCTGGCGCTCCATTACGAGAGTGATGCTTGTGTCGCCCATTCTTGTACTTGTGGACTGGGCTCTCTCCCCTGCCTGCATTCCTCGCTCACTTTCCCCTCCATGTTCACTGCATTATTATTGTTATTACATATCTCTATTTTAATGTATCTATTATATAAAACAACATAGGTATAAGATAAAGACCTAAAGAAGTCTTTTCATGGGCGGAACATGGATGAACTAGCAAATGGATGGATGGCAGTGCCAAAGATTGTTGTGCCTAACATGGGTTTTTCCTTATTTATTCATATATATATATATATATATTTATTTAATTATTTAGTGAAACAATGGTGGAATTCTATGTGCAATTGATCACACAAGTAATACTTATAAAAAGCATAGATTGTAAATAAAAAAGTTATCCAACTATCTCTATTAATTTACTTGTATTATTCTATTAATACCTTTGCTCATATGTAGATAGTTGATGCCATTTAATAGTGTTCTTAATGTGAAAGTGAAGCTTTCATGACTATTTTGATATTGCGGGCACCACCACTATTATAAACATTTGTAGATTATCTTGTTCTTTCCATGTTAAAAATATTTTTATAAAAACTCTCTTTTACATATGAAAACTTTACTTAAGGTTTATATAAGTCATTGACCAATAAAAAGATTTATTTGTCTTTTTTATTTTTCTATTTATAATTTTTTTTTTTGTTATATGTATGTGACTATGTATATACATATATATACATATATAGATGTGGATGTTTTTAATTTAGCAAAGTGTGTATATATATATATATATATATATATAATCATATAAAATTAAGTTCTTTTAACTAAAATTCATATATATATATATATATATATATAATCATATAAAATTAAGTTCTTTTAACTAAAATTCATATATATATATATATATATATATATATATATATATACATAAAATTTAATTTGATAATTTATGATTTATAATATAATTAAAGCTAGTATGAATAAATTATGTAAATAAATATTTGATTATTTATAAAATATAAATATATGATTATTTATAAAATATAAATATATGATTATTTATAAAATATAAATATATGATTATTTATAAAATATAAATATATGATTATTTATAAAATATAAATATATGATTATTTATAAAATATAAATATATGATTATTTATAAAATATAAATATATGATTATTTATAAAATATAAATATATGATTATTTATAAAATATAAATATATGATTATTTATAAAATATAAATATATGATTATTTATAAAATATAAATATATGATTATTTATAAAATATAAATATATATATTTTATACTTTTATATTTTATATTTTTTTATATATATGTATGTCTAATTTTAATTATATATATATATGATAATTAAATAGACATTATAATATTATGAGTAATATCTTCTAATATAAAATACCAATATATTTTTCCTATTTTAATTAATATAATACACAACACTTTCCACTAGTTGTCCCAAATATACATATTTATTCTAGTATTTATCTATATAATTGAGTAGAAGTAAGTAAAAGTAGATTTATTTTATAATACTTTCTAGAATAACTTCCTAAAAGCTTTATAGTCACTACCTTGTCTTTACATGTGTTTGTAGTTGATTAGTCAGTTAAAAACTTAGTCAACAAGTTAACCACGTTGTCATGTTGTGGTTCCGCTACCATGTGAAAATAGTGATCATATATATTTAATGTATAATTGTCAAGGACACAAACTGGAAGAAGATGCGTAAACTCGTGGAATCTGTATCAAAAGGAAAGTGATAAAATAGAAAAAAGTATGTATATTCAAGGAAGAACTAGAATGGCTATTACCAAAGACTAGAAAACATAAGACTCTTGAAATTAGACTAAAAGCAAGAATAGAGTTGATAAGAGTGAAGAGGGGTTCACTCTTGTTTCTATATATACTATCTAACTAGGAGCTACATGGCAATATTCTACAGGACCTCCAATATATGTTGACTTTATAAAACACATGCCTTAACTTACAAGGCAAATTTTTCTACATATAGGCCACATAGTTAGCTTAGTCTTCAAGCTAACAACATGTATGGCACATGGCTAACTTGTTGACCACATTTCTAATCCAAAAAGTCAATTATAGACACCTATAAAATCAAAGTAGCTTCTATGAAACTTTTAGGAAGCTTCTATAGAAGATATAGAATTAACTTACTTCTATGTACTACTTACTTCTATCTATTTATATGGATAATTATTGACTTATATGTATATGTTCATGACATTATCCTCCCTTTTAGGAACAAGTTCCATGAAGAGCGGTCATCATATGTTGAAGAAATCTATGATACGATGAATTGTATTTGCCACATATTCAGATCTTTGTTCTCTTTGAAGATAGTTGATAGGGCCTCTCAACCATTGATAGTGTCCCATACCAGGGCCGAAAGACCACCCTATTATTTGATCATTGTTGAGGATTTCATAACTTCCTTCAAATAAAACATTTGTAACACTATCAGGAGTTATTCCTACCTCTAATAAAATTATCAAACATCGAGAGTCTCTTCCAAGATCATGATATCAAATGTATTATATCTCGCCATCTATTTAAGAAAAAATATGTTGTTCCTGAGGATCTTCATCTCGATTGCATCATCTTGAAGGTTGTGATAATCACAATGTCTTATCTCACAAGTCGACAAACAAAAGCTCTTGAGTTGAATGTATTAGCTATTGATTCTTTATCTCTTTAGCATCACAAATACATAAGAATTACAAATAAGTATAGAAGGTAGAATGTTAACTTACCTAGATCTTGTTTCTTTTATAGGAAAGGTCTTCATCTTAGTTTTGAAGGATATCATCGATGAAAAATTTCTACCTTCTTTGCTCCATTTACAAGATTTTTTGTTGGCTCCCATGTGTATTTGCTAATATCGTATCCTAGCCAATGAACAAGATATTTCAATCTATTTTGATGCCGCCTTGAATCAAAGACTTCTTCTACTTCAAATTTTTTATTATTATTTAATTCTATAGGATGAGGTGGCACTTGTCTTTTTTTCGATATGTTCACGTTCTTGTATGGTTCAAAAAGAGATACATGAAATATAGGATGAATCTTCATTGACTTTGGTAAGAGTATTCAATATGCAATTAGATTGACTTGTTCAGAAATAAGAAAAGGTTCAAGTCTACAATAGACCAATTTATCACAAGGATGAATGGTCTTGATATTGCGATGAAGTAACCATAGTTGTTGCCCATGTTTAATTGTAGTTGTTCCTTTTTATAGACATCTACATTGATCTTTTGTCATTCTTGAGCTTCTTTTAACTATGCCTTTATTGTTGCATGTAGCTTTGAAAAATGATTTGTCAAATCTCCTACCACAAGATTATCAGCTTTTGAAAAGTCAAAAGTATCAAGTCATGGATGATAACCATAATTGGCTAAGAAAGATGTTTATTTTGTAGAAGAATGTACCTTGTTATTATAAGCAAACTTTGCCAATGGCAAAAGAGTTGTCCAATCATCTTATTGATAGTTGATGGTACATCTTAAATATTACTCCAAAACTTCATTAACATGCTATATTTATCCATCAGTTTGAAGATAGAATGCCTAGGATAGTTTTATATCGACTTTTATAAACTTGAAAAGAATTTGCCAAAATCTTCATACAAATTAATTTCACCTATTCAATACAATATCCTTAGGTAGTCCATGATAGTGATAGATATTGTCAAGAAAGAGTTTAGTTATTTCTTCACCTATTATAGATTTTGTACATAGTACAAAATGTGCCATCTTAGTAAAACGATCTATTATCACGAATATAGAGTCATAAAAACCTGAGATTAGAAGATCCGTGATAAAATCTATAAAAATAGAAGACCATGGTTGTTTTGGAATGGATAATGGTTGAAGAAGTCCATAAGATCGATGACGGGGATTTTTTGATCTTAAACAAATGTCACATGACTAAACAAAGTCTTTCACATCCTTCTACATTTGTAGCCACCAAAAATCTCTAGATATCACCTCTAAAGTCTTATTGTATCCAAAATGTCCTGTTGCTGGAAAGTCGTGATGTACTTGAAGAATATGTAATCATGCTTTTGCTTTTGGAAAATATAATCGACCTTTAAAATAGAGTAGGTTATTTTTGAACTCAAACTTAGAAGTATTTTATGACTTAGAAGAAAAATTCTTGATATTATGAATAAGAGTATTAAAAGATATATTTTATTGGATTTATTTTACCAGGGTTGAATCAACAATCAATGTTGATTTCATTACTCGAAGCTGAAAATGCTCTAAATTCAAGAAAATCATTCTTTATTGATGAAAAGATATATCTCATTCTTTTGGTACAAGATACAAATGTCTAAAAAGGACATTAGATAAACCTTGTTGTTTTCTTGGCCGATAAGTGATATTGAACTCAAATCTTGACAAAGACATGCTTCAACAAGCTTTGCGATAATTTAAAATACATGCTGACATGAAATACTCAATGTTCTTGTGATTTGTATATATGGTTACTAGACTTGAAGCACATTCTAAATAATGATGTCATTCTTAAAAAGAATCCATGATTATAAGAAGTTCATTATCATAGATCTCATAATTAATCTTGGCTACTAAAAATTTTCTTGAATGAAAAGCTACTTGATGAAGTTTGTCATTTCCTCCTATTTATGATAAGACTACACGCAAAGTAAAGTCAAATGCATTTGTTTCCATAAAAAATACTTTTAAAAAGTCGACACAATTTATGATTAGTGCACAAGTAAAAGCTTTCTTCAAAGCTTCAAATGATGCTTTTACTTCTTTATTAAACTTTAGCTTGTCTTTACGAGTTAAGCGTGTAAGTGGTACTGCAACTTCAGAAAAGTTCTTGATGAAGATTCAATAGTAATTAGCAAATCTCAAAAAACATTATACATCTCTTATTATTTTTGGAATCTTCTAGTTTATGATTATATGAACTTTTTTAGGATCCATCATTAGACCATTGTTTGAAATGATGTATCCTAAGAAGTCAACTTGAGTAGTGTGGAATACTTACTTTTTCATCTTGGCATACAATCTTACATCTTTAAGTTTTTGTAACACACGACGAATATAAATTTCATGTTCTTCTGTATTCTTAAAGTAGATGAAAATGTCGTCTAAGTAATAGACAACAAAATCATCTAGAAATTTCCTAAAAAACATCATTTATAATATGTTGAAAAGCAGCTAGTGCATTCGTGAGTCCAAAAGTCATGAAATTATATTCAAAATATCCATATCTTATTCAAAATGTAGTCTTCCATTCATCTCATTTTTTTAATGCAAACCAGATTATATGCTCCTTATAGATCTATTTTTGTATAGATCTTAGCTTGATTTAATTGATCAAGAAGTTTAGATATCAAAGGTAGAGGATATCTATTCTTGATGGTAATCTTGTTAAGTCCTTGATAATCCACATGCATTCGTAATGATCCATCTTTTTTCTTCACAAATAAGTTAGGAGCTTCTACAAGAGATTTTGAATGGCATATGAAATTCTTAGCCAAGTTTTTATGAATGTGCTTCTTCAGTTCAACCAACTCATTTTGTGATAAACTATAGATTGGACCAAATCGCGGCTGAATGCCTTCTTTAAGATTGATTGAGTAATCATATGGATGATGCTTTGGAAGAATACTTGCATTCTTCTTCTCAAAAATATCTTGAAAATCTTGATATTCACTTCAAATTTTACATGAAATCTTTCCATCATTTAAAATGGGTGTGGCATAAATAATAAAAGATGATCCTTCTTTTGTAACATGCAAAAAAACTTTTGCACCTACAAGTACAAGTTTGGCTACACTAGACTCATGGCTTTCTATTAGATTAGAAAAACTCTTAATGATGTTTGAAGAAAAGTCAAATTTACGAGAAATCCAATCTATCATAGGATTATATTTTTTTAGGCACAATAAATCCAAAATGACTAAATTAAAGGAAAATCTAATTATATTAAAAATTATGCAACTATTATGATGATTTATTACTACATCCATAGGAAGTGTTTTATGAGTAACATCTCCAGAAGATAATAGACGCATGTCTATGATTTCTATGTGTACATGTTTGGTTTTTTGTATTAAATACATTTATGACTTTTTACAAATTCTTTATCTAAAAAACAAGCTGAGGCTCTTGAATCTATTACAACAAAGGCTTTATGATTATTAGATCCAAAATGCACATCTATTATAAAACAAAAGAGGATTTTGAATAGAGAAAAAGACCTTTATTAGAAATTGTATAAGATTTTAGCGGCATGGTTCCTATTCTAGCTGGATAAATTCATTTTTTGATATGTTTTCATCTTTGATAGCAATATTCCTTATTTTGTAGTTGTGTTGTTTTTTTGGACAATATTGAACAATATGGTTAGTTTCTCGATAATATAAACATAGTCTTTCTTGACGACAATAAGTCTATTCTTGTTTAATAAGAGGTTTAAAACATAGTGCATCAATTTGCTTGTCTTCTATTTCTAAATATTTAGATTGAGAAGTTGCTAGTGTTGTCATTGAATTATAATAATGTTGAGGTTTTCTTATGTGATTCTATAATCGAAATTTAAAAAGCCAATTATCACATTTCACAGCAAAGTCAATTGCTTGACTCAATGTTTGAGGATTAAATAAATTGAGCATCAATTTCTTTACTTTATATTGTAATTTGTAGAAAAATTGGTTGATGAGTGCTGCATCATCCCACTTGATATCTGTCACTAATTATCAAAATTGTGAAGTATATAATGTCATTGATTGATTGTCTTTTTGTAAGATACAAATCTTATTGGTTGCAACATGGATTGCATCATGCTCTCCATACGTAAATCAAAACTCTACTAAGAATGCTTTCAAATTATCCAACATTGAATCATGTCTTTCAAGAAATGATAAAAACCATAATAAAGTAGAATCTAAAAGTAGTGTTTCAATAAACTAGACTTATGATCCTTGAGTTGGATAACTTTGAGGTTGTGTCAAGGACAAGAACTCGATGAAAAAATAATTCAGACAAGTGAGCCTTCACTCAAAGAGAAGTAACAAAATATATATAAACAAGTATATATATTAAAAGAGAAATTGGAATGGCTATTACCAAAAGACAAGAAAACTAGAGACCCTTGAAACTGACAAGAAGCAAGACAGGAGTTGACAAGAGTGAAGAAGCCTTAACTCTTGTCTCTATATATACTATCTAACTAGGGACTATGTGGCGACGTTCTACAGGACCTCCAATATGTGTTGACTTTGTAGGACACATGTCTTGACTTACAAGGAAAGTTTTTCTACGTGTGGGCTACATATTTAGCTTGATCTTCAAGCTAACAACATGTGTGGCACATGGCCAACTTATTGACCACATTTCTAATCCAAAAAGTCAATTAAAGACACCTATGAAGTCAAAGCAACGTCTATGAAGCTTCTTAGAAGCTTCCATATTAAATATTATAGAATTAATTTACTTTTATCTACTTTTACTTACTTCTACCTATTTGTATATATAATTTCTAGCTTACATGATTATGTCCGTGACATTACCCCTCCTTCTAAGGAAGAGTTCCATGAGGAGCGGTCATCATATGTCAAGAAAATCTATGATGCGACGAATTGTATTCGCCACATACTCTAATCTTTGTTCTCTTCGAAGATGATTGATAGGGCCTCTCAACCATTGATAGTGTTCCATACCAGGGCGGAAAGACCACCCAGTTATTTGATCATTGTTGAGGCCTTCATAACTTCCTTCGAATAGAATATTTGGAACACCATCAGGAGTTGTTCCTACCTCTAGCACAATCACCAAACATCGAGAGTCCCTTCCCAAATCGTGATACCAAATGCGTTGTATCTCGCCATCTATTCGAGGAAGAACATGTCGTTCTTGAAGATCTTCATCTCGATTGCGTCGTCTTGAAGGATGTGACAATCATAATGTCTCGTCCGACAGGTCAGCAAATAAAGGCTCTTGAGTCGAATCCACTGGTTGTTGGTTCTCCATCTCCTGAGCATCACTACTACAAAGAAGCTACGAACAAGAATTGAAAGTAGAATGTTATCTTTTCTAAATGTTGTTTCTTTTATAAAGAAGGTTTTCATCTTGATTTTGATGGATGTCTTTGATGAAAAGCCTCCATTGCCTTTGTTGCATTTGTAAGATTCTTTATTGGCTCCCATGTACATTCACTAATACCATATCCTCGCCAATGGACAAGATATTCTAATTTATTTCGGCGCCGCCTTGAATCTAAGACTTCTTGTACTTCAAACTCTTCATTATTGTCTGCTTCTATAGGAGGAGGTGGAGCTTGTCATCTTCTTGGTATGTCTACTATCTTGAATGCTTCAAGAAGAGACACATGGAATACTGGATGGAATTTCATTGACTTCGGTAGATATAAACGATATGCAACTGGATTGATTTGTGTAGAAATAGAAAATGGTCCCAGCCTTTAATACTCCAACTTGTCACAACGATGAGTGGTCTTGATATTGTGACGAAGTAACAATACCTTATCACCCAAGACAAATGATGGTTGTTCCTTTCGATAGACATCCGCATTGACCTTTTGTTGTTCTTGAGCCTCTTTTAACTACGCCTTCATCGTTGTATGTAGCTCTGATAAATGAATTGCCAAATCTTTTGTAGCAGGATTATCAACTTTTGAAAAGTCAAAAATATCAAATCGTGGATGATAACCATAATTAGCAAAGAAAGGTGTTTGTTTTGTAAAAGAATGTACCGTATTATTATAAGCAAGCTCTGCCAATGGCAAAAGAGTTGTCCAATCATCTTGTTGGTAGTTAATGGTACATCTTAAATATTGCTCCAAAACTTGATTAATACGCTCCATTTGTCCATCAGTTTGAAGATGGAATGCCGAAGATAGTTTTATATCTACTTTTAGAATCTTAAAAAGAGTCAGCCAAAATCTTGGTACAAATTAAGTTCCTCTATCTCATATAATATCCTTGAATAATCAATGATAGCGATAGATATTGTCAAGAAAGAGCTTAGCTGTTTCTTCAACTGTGATAGATTTTGTACATGGTACAAAATGTACCATCTTAGTAAAACGATCTACTATCACGAATATAGAGTCATAAGAACCTGAGATTGAAAGATTCGTGATGAATTCCATAGAAACAGAAGACCATGGTTGTTCTGGAATGGATAATGGTTGAAGAAGTCCAAAAGATCAATGACAAGGAGTTTTCGATCTTGAGCAAACATTACATGATTGTACAAAATCTTTAACTGCCTTTTACATTTGAGGCCACCAAAAATCCCTAGATATCAGCTCTAAAGTCTTATTATATCCAAAATATCATGTTGTTGGAAAGTCGTGACGAGCTTGAAGAATATGTAAACGTGCTTCTCCTTCTGGAACATATAGGCATCCTTCAAAATAGAGTAGGTTGTTCTTGAATTCAAATTTAGAGGGATCATGAGATTTAAAAGAATTATTCTTGATATCATGAACAAGACGGTCTGAAGACATACTTAACTTCACTTGCTTAAGAAAAGTTAAATCAACAGTCAATTTTGATTTTATTGCTCGAAGATAAAATTGCTCCGATTTCAAGAGAACCATTCTTTGTTGCTCCAAAGCTGCATTTCTTTCTTTTGGTGCAAGATAAGAACATCTAGACAAGGCATCGGACAAACCTTGTTGTTTTCGTGGCCAATAAGTAATGATGAACTCGAATCTTGATAGAGACATACTTCAACAAGCTTGGCGACGATTTAATACATGAGTCGACATAATATATTTGAGGTTCTTGTGATCCGTATACACGGTGACTGGACTGGAAGCGCCTTCTAGATAATGATGCCATTCTTGAAAAGAATCCATAATTACAAAAAGTTCTTTGTCGTGGATCTCATAATTGATTTCTGCTGTTGAGAATTTTCTTGAATGAAAGGCTATTGGATGAAGTTTGTCATCTATTCCCATTTGTGATAAAATCGCACCCAGAGCAAAGTTCGATGCATCTGTTTCCATAAAGAATGCTTTAAAAAAATCAACACGATATAAGATTGGTGCAGAAACAAACGCTGTCTTCAAAGATTCAAAAGTAACTTCTGCTTCTTGATTCCATTGGAATTTGTCTTTACAAGTCAAACGTGTAAGTGGAGCTGCAACTTGAGATAAGTCTTTGATGAAGATCCAATAGTAGTTGGCAAATCTCAAAAAATATTGGACATCTCTTACCGTTTTTGGGATCTTCCAATCTATAATAGTTTGAACTTTCTTAGGATCCATCATAAATCCATCATTTGAAATGATGTAACCTAAGAAATCGACTTGAGTAGTATGGAATACATACTTTTCTATCTGAGCATAGAGTCTTGCATCTCTTAATTTTTGTAATACACAACGAATATGAAGTTCATGTTCTTCTAGATTCTTAAAATAGATCAAGATGTCGTCTAGATAACAGACCACAAAATCGTCCAAAAACTCTCCAAAAACATCATTCATTAGATGTTGAAAAGCTACTGGTGCATTTGTAAGTCCAAAAGGCATGACGTTGTATTCAAAATGTCCATACCTAGTTTAAAACGCAGTCTTCAATTCATCTCCTTCTTTGATGCGTATTAGGTTGTATGCTCCTCGAAGATCTATTTTTGTATAGATCTTAACTTCATTCAGCTGATCAAGAAGTCCAGATATTAAAGGTAGAGGATACCTGTTCTTGATGGTAATCTTGTTGAGTCCTCGATAATCAATACACATTTGCAATGATCTATCTTTTTTCTTCACAAATAGAATCTAAGCTCCTGCCTGAGATTTAGAATGGCGTATAAAATTCTTGGCTAGATTTTCTTCAATATACTCCTTGAGTTCAATCAACTCATTTTGTGATAAACTGTAGATTGGTCTGAATGGCGGTTGTGCTTCTTCTTGAAGGTCAATTGAACAATCATAGGGACGATGTTCCGGGAGTGTATCTGCATTCTTTTTTTCAAATACATCTTGAAATTCTTGATATTGGCTTGGAATGCCACTTGAAGTCTTTTCACCAGTAGAAATGGGTGTAGCATAAATAATATATGGTGATTCTTTCATAGCAGCATGCATTGTACCTATAAATACGGGTTTAATTGAACTGGACTTATGACTCTTTACCTGATTAACTACATTGTTAGTTATACTTTTAGACAAAGTAAGAGTTTAGAAAATCCAATCTATTTGAGGGTTGTATTTTTCTAACCACGATAAACCTAAAATGACTAGATTAGAGGGAGATCTAATGATATTAAATACTACAAAACTATTATGACCATTGATTATTACTTCTATAGGAAGGGTTTCATGAGTAATATCTCCAGAAGACAATGGACGACCATCTATGACTTCTACATGAACAAGTTTAGTTTTCTTTACTAAACATATGCTATGTCTTTTAATAAATTCTTCATCTAAGAAACATGCCAAGGCTCCTGAATCTAACAAGGCAGAGGTTTTGTAATATTTAGGTCCTAAAATAATATTTCATGTAAAACAAAGAGAGGGCTCTCAGGAGAGAAAAGGACCTTTACTAGATGTTGTGCAAGGTTCCAACCGCACAGTCCCTATTGTAGCTGGACAAATTCATTTTCCGACATATTATCTTCTTTCACAGCCATACTCCTCATTTTGTGATTGCATCGTTTCTTTGGACAATGTTGAGCAGTGTACTTTAGTTGTCCACAATATAAACATAATCCTTCTTGACGATGACGAGTCTTTCTTGCTCAGTAAGAGGTTTGAAACGTAGTGCATCAATTTGCATATCCTCTACTTCCAAATGTATGTGTTGAAGAGGTGTTGGTATTTCCATTGAATTATAGTAACATTGAGGTCCACTTGTATGGTTCTCAGATCGGAATTCAAAAAGGTGATTGTCGCACTTTACAGCAAAGTCAATTGCTTGACTCAATGTTTGAGGAACAGGTAAGTTGAGCATTAATTTTTTTACCTCATATTGTAATCCATAGAGAAATTGGCTAATAAGTGCAGCATCATCCCACTTGATATCAGTTACAAGTTGTCAAAATTGTGAAGCATATAACGTTATTGATCGATTGCCTTGTCATAAAATACAAATCTTATTGGTTGCAACATGAATTGCATCATGTTTTCCATACATGGATCGAAACTCTGCCAAAAAAGCCTCTAGATTATCCAATATTAGATCTCGTCGTTCAAGAAAAGATGAAAACCACGATAGTACTGAACCTGAAAGAAGCGTATCAATGAATCTAACTTACAATCCTGGAATTGGATAGGTTTGGGGTTGAAGTTCAATCACAAGTTGCACTTGGTTGATAAATCCTCGAAACTTGGATCTGGTGCCATCAAACTTCTTGGGTATGGCAATTCTTGGTTCTCTAACATTTGAAGGGTGTTCCACCATAGGAGAAAGGACATAGTTTGGTGCAGATGTTGAAGCAGCTCCAACCATTTCTATATCTTCACTTCATGCCAATCTTGTTGCTCTTTGTGGTGGTAAATTGAGTTGATGCATCGCAAGCATTAACTCCCTCAATTGCTCTTGCATTTGTACAATTGCACTCTTCATTTCAACAAGTTTTGCCATGATAACACTTAGAAGAGGGAAGATTTTTAATATTGCTCAAGACAAATAGAAGAGAGGACTTTAGAACAAAGAAAATACTAAGAAAAATATCAGTTTAGAAGAGGGTAATCCGCAACTTCTAATATGCTTATATCTTATCAAGAAAAAGGGGTAATCCACTCTTAATCAAGATTAGACAAAGCTCTGATATTGTAGGTGTATTCTTGTCAATCTGTCAAGGACAAGAACTCGATGAAAAAATAATTCAGACAAGCGAGCTTTCACTCAAAGAGAGGTAACAAAATATATATATAAACAAGAATATATATTGAAAGAGAAATTGGAATGGCTATTGCCAAAAGACTAGAAAATTAGAGACCCTTGAAACTAGACTAGAAGCAAGAAAGGAGTTGACAAGAGTGAAGAAGCCTTCACTCTTGTCTCTATATATACTATCTAACTAAGGGCTATGTGAAAATGTTCTATAAGACCTCCAATATGTGTTGACTTTGTAGGACACATGCCTTGACTTACAAGGCAAGTTTTTCTATGTGTGGGCCACATAGTTAGCTTGATCTTCAAGCTAACAACATGTGTGGCACATGACCAACTTGTTGACCATGTTTGTAATCCAAAAAGTCAATTAAAGACACCTATGAAGTCAAAGCAGCGTCTATGAAGCTTCTTGAAAGCTTTCATATTAAATATTATAGAATTAACTTACTTTTACCTATTTTTACTTACTTCTACCTATTTGTATATATACTTACTAGCTTACATGATTATGTCTGTGACAAGTTGTAGTTCAATCATGAGTTGTATTTGATTGATGAATCCTTGAAACTTAGATCTTGTGCCATCAAAATTCTCAAATAATCTAATTTTTGGTTCCTTGAAACTTGAATGATGTTCTGTTGTAGGAGTACTATGATGGCTTGGTGTAGATGTTGAAGTAATTCCAATCATCTCTATATCTTCATTGCTTAATAATCTTGTTGCTCCTTATGGTGGTAAACTAAGTTGATGCATTGCAAGCATTAATTGTCTCATTTGCTCTTGCATTTGAGCCATTGCATTCTTCATTTTAGCAGGCTCTCCTATGCTAGTACAATAAAAACAAATGTGACTATTCTTACAAAATACAATACTCAAGAATTAAGAAAAAAATTCTAGAAACAATATCAATTTAAAAGATGATAACTTGTAACTTCTAATATGCTTATATCTTACCAAGAAAAAAAGGTAATCCACTCTTAATCAAGAAAGGACAAAGCTTTGATAGTGTATGTATAATCTTGTCAATTTATTAAGGACACAAACTGAAAGAAGATGCATAAACTCGTGGAATCTATTTATAAAAAAAATAAAATAAAAAAAAAGAATAATAAAATAGAAAAAAGTATGTATATTCAAGGAAGAATTGGAATGGCTATTGTCAAAGATTAAAAAACATAAGATTCTTGAAATTAGACTAAAAGCAAGAATAGAGTTGACAAGAGTTAATAAGGCTTCACTCTTGTTTCTATATATACTATCTAACTAGGAGCTACATGGCAATATTTTATGAGACCTCCAATATGTGTTGACTTTGTAAAATACATGCCTTGACTTATAAGGCAAGTTTTTATACATGAAGGCCATATAATTAACTTGGTCTTCAAGCTAACAACATGTGTGGTATATAGCCAACTTTTTTATCACATTTCTAATCCAAAAAGTCAATTATAGACACCTATAAAATTAAAGTAGCATCTATAAAGCTTTTAAGAAGCTTCTATAGAAGATATTATAGAATTAACTTACTTTTATCTACTACTTACATCTACCTATTTATACAAGAAATTATTGGCTTATATATATATATGTATATATATATATGTCTATAACAACAATTTATTATACAATGTGGTGAGAGCTACATTATTAGATTTTAGTTAGTCACAAAATATAGTTAAATTACTACTTTGAAGTAGTTAGTTTAAAAAAAGCTATGATTAAAGTTGATTTAATATTGATAATAGATTTATATATTTAGAGCCACCTTTATTAGACATTGGTGACTTTTAAAATTATATTTTGTTTCTTTTATTTGGTGTTTAGGACATATATTATATAAATCTTATAAGAAAAAAGATTAGAGAGGGATTTTGGTAGAAAAATGAGTAGTTAAGGCATCTATATGGATGAATGGAAATGGATGATAAAAATCTCCATTGCTATTGGCCAAAAAGCATGCCCAATGGCCTTTAATGAGGCTACTTGAGGCCTTGTTAGGAATTAGGATTATTCTTTGGATGCAATTCAAAGTTAGGAGGCTAAAATCAAAGAGTTTAGGATTTTGGCTATGATTTTGGTACAAATTTTGGGAGATTTGGAGTGCTTATGAAAGAGATATAGGCACTCAAAGTTAAGGTATTTATTTTGTATCTATTTTTATTCTTTTAGATATGATGTGCACGTACATAATGCAATGAAGAATCAACATTTAGGATTGAAGAGAGCACTATTTTGGCTATACTTTTCATCTATTCATTGATGAATTCTAATCTAGAATAAATTTTTAAAGTTCAAGATAAAAGGATTTTTAGGAGCAAATTAGGATGTTTAGGAAGTCAACTTAAATAGTATAGAATTTCCAATGAAAGGCTAATGATAGATTTAAAGAAGGTCCATACTATCATGGATTGAAAGACTTTAAGAACAGTAAGAGATGTGTAATATTTTTGAGCTTTGTTAATTTTTATCGGATCTTCATCAAGATTTTTTTTCAAATTGCAACTTTACTTATATGTTTGACTTATAAAGACAAACTTGAGTAGAGTAGAGAAGCCAAAGCATCGTTTGATGTTTTAAAAAAGGAGTTTACTTCTATAGCAATCTTATATTGTGTTAACTTCTCAAAGGCATTTTTCATGGAAACAGATGCATCAAACTTTGCCTTAGATGTAGTATTGTCACAAATATGAGTAGATAAAAAACTCCATTCAATAGCTTTTCATTCCAAAAAAATTTGGCAGTCAAGATTAATTATGAAATTCACAACAAAGAATTCTTAGTGATTATCAATTAATTTCAAGAATGATGTCATTATCTAGAAGGCACCTTGAGTCCAATTATTGTATATACAAATCACAAGAATCTTGAGTATTTCATGTCAACACGTATTTTGAATCATCACCAAGCTTATTGGAACATATTATTACTAAGATTTGATTTCAAAATCACTTATCAATCCAAAAAATAACAAGGTTTATTGAACACTCTTTCTAGATGTTCTTATCTTATATCAAAAGAAAGAGATTGTATCTTTTGATCAATAAAGAAAGATTCTTTTGAAGCCAGAGTATTTTCACCTTTGAGCAATAAAATCAATATTGACTGTTGATTCAACTTTTATCAAGCAAATTCAATCAAGTATATCCTTTGATCTTCTTGTTTATCATATTAAAAATAATTCTTCTAGATCTTATGATACTTCCTAATTTCAAGCTTAAAAATAACCTACTCTATTTTGAGGGATGATTATGCATTCCAAAAGGTGATACATAATTACGTATTTTTCAAGCTTGTCATGACTTTCTAGTAGCCGGACATTTTGGATATAACAAGAATTTAGAGCTAACATAGAGAGATTTTTGGTGGCTTCAAATGTGGAAGGTAGTCCAAAACTTTGTACAATTATGTTATATTTTTTTAAGATCCAAAACTCCTCGCCATTACAAAATCTATCACAGATGAAAAAATAACTAAGTTTTTTTTTTAAAACATCTATCACTATTATAGATTGTCGAAAGATATTATATTAGATAGAGGAACTCAACTTGTATCAAGCTTATATAGAGGCCTTTTTAAGTTTCAAAAGGTACATATAAAGCTTTCTTTGGCTTTCCATTCTCAAACTGATAGGCAAATAAAATCCATGAATCAAGTTCTTGAACAATATTTGACATGTACCATCAATTATCACCAAGATGATTGAATTTTTTTTTTTTTATTGGTAAAATTTACGTACAATAATTCAATATACTTTTTTATGTAAAAAATATCTTTTTTTCTAATTATTATTATCATCCATGACTTGATACTTTTGACTTTTTAAAAGTTGATAATCTTTGGATAGACGATTTAACAAATTATTTATCAAAGTTACATGCAAGAATAAAGGTGCAATTAAAAGAAATTCAAGAATAATAAAAGATCAATGTGGATGCCTATTGCAAGGATAAACCACAATTCAACGTAAGCAATAAGGTATAGTTACTCCATTGTAATATTAAGACAACTCATCTTTGTAATTAGTTGGATTATTATAAGCTTGAATATTTTTCTATTTGAGAACAAGTCAATCTTGGTGCTTATTAATTATATCTATCAAAGTCTATAAAGATCTATCTTATATTTTATGTATCTATTCTTGAGCTATGTAAGATAGTATTTATCTCAAAAAAAAGACAAATAATAACTCCACTTATATAAGTAGATAATAATCAAGAGTTCGAGGTAGAAGAAGTCTTAGATTCAAGGCGGCGCCAAAATAGGTTAGAATATCTTGTTCATTGGTGTGGATATAATATTGGTAATCTAACATGAAAGCCAACAAAGAATCTTGCAAATACAGCAAAGAGAGTTGAAGCTTTTTATCAACAATATCTATCAAAACCAAAATAAAGAATAGCAAATCTTTACTATAAAAGAAATAAGATCCAAAAAAGATAGCATTCTACTTTCTATCCTTATTTGTAGTTTCTATTTATTTGTGACATTAATAAGATGGAGAACTAACAACTAGCAAATTCAACTCAAGAGCTTTTATTTGTTGACTTATTAGACAACACATTATAATTGTCACAACCGTTAAGATGATGTAATCAAGATGAAGATCCTCAAGAACAATATATCCTTCCTTGAATAGATGGAAAAATACAATATATTTCATATCTTGACATTAGAAGAAACTCGCAATGTTTGATAATTTTATTAAAGGTAGGAACAACTCCTAATGGTGTTTCAAATGTTTTATTTGAAGAAAGTTACAAATGTGTCAACAACAACCAAATACCACTATGGTCTTCCTGCTATCGTGATGTAACATGACTAATGAATAAAAGAGAGAAAAAAATATTATATTATAGAAGATCTTACTTTAAAAAAATTATAGCAAATTATCTTATAATAAAGATAATAGTTGAAAGATAGTAAAATTAAAGGTTATTATGTTGTATTTTTACAAAATAGGCTTCTACTTACTTTGTAAGACCATAAATAAGGTGAAAAAAAATAGATTAGAAAAGAATTAAGAGTAGATTTTAGTAAAAATTACCTCAAGAACCTAAGAATTAATACCCGAAGAGGACCGGTTGTTAACCTAGATTGAAATCAGACCTCAAGGCACAAAACCATGCACCTATGGTGATTCCAAGGTTCTTTGGTAGATCAGAGAATAAGATTTGAGAAAAAACTTAATAGAGTTTGTATGAGCATTGGTTTTTTATGATTTGGATTTGTAATGAATTTGTAAGAGCTTTACAAAGTCGAAGTTGTTTTGGATGATTTGAATTTTTGTGAGATAAAATAAGATTGACATTATGGGCAATTTTGAGAGTTTTGTAGTAGATCTACAAATATAATTTTGTGGGTTGGTGGGTATAGTTGTGCTTGATGTGTGTTGTAAATTTAAAATCAATTAAATGATTAGATTTAAGTGTGTATAAATGTTTTTGTGAGTTGAGGTCTTAAAAATTAGAGTTCAAGAGTCAATGAGTATTTTTAAGATCTTTAGCAATTTATTAACTAAATTAAAGTTAAATTTTTTAATGTGGAGACTAAATTTGATTTTTAATAGTTTAAATGAAGTTTGGAGGAAAAAATGGTTTAAATGGAAGATATTGGCTCTAGAAGTTCAATATTTAGATTGGAGTAGGAGGCCAATCAATACCCAAGAAAATTTTAGGATTTTTTTTCTATTTGAAAAGTGCGATTATCTTCAAATTTACTATACTTATTCTTATCTAAGAAGTTAAGAGGTATATAAATTTTTAAGCAAGATCAATGGTTTAATCAATAGATATTGGAATTCTAATTTGCTTTAGGATTAGATTGAGTTTCTTTAAGGCTTAGGATTTGTCTAGGATTTGGTTTAAGATTTAAGATTTATCTAACATTTGATTTAAGATTTAAGATTTTTCTGTAGTTTGGTTTAGGATTTAGAATTTGTATAAAGTTTGATTTAGGATTTAAGGTTTGTTTAGGACTTAAGATTAGTCTAGGATATGTTTAGGGCTTAAAATTTGTGTAAGATTTAATTAAGGATTTAGGATTTATTTAGAATTTAGTATTTGCCTAGGATTTATTTAAGACTTAGGATTTATCTAAGGTTTGATTTAGGATTTAGGATTTAAGGTTTAGTTAGGATTTGACTTAGGATTTAATTAAAATCTATTAGGATTTCAATTAGGATTAAAATAGGATTTGATTAGGATTTATTTAAGATTTATTTAAGATTTCTTTAATATATTCTTTAAGATTTCTTCATATTTCTTTTGTAATTTCTTTAAAATTTCTTTTGGATTCGATTAAAGCTTGAATATTATTATTAAGGTTTAAATTGAGTTTATTTAGGATTCTATTAAAGTTTTAGGATCTTATTGTTACAATTTTCCTTCTACCTTTCAAAGTCAGGTACTCAATGCATTTTCAAGCAAGACCTCATGTACTACAATACCACCCTAGTATAAAACATTACCGATGGCTGAGAAAACCTATCAACCATCTTCAAATAGAACAAAGATGAGAGTATGTAGCAAATACAATTTGCCGCATTGTAGATTTCTTCAACATATGAAGATTGCTCTTCATAGAACTTATCCCTAGAATGTGAAATAATTTCATAGATATACATATTTACTCTAATATTTATCTATATGATTAAACAGAAGTAGATAAAAGTATATTTATTTTATAATATTTTCTAAAAAAATAATCCTATAAGATTTATAGATGTTGCTTTGACTTTACATGTATTTGTAGTTGATTAGTAGATTAGAAACTTGGTCAATAAGTGAACCATGTATTGGTAATTTGTGAAAAAAGCTAACTATGTGGCGTACATATAGAAAACTTACCTTGTAAGTTAAGATACGTGTCTTGTAAAGTCAACATGTTTTGGAGGTCCTATAGCATATCGCTATGTAGCTCCTAGTTAAGAGTATATATGGAGATAAGAATGAAGCCTCCTTCACTCTTGTCAATACCTATCTAGTATCACGGGCACAAAATACAGACTTGAAATCTAACAAGAAGTTCAAGAAGAAGTGGCAGAACTAGATTAAACAGATGAGTACAAGAACAACACCAGAAAGGTGAGCTAGAACTCCAAGAAATGTGTTGTCGAGACTGAAGAATTCTTCAGCCTCGACTCCTATATATACTACTGACCTATGGTTCTAAGGAAGCGCATCAAGAAGCTTCCCAAGAACTATGAAGCTTCTCGAGCAACTACCCAAGAGCTAGGAAGCTTCTCAAATAACTTCCTAGAATCTACTAGAATATTCTAAGAATCTTCTAGAGCCTTCTAAGGGAATCTTTAGGGAATCTTCAAAGAATCTTTAGGGAATCTTTGAAGAATATTCTAAGAGAATATTCAAAGAATCTTCTGGAAGTTTCTAGAGACTTCTTTCTAGAAGGTTCTAGAAACTTGTCTCTAGAAAGGTCTAAGGACTATGTCCCTAACATCACCTCCTCCTTTAGCTTCGAGGTCTCCGAGAAGCAATGTTATCGTCAGTCAATACCAACGCAAGAAAATGAAGATTTGTCGCATAACCTCTGCTATGAACTCCAATTGTTGTTCACGAGGCAAGTGATTCAATGGTCCTTGAAGCCAACGGTAGTGGCCCACGCCTTCAACTTCTGACCAAGCATGAACCTCCGTGTCTTCATTGTGAAATTGTCCTGCAAACACTCCTTCTGGCTGACCATTGTAGGCAGGCTCGACCTCAAATACAATCACCAGCGATCTGTTGCTCGGAATCCTTCGACGTCGTCGTGGTGCAGGCGGTTCTTCATCTCGTGGTCGTCTTCGTGAGCTAGTTGCTTGAGATGACATGACAAGTGTAGTATCTTGGCTATCCATATTCAAAGGCTAAAACAATAAGAACAAACTTGGGCTACTAACAAAGTTCTACGCTATCTTGGAGAGAATGACTACATCAACTATGGATTTTGGTGGTGCTCTCTCCTCTTTTCTGTTTTCTGGATGAGCAAGCTTCAGTAAGAAGCTATCGTCGAACCGGCTTGGATTTCTCAGGATATCGTCGATGAAACTCCTGTACCTTTTGCGGCGCATTCGCGAGATTTTCGGCCGGCTCCCATGTTCGTTCATTAATATCGTAACCGCTCCAATGCACAAAGTATTCTAATTTATCCCGTCTTTGCCGTGAATCCAGGACCTTTTCCACCTCGTATTCTTCGTGGTTCTCTATTTCTATGCTAGGTGGTGGACATTGTACTCTTCCAGGAAAAGACGATTCTCGATAAGGCTCCAACAAAGAAACATGAAAGACAGGATATACCTTCATAGTAGCTGGTAACTCCAGACGATACGCTACATGATTGATCTGCTTCTGGATAACAAATGGTCCCAATCTCCGATAGTCCAATTTGTCACATGGCCGCTTGGTCTTAATATTTCGTCGAAGCAGCCAAATTTTGTCTCCAATCGTGAATTTAGGTGCCTGATTCCGAAATTTGTCCGCGGACGCCTTGTAAGATTCTTGGGCAGTTTGCAATTGAAGCTTCAATGTAGTTTGAAGCTGCGAAAGCTCCTTCACCAATCCTTCAGCTGCCGAATTGTTAATCGTTGACGAATTCCATAAGTCAAGCTTCGGATGGTATCCATAATTGGAAAAGAATGGCGTTTGTTGAGTTGACGCATGAAGGGTGTTGTTATATGCGAACTCAGCTAGCGGTAGATATGCGACCCAATCATCTTGTTGATAGTTGATGGTGCAACGTAAATATTGCTCTAAAACTTGATTCACCCGTTCTGTTTGGCCGTCCGTTTGAGGATGAAATGCCGAAGAAAGCTTGATATCCACCTTCAATATCTCAAAAAGAGATTTCCAAAACTTTGACACAAACTGGGTTCCTCGATCCGATACGATATCATCTGGTAGACCATGATATCGATACACATTATCAAGAAAGAGTCTTGCTGTGTCTTCGCTTGACGATGTCTTCTTGCAAGGGACAAAATGTGCCATCTTTGTAAGCCGGTCTACGACAACAAAAATGCTGTCAAATGAATTCGATGGTGGTAGATCCATAATAAAGTCCATGGAAACCAAAGACCATGGTCGACGCGGAATAGGCAATGGCTGTAGAAGTCCATAAGGCCAATGTCGAGGGTTTTTGGATCTTAAACAAATGTCACAAGATACAATAAAATCTTTCACATCCTTCCACATTTGAGGCCACCAAAAATCGCGGGAAATAAGTTCCAAGGTCTTATTGAATCCAAAATGTCCCGCAGCTGGGAAGTCATGACGAGATTGAAGAACTCGGAGTCGTGTTGGCCCTTTTGGGATATACAACCGCTCTTCGAAATATACTAGATCTCCTTCCATCTTGAATTTATCATCACTAGCATGTTGCTTGATATCAAGGGCTAGAGAATCTTCAATGGTTGCGGCCCGTACCTGGTCAAGGAAGTCAGCATCAATTGGTACAATAGCTGCGTTGAGCCGAAATTTCTCTGGCTTCAACAATGTCGTGCACTGTTGATCAAATGCTGCATCTCCAGCCTTTGGCGCGAGATATGATCTCCTTGATAATGCATCGGACAACCCTTGTTGCTTCCCAGGCCGATAAGTAATAACAAAGTCGAACCTGGATAGCGACATACTCCACCGAGCTTGACGCCGATTCAAAACCCGAGCCGACATAAAATACTCCAAATTCTTGTGATCCGTATATACGGTCACTGGATGTGCAGTTCCTTCGAGAAAGTGGCGCCACTCTTAAAAAGAATCTACTATAGCAAGGAGTTCCTTATCGTGGATCTTATAGTTGATCTCAGCAGCAGAGAATTTTTGAGAATAGAACGCAACTGGATGGAGATTCTCATCTACGCCCATCTGTGAAAGTACAGCTCCCAAAGCAAAATCCGAAGCATCTGTCTCCAAATAAAAGGCCTTTGTAAAGTTCGGATGTACCAAGATTGGAGCTCTAGTAAATACCATCTTCAAATCTTGGAATGCTTTTTCTGCGATAGATCCCCATTTGAGCTTGTCCTTGCTTATTAACCGAGTGAGGGGGGCAGCAACTTGAGAATAATTCTTGATGAAGATCCGATAGTAGTTAGCAAATCCAAGAAAACATTGTACGTCCTTAACCGTCTTTGGAACTTCCCAAGACATGATTGCTTCCACCTTCTTTGGATCCATCTTCAAGCCTTCTGTAGTCGCGATGAATCCCAAAAACTCCATCTCAGTTTGGTGAAATAAGCACTTCTCCAATTTGGCATAGAGTCCTCGCTCCCGTAGTTTTTTGAGTACCAGACGAACGTGCTTCTCATGTTCTTCCTCGTTCTTAGAAAATATCAAAATATCATCTAGATAGATGACAACAAAATCGTCTGGATGCTCTCGAAAGGTGTCATTCATCATGTGTTGAAAGACTGCTGGAGCATTAGTAAGACCAAATGGCATGACATTGTATTCAAAATGGCCATACCTTGTTCGAAAAGCTGTCTTCCATTCATCTCCTTCCTTGATTCGCACAAGGTTGTAAGCTCCCCTTAGGTCAATTTTTGTAAAGATCCTTGCATGCCCAAGTTGTTCTAGAAGACCAGAGATCAAAGGCAGTGGGTAGCGATTCTTTTTTGTCACCTTGTTGAGACCTCGATAGTCCATGCACATCCGTAGTGAGCCATCTTTCTTCTTCACAAATAAGATTGGTGCCCCAGCTGGCGACTTCGAATGACGGATGAAGTTCTTGGCTAGATTCTCGTCAATGTACTTCCACAACTCAGTCAATTCCGTCTGCGACAAATTGTAGATTGGTCCAAAAGGTGGTTGTGCTCCTTCTTGAAATTCAATGGCACAATCATAGGGTCGATGCTCTGGCAGCATATCAGCATTCTTCTTTTCAAAAACATCTTTGAATTCTTCATACTGCTTTGGAATAACCAAAGTCGGAGTTGCA
This sequence comes from Physcomitrium patens, assembly GCF_059467195.1. Taxonomy (NCBI): domain Eukaryota; kingdom Viridiplantae; phylum Streptophyta; class Bryopsida; order Funariales; family Funariaceae; genus Physcomitrium; species Physcomitrium patens. The sequence continues at coordinate 8,132,790 of NC_143429.1, forward strand.
TCTTCTCGAGTCGGAGTTGCGAAGATGACAAGAGGTGTATTTTGCTTGGCTTCCTTCATGAAAGCCCTTGCACCTATAAACAAGGATTTGTTTCTAGACATTGTCTAGGCAGATTCCACCTTCAAGGAGTTTGTTGGAAATGTGTCACGGACACAAAATACAGACTTGAAATCTAACAAGAAGTTCAAGAAGAAGTGGCAGAACTAGATTAAACAGATGAGTACAAGAACACCAGAAAGGTGAGCTAGAACTCCAAGAGATGTGTTGTCGAGACTGAAGAACCCTTCAGCCTCGACTCCTATATATACTACTGAATAGGAAGCTTCTCGAGCTACTTCCGCTAACTAGGACGCTTCTCCAACAACTTCTACTAATTAGGAAACTTCTCGAGCAACTTCCTAGAATCTATCAGAATATTCTAGAACCTTCTAAGAATATTCTAGAATCTTCTAATAGAATCTTTAGGGAATATTCTAAGAATCTTCTAGAACCTTCTAAAGGAATCTTTAGAAAATCTTTAGAGAATATTCTAGAAGAATATTCGAAGAATCTTCCAATGTATGTCCATGACATCACCTCCTCTTTTAACTTCGAGGTCTCCGAGAAGCAATGTTGTTATCAGTCAATACCAACGCAAGAAAATGAAAATCTGTCGCATCACATCCGCTATGAATTCCAATTGTTGTTCGCGAGGTAAATGATTCATCGGCCCTTGGAGCCAACCGTAGTGACCAACACCTTCAACCTCTGACCAAGCGTGGATTTCTGTGTCTTCATTGTGAAACTGTCCTCCAAACACACCTTCTGGCTGACCGTCGTAGGCAGGCTCGACCTCAAATACAATTACTAGCGATCTGTTGCTCGGTATCCTCCGACGTCGTCGTGGTGCAGGCGGTTCTTCATCTCGCGGTCGTCTTCGTGAGCTAGTCACTTGAGATGACATAACAAGTGTAGTATCTTGACTATCCATGTCCAAAGGCTAAAATGATGAGAGCAAACTATAGTTGCTAACAAAGTTCTACACTATCGAACTATGGGTTTTGGAGGTGTCCTCCCCCCTTTTTATGCTACTTGATGAGCAAGCTTCAGCAAGAAGCTATCGTTGAATCGGCTTAGGTTTATGAGGATATCGTTGATGAAATTCTTGTACCTTTTTTGGTGCATTGGCAAGATTTTCGGCACGCTCCTACGTTCCTTCATTGATGTCGTATCCACTCCAATGCACTAAATACTCCAATTTTCTCCTATTACACCGTGAATCTAGTACCTTTTCCACCTCGTATTCCTCATGGTTTTCAATTTAGATACTTGGTGGCGGACTTTGTACTCTTTGGAGAAAAGCTGACTCTCGATAAGGTTCCAACAAAGACACGTGAAAGACTGGATGTACCTTCATAGTAGCTGGTAACTCTAGACGATATGCCACCGGATTGATCTGCTTCTCGATAACAAATGGCCCTAATCTCCGATAGTCCAATTTGTCACATGGCCGCTTGGTCTTGATATTCCGTCGAAGAAGCCATACTTTACTTCCAACTTTAAAAGTAGGCACCTCATTTCGATATTTATCTGCAGATGCCTTGTAACTCTCTTGGGCAGATTGCAATTGAAGCTTCAACGTCGCTTGAAGTTCCGATAGTTGCTTCACAAATCCTTCAGCTGCTGGGTTGTTATTTGCTGAAGAACTCAATAAATCGAGCTTGGGGTGGTATCCGTAGTTAGAGAAGAATGGTGTTTGTTGAGTTGACGCATGAAGAGTGTTGTTGTATGCGAACTCAGCAAGCGGTAGATATGCAGTCCAATCATCTTGTTGATAGTTGATGCTGCATCGTAAATATTGCTCCAAAACTTGATTCACCCGCTCCGTTTGACCGTCAGTTTGAGGATGAAAAGCCGAAGAGAGCTTAATATCCACCTTCAATATCTCAAAGAGGGACCTCCAAAACTTAGATACAAACTGAGTACCTCGATCCGACACGATATCATCTGGTAGGCCATGATAACGATATATATTATCAAGAAAGAGTCTTGCGGTGTCTTCACTTGACGATGTTTTCTTGCAAGGCACAAAATGCGCCATCTTTGTAAATCGATCCACCACAACAAAGATGCTGTCAAATGAATTTGATGGCGGTAGGTCCGTAATGAAGTCCATAGAAACTGAAGACCATGGTCGGTGCGGAATAGGCAATGGCTGGAGAAGTCCATACGGACGATGTCGAGGGATCTTGGATCTTGAACAAACATCACAAGAAAGGACAAATTCCTTCACATCCTTCCACATTTGGGGCCACCAAAAATCTCGTGAAATGAGCTCCAAAGTCTTGTTGAATCCAAAATGTCCCGCAGCTGGAAAGTCGTGGCGAGATTGAAGTACTCGGAGTCGAGTTGGTCCTTTCGGGATATACAACCGCTCCTCAAAATACAGAAGATCTCCCTCCACCTTAAATTTGTCATTATCGACACGTTGTTTGATGTCAAGAGCTATAGAATCCTCAATGGTCGCAGTACGTACCTCGCTGAGGAAGCCGTCATCGATAGTTGCAACAGTAGCAAAAATCCTGAATTTTTTTGGTTTCAACAATGTTGTACATTGTTGATCAAACGCTGCTTCTCCAGCCTTTGGCGCAAGATACGATCTCCTCGATAATGCGTCAGATAATCCTTGCTGTTTTCTAGGGCGGTAGGTGATAATAAAGTCAAATCGTGATAGAGACATATTCCATCGAGCTTGACGATGATTCAAAATTCGAGCTGTCATGAAGTACTCCAAATTCTTGTGGTCCGTATAAACAGTCACTGGATGTGCAGCTCCTTCGAGGAAGTGACGCCACTCTTGGAAGGCATCCACAATAGCAAGCAGCTCTTTGTCGTGGATCTCGTAGTTGATCTCAGCAGCAGAGAACTTTCGTGAATAGAACGCAACTGGGTGAAGTTTCTTGTCTATGCCCATCTGTGAAAGCACAGCTCCCAAAGCAAAATCTGAAGCATCGGTCTCTAAATAGAAAGCCTTTGCAAAGTCAGGGTGTACCAAGATTGGAGCCGTAGTGAATGCCGTCTTGAGATCTTGAAATACTTTTGCTGCTTGTGATCCCCATTCGAGCTTGTCTTTGCTTGTTAGACGCGTGAGTGGTGCAGCAACTTGAGAATAATTCTTGATGAAGATCCGATAGAAGTTAGCAAATCCAAGAAAACACTGAACATCTCTAACCGTCTTCAGAACTTCCCAAGATATAATTGCTTCTACCTTTTTTGGATCCATCTTCAAGCCCTCTGTAGTCGCAATGAAGCCCAAAAATTCCATCTCATTCTGGTGAAATTGACACTTCTCCAACTTGGCGTAGAGTCCTCGTTCGCGTAGTTTTTCAAGAACCAAACAAACGTGCTTCTCATATTCTTCTTCATTCTTGGAAAATATCAAAATATCATCCAAATAGATGACAACAAAGTCATCGAGGTACTCCCGAAAGATGTCGTTCATCATATGCTGAAAGACCGCTGGAGCATTGGTAAGACCAAAAGGCATGACATTGTACTCAAAATGGCCATACCTTGTACGAAAGGCTGTCTTCCATTCATCTCCTTCTTTGATTCGCACAAGGTTGTAGGCTCCTCTTAAATCAATCTTTGTAAAAATCCTTGCACGTCCAAGTTGATCTAAGAGGCCGGAGATCAAAGGTAAGGGATAGCGATTTTTCTTGGTCACCTTGTTGAGTCCTCGGTAGTCCACGCACATCCGCAGTGAGCCATCCTTTTTCTTCACGAATAGGATTGGTGCTCCAGCTGGCGACTTTGAATGTCGAATAAAATTCTTGGCTAGATTCTCATCGATGTACTTCCGCAATTCTGCCAACTCCGTCTGCGATAGGTTGTATATTGGACCAAAAGGTGGTTGCGCTCCTTCCTCTAAGTCTATGGCGCAATCATATGGTCGATGTTCCGGCAGTATATCGGCGTTCTTCTTCTGAAACACATCTTCAAAATCCCTATATTGCTCTAGTATATTCGATGTTGAGATATTCTCGCCGCTAGTTGGAGCTGCATAAATGACAAATGGTGCGCCTTCCTTGGACGATCTTAGGAACGCTCTCGCTCCAATAAACATGGATTTCTTCATATAGGTTCTACCAACAGGTTTATTATTATTTTTTTCAGGAAATGTTATCCTTCGTAGCTTCCAATCAATGGACGGATTATGATCTTCTAACCAAGAAAGACCAAGGATAACAGGGCTTGATGGGGTTCTAATAATATTAAAAATAACGTGACTATTATGGTCCTTAAACACCACTTCTATAGGTTCTGATTCGTGGGTAACGTTGCCTGACAATAAGGGTCGTCCATCTATCACCTCTACGTGAACAGGTTTGGACTTCTGTACTAAACGGATCTTGTGGCGTTTAGCAAACTCTTCATCTAAAAAACAAGTAGATGCCCCCGAATTCAATAAAGCTAAAGTTTTTTGTTTTTGAGGGCCTAAAAACAAAGGAATTGTAAAACAACGGGCAGGTTGGACAGAGAAGGAGGAACCTGATTGTTGTCGTGATATTAGATTGTGCAGCCGCACGGTTCCTACTGTGGCTGGGCGTCGTCATTTTCCAGAATCATCGCACTTCTAGTCTTGACAGGGTGCCAATTTTGCTTCTTTGGGCAATTTCCAACCTTGTGACCTTCTTTTCCACAGTACAAACATAACCCTTCCTCCATACGCCGTTTCTTCTTTGTTGGAGTAAGAGATCGGACACGCGCCGTGTCGATTTGCATGTCTGTTGCCTCCGAATGTGAGTTTAAGCTATTTGCAGACATAGTCACGTCGTAACGAGTCATTTGGTGTCTTGGACGTTGGTCTTGGCGACGCTGGAATAGGCAGTTGTCACACTTTATAGCTTGGCTAATAGCTTCGTTGAGCGTTTGAGGATCAGGAAGAGATAACAGCAAGTCCTTCACATCATCCTTCAAGCCCCAATAAAACTGACTCACCAACGCCTCTTCACCCCAATTAATGTCACTTGCCAATTGTCTGAAATTCGAGGCATAGACTGATGCAGAGCGTGTTCCTTGTCGTAGCGATCGGATCTTTGTTGTAGCCCATCGAACTTTATCATGCTCGCCAAATGCTTCTGCAAACGCCTCCAAGAACGTTTCAAAGTTGCTCAGGATTGGCGATCGCTTCTCGAACAAGAGAGTAAACCAAGACAGAGCTTGTGCTGTAAGCAAGGTTCCAACAAGCCCAACACGCGCTTCCTCCGTCGGATAACGTTCGGGCTGTAAAATTGTTATCAACCTGATTTGGTTGACAAAACCTCGAAACTTGGAACGAGTTCCATCAAACTTATCCGGAAGACTAACTCGAGGCTCCTTTCGTTGTAGGACTACTCGATCTTGTTGAAATGGAGGTAGAACTGCTTCTTTTGGCGCAGAAGTTTGAGGCTGATATGCTTTAGATGGCACTATCCCAAATGCTCCATTGTTATGGAGTCCTACCATGACTCCTTCGATCTCTGTTGTCCTATGTGACAACGAGGCAAGAGCATTTATGATGGCGTCTAGTTTGGATTCCAAACTTTCAGCCATTTTAACGTCTTAACCTTCGGCTAACCTTCAGAAAGAAGAAAAAAGAGTTTTGACAAGAGGACAATATTGGTTCAGAGGAGAGTACTCCGCAACCTCTAAAACGCCTTAAGACTCCAAGATGAGGGGTAATCCACTCTCTCCAAGAAGAATAAGGCTCCAATATTGAGAAAGAAGAGATATCAGTTTAGAGGAGGGTAATCCGCAACCTCTAAAACACTAGCACACCTTCAAGAAGAGGAGTAATCCACTCTCTAACAAGAAGGAACTAGCTCTGATACCAGTGAAAATGCAGTCTCGACAAACTGTCACGGACACAAAATACAGACTTGAAATCTAACAAGAAGTTCAAGAAGAAGTGGCAGAACTAGATTAAACAGATGAGTACAAGAACAACACCAGAAAGGTGAGCTAGAACTCCAAGAGATGTGTTGTCGAGACTGAAGAACCCTTCAGCCTCGACTCCTATATATACTACTGAATAGGAAGCTTCTCGAGCTACTTCCGCTAACTAGGACGCTTCTCCAACAACTTCTACTAATTAGGAAACTTCTCGAGCAACTTCCTAGAATCTATCAGAATATTCTAGAACCTTCTAAGAATATTCTAGAATCTTCTAATAGAATCTTTAGGGAATATTCTAAGAATCTTCTAGAACCTTCTAAAGGAATCTTTAGAGAATCTTTAGAGAATATTCTAGAAGAATATTCGAAGAATCTTCCAATGTATGTCCATGACAAAATGTCACTTTTCGCAACTTCCAATCTATCAATGGATTATATCTATCAAGCCAAGATAGTCCCAAAATGATAGGACATGAAGGGGTCTTGATAACATTAAACACAATATTGCTCTCATGGTTTTCAAGACGTACCTTCAATGGTTTAGTTTCATGGATAACATTGCCCGAAGACAATGGTCGTCCGTCTATGACTTCTACATGGACAGGCTTAAGTTTCTTTACAAGAGAAATATTGTGAAGCTTGGCAAACTCTTCATCTATAAAGCAAGCGGATGCACCCGAGTCTAATAAAGCATCGACTTGTAGTTCTTGAATACCCAGATGTAAAGGTACCATAAAACAATCTGAAGGTTGAGCTGAGAGAAAGGGACCTTGATTAATTTTGGATGTTGAGATGTCCAGCCGCACGGTCCCTATTGTGGCTGGGCGTCTTTGTTTTCCTGCATGCTTGTACTCCTGAGTCTTGTTGTTTAAGGCTTCTGTTTCTTCCGACAATCTACAGCTTTATGGCCCGCTTCTCCACAATATAAACACAAGTTTTGTTCAAACCGTCGCTTCCTTTCCTCAGCTGTGAGGGGTTTGAAACGTATCGCATCAATTTGCATGGGTTCAGGATCTGTGGAGTGATTCTCTGGACCTTTTGAAAATGTAGCAAATGCTCCATCATTTCTCCAGCCTGATCGTCTTTCTTGTCGTAATTCAAAGAGGCGGTTGTCACAAATAATTGCCTGAGATATAAGTTCTTCTAAAGTATCCGCCTTAGGCATGGTGATCAATAAGTTCTTGACATCATCTCTCAGTCCATATCGAAATCGTGACATGAACGCCTTATCATTCCAATCAAGATCACATGTAAGCTGTTGAAATTCTGCAGCATAGATTGCAGCAGAACGTGATCCTTGTCGCAGATTTTGTATCTTTCTTTCAGCCACTCTTTCTCGATCGCTATCTCCAAACGCAGCAGTAAGTCTCTCTATGAAAGCCTCTAGGTCGTACAATATTGGAGAATCCTTCTCCAATAGTGGAGCAAACCAAGAGCGAGCATTTCCTGATAGAAGAGTACTTATGAAAGCAACCTGGGTAAATCCATTCGGATAACGAGAAGGGTATAGGCGTAGGTAAAGTCGTACTTGTTGCACAAAACCTCGGAAGTTGGCTCTTGTTCCGTCAAACTTGTCTGGCATACTCGCTTTTGGTTCTTTCGTACTAATCCTTGAAGTATCTATAGGGGTCGTATGTGACACATGTCTTGCTTCTCTCAGTCGAATAATCTCTTGTTATAGGCTATGAATTTCACGTCTAGCTTCTTCGGTCATTAGATCAATTTGAGGTTCTTTACTTGGATTGCGAAGAAATGCAATCTCCTTTCATACACTATTCATAAGAGCTTGAAGATCTGCAAGAGTTGCCACTCTATTGTCTACTTGTGGAGATGCATTGTCTATGACCTGGTCTACTTCCATATTTAGAGAATAGATGGATTAAAATTTTGAGAGAAGAAGAAATTGCTAAGTCTCTTGGAGAAAATTGTAGCACTACCTGTCACTAAAACCTACTCGGAGAAAAGGAAAAAAAAAAAAAAAAAAAAAAAAAAAAAAAAAAAAAAAAAAAAACACTAAACGATTTCAGTTTTAGAGGAGGGTAATCCGCAACCTCTAAAAATGCCTCAATGCTTTCGAGAAGAGGGGTAATCCGCACTCTATCAAGAAGGCAAAGCTCTGAAATCGATGTTAACAATCTTTTCTACTAGCTATACTAAACAAAAAGAAGGAATTAATATCAGTCCAAGAGAGGGTAATCCGCAACCCTTAGAACGCTTAAGTATCTCCAAGGAAAGGGGTAGTCCACTCTCTGCCTCAAAGAACTAAGCTCTGATATTGTGATTGAGAAAATATCAGTTTAGAGGAAGGTAATCCGCAACCCCTAAAGCGCTAGAATACCTTCAAGAAGAGGGGTAATCCGCTCTCAAACAAGAAGGATTCAGCTCTGATATTAAGATAAAGGTAGTCTCGACAAACTGTCACGGACACAAAATACAGACTTGAAATCTAACAAGAAGTTCAAGAAGAAGTGGCAGAACTAGATTAAACAGATGAGTACAAGAACAACACCAGAAAGGTGAGCTAGAACTCCAAGAGATGTGTTGTCGAGACTGAAGAATTCTTCAGCCTCGACTCCTATATATACTACTGGCCTATGGTTCTAAAGAAGCGCATCAAGAAGCTTCCCAAGAACTATGAAGCTTCTCGAGCAACTACCCAAGAGCTAGGAAGCTTCTCAAATAACTTCCTAGAATCTACTAGAATATTCTAAGAATCTTCTAGAGCCTTCTAAGGGAATCTTTAGGAAATCTTCAAAGAATCTTTAGGGAATCTTTAAAGAATATTCTAAGAGAATATTCAAGGAATCTTCTGGAAGTTTCTAGAGACTTCTTTCTAGAAGGTTCTAGAAACTTGTCTCTAGAAAGGTCTAAGGACTATGTTCTAACATCTAGTCTTTAGTCTTATTTCAAGACTTTTTAGACTTCTTATTTTTAGCAATAGGTATTTTAGTTTAATACTATATCATCTTTGAATGACTTTCTAGTTCTTTTGAATGATACAAGAATGAATTAAGAATGTCTTTTTTTGAGATTCATATCCATAATACTAATAAAGGATGTAATACATATTAGTAACAAACATTGTATTAAAGCTTGATAAGTCAAAGTGTAATAAAGTAAAGTTTATGTTTTCTTATAAAGATATGAAGTTACTTTCTAGAGAAAATATTATTGTTTAAAGTGCAACATTTCTTTTAATGAAAAATTTCTTAAATCTAAGTAATTCTAGTCTTGTTTATAGTCCATTAAGAAGATGTTGCATTCATAACTTAAATATCATTAATAGACTTAACTTGTATTTATATTAATATTAAAATAATTATATTTTTATATTAAATATATTATTTCAAAATTATTCATATTGACATGTTATTATAAAACTATTTATATTAACTTGTTATTTTGATATATTGATATTAACAATTTTTTTTAATTTAACATGTGATATGAATATTAACTTAATTGCCATAATATTAGACAAATTTTTTTATAAATTTATAAAAAATATTATATATTAAAAATACACACACACATATATATATATATATATATATATATATATGAGAATGGCGTGATTAAAAGTACTTTAATTCAAAATAAGTTAGAATCTCAAAAAAATTAAAATTATCTTGTAATTTATAAAAACAAATTAAAAAACTAATCTAATATTAGTAAGTATATATATAATATTATTAGTAAGTATATATATAATATTATTAGTAAGTATATATATAATATTATTAATATGTAAATATCTAGTCTTATTAAATTTTATGTTATTAATACCAAATTAATTTATCAAATTTTAATCATGTATATATATATTTTTGAAAGTATAAATCATTTTTAAAAATTATTGCATTTAGACTTTAATAACTAAAATTTTAAATGATAGTTTAAATAAGCATATGCACATTTGTTTATTATAATTCTATTTAGGTTTTTTTGATAAATTTATAGAACAAAAAAAATCTAAAAAAATATTATATATCAATTCTTCATGATTATTAAATGATAATATTTTTTATATGCACTATTGTATATATATTTATTTAATGATTCAATAAATAATACTAAATATATTTCTTTACAATTAAAAATATAAATTAGTATTTTTAAATTTTAAAGAATAATCACAATTAAAATATATTTAAATTTTCATATTTTCTATTCCATATATTTATATATATATATATATATATATATATATATATATCATTTTAGCTTTGCATAAAAATGTAACTTAGAGGAAAAAAATTTGTTTGAATATCTAAATAATTATAATTTTGTGAATCAAATATTAGAATTTATTTATGTTAAATCTACATACTCTAGTACTTCAAAGTAATTGTAAATATTATAAAGAGGATGTAATTGCAAATTTGTCAAATATGTAATAGTAGATATTTTTATTAGATTTTAGATTTTATTGTTTTAAATGAATATGTTTATCAAATAAATTTTATTGTCATTTTTTAATCAGTAGCTTTTTTGGATGTGTGATATTTTTCTAACTCTAAATATAGCACTGGGAGAAAAAATTGAAGGTTTAGTAAACAAGAATTTTATTTTTGCATTACTTTTATTATAATTCATCTCTAAATTATATTTATTTGAATAATCTAAGAAAACTCAATTTAAACTAACATGATATGACCTTGTAAAATAGAGTTCAGAATAATTTGTTTTAAAAAGAAATCTATGATTTCAAAAAACACTTACTTCAGAATTATGTATGACATACGTCTGCTGGGAGCCTTGGCATCAGTCAGTGGAAGCTTTTGTGGACTTGCCGATTTGTTTTGGCTTCCACCCACTTCAGTTGCTTGAGGTGCATGATACACAACTCTACATCTTCGGTCAGTGGAGCCATAAACCGACTCTGTTGAACTACAAAAAGGCTCCAGTGGATAAACATTCTTTTTCTGGTTCCGCATGGATTGATTCTTATTTGGATGCTTTCGGATTGTGTGAAGGTTAAGCGATTTGTGCAAAACAATTACCCAAAGGTGTCAAATTATATAGAAAGATGTTAGAAGCATTTGTAAGGATTGTTGCTTTGGCAAGTCAGCATCTATATTGCGGTTGTCCCCGCCTTGCTTCTGGAACTCGAATCGCTTTTTAGCGGTTGTCTCTTCTATTGACGGAAACTGAAAGCTTCGTAAGTTCGCAGCAGTGTTGTTTTCACCACAAAGGGTTGCTTGCAGCTTCATCAAGCTGTGAGGAATAACTTCCCTACACAACATTTTACTTCATTCCCATGCAAATAACGTATCGATTCGCATAAGGCAATATATTTTGAAGGTTAACGTTTTAATAGATTTGCAACAAAATTCGATACAATAACTTGTAGCAGCTTCAGTTTGTTTCATGTGTGATAATGCCCATTGACTTCAATTCTGAGCTTAAGGTGAATTAAAAGATCTGAAACTTATCCAGTAAGGATCTGCGTCACAGAATATAGATACGGAGTGGAATCTTTTGGAGCATTCTTGGCTGAAAGCGTCATGCGGAAGTCTCCACTGAAAGTAGATTCTATGCATTCCAGCTGGATGACAAGGAGAACGTTAGATATATACATGGCTGATTCGGCACTCCAAAGTACTTATTTTACCTGCATAGCTGGTGAAGGAAGCAACGAACTGATCACTAAGCATAAAAAACAACTAACAAAAGCCTTAAAAGTTTTAAAAAAACCAGTAAAATAAAATACTTCTTTTTAATCCTAGTCCCAGCTCCTCACCATGCGACACCACGATGGCTTTGAAAAGCCCCTACGGAAGAAGACCACCAAGATGCTGGTTGTGAAACAACATCGTCACATTTGCATGGATAGATGGCATTTTCAATTCTGCAGAACATGAGAAAGGCTTGGTAGTTACTGAAACTTTAGGAATCGTGAAACGCACCGAATTCATTATTGCACCCTCGAAGCTCCATTTGTGGGCCCGAATTTCATGCGTTGTCGCAGTATGAATAACGCGAAGCGTTTGGAGGAAGGAGATCTAGTTACAAGCTCATGTCAGCATCTAACTTTTGTTTGCTCCCTTAAAAAGTGGTCCATTAATGGAGCTCGTACCAATGAGGGTCTCACGCCAACATGATGAAACCATGTTCTGAGAACTCAAAATTAGTGACATGATAACTGAGACTTCATGGAAACGTCAGTAAACTCAAGATTTGCGGAAAGCTAAATACTACCCTTTCTCTTGCACTATCATTGCAATGGAACTTGAGCCATTTCAGCAAATCTCGCTTAGCACCTGAATCTCCCTAGGTGAGCTTGTTGGCGCACTAGACAGCAGCGGCCTCACTGGGAGGTTTTAGATTTGTGATAAAAATGAGTTGATGTGTATCTCGAATGCTCGTATTCGAGACGAAGCTTACGTCCGCAAGGAAAGATGAAATTATGACATATTTTGTTGACTACATGGATATTGCAACTGCAGTTCACCATAACGATTTCTGTTTTTTGGTGGATGCTGTTGCAGCTCTTCAGACAGGACACACTGCGGAGGTGATTGTTTTAGGAATTGAATAGTTGCCTGTTTTCAAAACATCGCAATGGGGTCGGTACAAGGCCTGCTTCGCCTTTTGTTGCTGTCACTCTTTGCTGCAAGTTCCTTCAGCAGAATGCACTCACCATGGGATGATAAAATTGCCATGCAAACTGAGGAGGAAGCGGGTGAGATTGAAGAGGGCGTCAGGTGGGCAATTCTAATCGCCGGGTCGTCGGGTTACGGAAATTACCGCCATCAAGCTGATATTTGCCATGCGTATCAGATTCTGAAACGAGGAGGATTGAAAGAAGAGAACATAGTAGTGTTCATGTACGATGATATTGCCAACAATGAAGAAAATCCTCACCGCGGGAAAGTGTTCAACAAACCTTACGGTCCTGACGTCTATCCAGGAGTCCCCAAGGTATCTGTGCAACAGACTCAGAAACAAATCAGTCCAGTGTTCATACTAGAAGGAATTAGAATTTCAAAAGTTCTAAGGGAGGTTGTAAGATGATTTATTTGAAAGAGCATATTGGTTTCAGGATTACACTGGAGAGAATATAACGGTAAGCAATTTCTATGCGGCAATTCTTGGTGACGCAGACGCCACCAAAGGGGGCAGCGGTAAGGTGGTCGCCAGTGGACCAAACGACCATGTTTTCATCTATTATGCCGACCATGGCGGTGCTGGGGTCCTGGGTGAGTCTTGAAGCATCTCTTCAGTTTCATATTCTCTACCCATCTTCACACGATTGTCTATCCTCTACTAGTATCAAGGGATTGTGGAGATCCTCCACACAAGTAAATGGTCGTATATTGTGACTAAATACCAGATTGTGTCCAACAGGTATGCCCAACGACCCAATCTTATATGCTGATGAATTCGTGGACACACTGAAGAAGAAAGCAGCGGCAGGGACCTTCAAGAAGATGGTCATATATGTGGAGGCTTGTGAAAGTGGGAGTATCTTCGATGGGCTTTTGCCCACGGGCTTGAACATCTACGTAACTACTGCCTCAGATCCGGACGAGAACAGCTGGGGGACCTACTGCCCTACCATGATTCCTCCACCTCCTCCAGAATTTGGTACCTGCCTCGGCGATCTCTACAGCGTTTCCTGGATGGAGGACGCGTAAGCATCCACAATCTATACTCTAACTCTCAGTTCCAAACACTAAATGTTTTTGTCTACTGTGAAATCGTAAAGCGTGAACGAAACCAACGAAACCGTCACAAGGCTCATACAAGTGGGTGTGAACATTTGCAGGGAGATGGAAAATTTAAAGAAGGAAACACTCAATGACCAATACCGCATCGTAAGCTCCTCAATTCAAATCAATCAAATGCTTCTCCGAATTGGTAGCAAATTTCCAACAACTCAATACCGATCACATTATACCTCTTTGGCAATTAGTTAATTCTTCAACTTGCCCCATAGATTCATAGTTAGGTGGTATCCACCCACTTCTCACAACTTGACCATCCATATAGGAAAAAGTGCAAAATCACTTCTTCCTATTGTTTGGCAGGTGGCGGACATATACTTAATACTAGAGATTTCCAGAACCATATGCCTCTTTGACGAATTTTTAGGAAGGGTTCTCAAGGAAGTTATGCACATGAAGCAATTAATTAACTCGGTATTCTTCTGTGAACGATGCCTATCCTTCTGACACATCAGACTGACTCTAGGGACTCCATCTCTGCAGGTCAAATCAAGAACCTCAGACAATGACACATACATGACTGGGTCTCATGTTATGCAATACGGAGACATCGAAATTGATGCGGAAGAAGTGGAGCGGTACCTCGGATTCGACCCTGCAAATGAGAATGTGACTCGACCAGAGCTTCCCGTATCTAAGGCACCAGCCACTGCATCAGGCATGCATGTTATGCAACGTGAAGCTGAGCTCCTCCACCTGTGGCACAAGGTTCTAAATACTGATACTCATCAGCTTTGACTTTATCACAATTGTTGTGGAGACCGAATTCGGTCACAATTGTAATGAATTCTATAACAAAATTGGATATGAACGTAATATTTGCAGTATCACAAGGCAGTTGACGGTTCAAAAAAGGAGTCAGCAGGGATGGAACTGACACGCACAATTGCACATCGTATGCACGTAGACAATAGCATCAAGCTCATAGGAGATCATATGTTTGGGCTTGACACTAGTCTCCTGAGGCTTAAAGCTGTGCGGCCTGCTGGACAAGTTCTGGTGGATGACTGGAGCTGCCTAAAAGCTATGGTAAGTAACTTAGTTCAACAATTAATTTTCGCATACCCAGCCAAGAGCATGACCAAGAGCCTAATATAGGTTCTTTGGTTCCTCCCTGCAATGAAAAAGATTCAGGCTGCTTGGAATATGGCTGGTAGATGTGTCACTTTTCAATTCTTCATTTCAAGTTTGTACTTGAAAGGATTAGCTAGTGACAGTCATTCAAGGAAAACATCTCCTAATGCGATCAGCATCCTGGGTGATTTGGAGCGCAGGTACGTACCTTCGAAGCAAGTTGTGGTCCTCTGACCCAGTACGGTATGAAGCACATGCGGGCGTTTGCAAGCATATGCAATGCAGGGATTGATCTCGACACCATGAAAAAAGCAACTTCGCAAGCCTGTGGATTCAGTGAAACGGACACTGACCTTCGGACTGCAGATAGTCCCAGGTTCAGTGCATCAGCTAAAGAGTTTGTAAAGACCATTGAATTTTAAAAACATCTGCGTTCGTAACTCCAAAATCAATCACAAGTGACCCCATAGACAACCAGTTAAGTACATAATAGCACAACTGCAGCCACATTTCTAGTCAGCAGTTGGGTCAATGTTTAGTATCAAAATACAAATATTCAAATATCGCCGTATAAACATTACTGACTGCCTAGAACATGACTATCAGAATATATAGTCACACACATAAGCAGGGTCAATAATAGTACAGCTCTGTTTTTTAGACCTAATATCCATGTAGCAGAAGATAGAACTCTGATCCGCAATATAGACACCCATTTGAAAGTGTGCAATACATTTCAATGAAAACAAGTTCTATTCAGTGTGATCAACAACCTTTTTGTGATAATATTCTCCCAATACAACAAAAATGTGGAGGATAAATTTAGTTATGATAAAAATTCTTTTGATAGAGCTCCCTTGAAGAAACTCCCAAGGTCAGGGGGCATCAAGAATCGAGACAGGTGAGTCAGTTCGAGAACCGTCACTACGCGATTCCAGTAATCTAACCAGAATTCTACAGATTGCAT
The DNA here is from genome assembly GCF_059467195.1 of Physcomitrium patens. Classification (NCBI taxonomy): domain Eukaryota; kingdom Viridiplantae; phylum Streptophyta; class Bryopsida; order Funariales; family Funariaceae; genus Physcomitrium; species Physcomitrium patens. The sequence goes on from NC_143429.1 coordinate 8,148,476, forward strand.
GCTCGTATGAGCTGAGAGAAAGTCTTCAGTAGCTCTCAATGAAAGTCCATCTTGACGTCCATGACATCTAGTTGAAGAATATCGGCTTGGCAATTCAAAATTGATCCAACACTGCAAGAAACGAATGGACATGTGAGATGAATTATCGTAAAAACGAGCGAAAAATGCCAATGCATACAAAAGGTAATGGATCTACATAGGAAGTGTATTAAATGCTTAGAACACTAGCACAAGAAAAATTGTTGCTCATAGCTACTGCTCAACATTTAGAAATTTAAAAACACAAAAAATTTGCCTAAAAGCAGAATTTCACATACTTCGGACATGTACGACCAAAATCACCATGAACGAACTCCTTAATATAAGTGCCTGCCTGTTTATAGTATGCATAGAGATGGTTAGAGGACATGATAATAGCTTAAGGATATTAAATTGCATAGATATGCATCCTGTCAACACAGTGACCGCGTTTTGAAATCGATCCAATATATTCAAAAATGCGGTTCCCAACAAACTGGCTATATCCAAACAAATAGCAGTTAAGTCTATCAAACAATGAGCATCTAATCAGCATTTTCAGGATGGTTACCATTCTAAACATCCCAGGCCCATTCAGGAAAGACGAGATACCTGCGTGCAGAGAAATAATAGGAAGTAGTTTGGACTGTCTTTGATTTCTTCGCACCTCATCCTGCACAGAATGTGGTAATGTTAACAAATGGCAGATGGAAATTTAGTCAATCAGATTCACATGTTAATCATAATTTTGAAGACTTATTCCAATTAAATTTCTAGGTGACGCCACAATCAACCAGTGTGACCTGTGAGTAGCTAAATCCAGAGGGAAGGCCGAGTACCAGTGGATGATGCGTGGTCGGATGAGGGGACTTCGCCGATGTAATACCCTTACTGGTGTTTTTTGCTGTAATTCCTGTAGTGTAAATCTAACATGTCAGGTCACCAACATAGCCTGAGCAATATGAACCATTGTCTTCTTTCTAATCTCAACATTTGTATTTAATATCTCCTCAAAAGGAACCAGGATGCTTATGCAATGAATTGTTCCTAACCAGGTGCCACGAATTGACTTGACGACTATTTGAGGCTAGAATTCTTCAGAAATCAATGTATAAAGTAAAACTAGGCCAGACACAAGATTTCATGTGATACACCTACCAGCTCTTTCAAACTTGACAGTGCTTCAAAATCCTCTGATGTAACTGGTCTTGATAGCCAAACAACTGCAGCGTACTCTTTCTGTGGCATAAAGAGACAATACCAGCAAGCGTTGGGTGTCTAATGTTTGATGTAATTCTATTTTCAAGCAAAAATATAAGAAAATCACAACACACAAATTCTACATGAAATCATAGCACTTGCAACTTAATATACAAAAGAGACAACTACGACTTTTCATGATAGACCAAATAAGGACAAAGAAAGAACCTGTTTTTCGGCCTCTCCTTCGCGCATGATAGCGCATGCCTCAACACCAACCTGCCGGAGCTCCCTGACTTTGACCTGCTCTGGTCTCACCCATATTATCATTGGCAGCATTAATGAAGTTTGACTAACCCATTCTCGCCCATCGTTATGATAGGGTCCTAAGAGTAGAATTAATTGAAAGAAATATTGATTAACGTTGAAACAGCATTTGAGCGTGCATCTTGAGGCAATATACATACCCATAATGCTAGTATTACTACATTATTGTTTTGCATATTATTTCTGAAGGCAACGAACGTGATTCCCAGGAATAAAAAGTGCGACAACATTGGCGTTTGACATGTTCTCACAGCCATTAGTAAATACTTCAGTTCCTAAATGACACTCACCCAGCCTTCTTTCAAACTATTAATTTCGCCCTCTAGTTTAGCAATTTCTGATGAAGATGGAATATTGCGTGCATTTAAAATTTCCAATAAGAAGGGTCGGCCAGGCCCTAGCATGCGCACCTGTAATGCAAATTACATATCGTCAGTAGGATCTTCATGGTCAACTCAAAAAGCTCTAACGCCTAGTGCTGCACAATTCATACCAACATTTCTTACGCTAACTGAAACCATTAATCCAAAAACATCAAGGAACAAGCTCAAAATCCCACAAAAGACCATGCAGTACACTAGTAAAATTTCCCCACCAAGTGAATAACTACACTTTACAGTCAGGAGCAAGTCATCAGAAGTAGACCCACGTGCACGTCACCATATCAACATTAATTTGAAAATGATAAGACGCAGCTGAGAGAAGAGGAGCTTACGTCCATATCTTCTCGGCCAGCTGCATGAAACTTATAGCTGTCGCCTTTGTAATATGGAAATATCGCATTTCCGATGACCTCCTGTTACCCATTGCCCCAAAAGAAATTAGGTGTGCAAGAACTATAGAAGAAAATCTATGTCGGGAGTATAATTATGGTTTCTAAATTCAAGAAATTTCAAAACCTCAAAAATTAGAAACTCTCCATATCCTTTGACCTCCAAATGCCAGTTTGAGGAATTCAGATGGAAAAGAATCTTATTATTAATAACAATATGACATACATAGTACCATGTAAGGCAAATACAAGTACACATGAAATAACATGGAGAAAAAGCAAACCTGAACAGACCCCTCTCCCATGCGTTCATCATCAATCATCCAGCGACTTTGACTTATGTTTCTTGAGAACTGCCAAAACATACTCAAAATCTCAGCTTAAAAGTTGAACAAATGGAACCACAAGTAAATCAACTGATAAAGCAAAATCTAGTGAAAGAAACCAAGCGACAAATATAGATTTGTCTCGTATGTGAAGAAATAAGAAGTGCCTTCAAATATCGACCCCCAACAAACACTGGCATGCGCCAGCACATTATGCTCCGATCACAAGGTGTTGAGGCCTGCATAAAAATAAAAATAAAAACAACGGGGTGTCAATGACCGGAAGCATGTCTAAATAACAAAGTATGACGTTCAAAAAATATATAAAGCACTTTTCGAACAAGAAGGGAATACATGTACCCTGGGAGGTGGAGAAGAAAAATGGCGCGAAAATGTGTCCCCCGTCATGGTTGCAAGAGCCCGAACAACAGTGGCTACTGACTCTCCTGCTTCTGCTGTCCGCACTGCAGCTACAGCTGCTAGACCAGCAGCTGGACTGGGTGTTCTTTCTTCCTGGCCTGTAATTCAAATTCAAACAGTGACCTTTAAAAGTGTACAGACATGACTTGCGTAACGACGCTAAAAATATTAAAAATAAAAGGCAAAAGAAACTAGAGCCATTAAACTACCTCCTAATGATTTCAGCTGGTGAAACGTATATATTAATGTTAACAAGTTCGCAGAACGGAATGTAGTAAATTACATAGAACTGACCACGACGTCGTCGTTTCGCATCTCCACCCGAGTGATTGATGAAATTGAGCTCCGTCAAAGATGTCGAATGCTTGTAAAGCAATGCTATCCGCACTAGAGCGTTTGAATTGAACTTAGCGGCCTACACAATATAAAAACCGATCAGACAAGTCACTCCTGCATATTAATTGAAGCTGTAAATTTACCAACCGGTCGTTAAATTAAATTTCAATTCATTGACTATATCCTGCAGTGACGGATATAAAGCATATACTGGATCTACGATTACACGTTGGATACATCAAGTTCTCGTGCGTACCAGCATCGACTCAAGAGGTGCAATCACAGACCACTTGATTGCCTCTTTCAAAGAAACAATGCTGTTGGTCTCAAATTGTGGAGCAAACATAGACTCCTTGGGATACTTCTTTTTCAAGTACAACCTGTACAAACAAGCCACATTTTTAGGAAAATGAGGTCCTCAACACAAGCTCTAAATGGCTGATCATTCTTGATTGCAAGCTTTCTTGAGCAATCTACAGTAAGGAAAATACAAGGATCAAACTACAAAAGTCCAATTAACAGATCGCACTGTGATTCCTTCACATAAGAACACCCACTACTTCTCGACTGCTAATACATCAAAAAAGATACAGAAGATGGATGAGAGATAACTTGCTTATGGAAAGAAGATGTACCAAAGCGATCGGTCTCTGACAACTGTGATGGCTGGAACCGAGGCCTCCAAGCAGAAGTCATCGAAAACATACCCTTCCTTACGGGCAACCTGTTCAATTTGATGTTTTGACCCATCACCGATGTACATGTGCAAAGCCCCTAAACAGACAATACAGGGGTTCTTCATGCCCTCTGATATTTTATTGGTGAGCTCAATGGCAGTAGTGGGTTCACATTCCATCTCTGCTGTTGATGTCTTCTCATTGCCATTAGTTTTCTTAGAGGTTGACGATGATGATGAATTCAGTTCCGCCAGAAGCAAGTCAGGGCTCGGAATTGAGCCAGCGAAGTCGATGCTACGTACATTCAAGAAACGCAGAACACATCGCGTACAAACCTGCAAGACCACACTACAATATAATGTGAATTGCAAGAAAATAAATCTGGTGTGTCTCTTATCATTTCAAATACGCTGATGAGCAGCGAGTAAAAAGTTTAATGATAAAGCACGGAGAGAAACTCTCTCCCGCGCCAAAGTTTGCAAATTCTCATTCTGAAAGGGTGCATGTTGAACATAATTAACTTCTTCCATCGTCTCAACTAATAGAAAGCGCTTATCTCCGCTACCAAAAAACTATGAAACAGCAGAATTGACCACTTAAGAGGAAGTGTACCACCCTTCTCAATCAGCACCAGGAGCCACCAAATTCATCAAAACAATTGGAAATGAAGAAGTAAATATTGAAAACGCGGAGATAGCACCGGCAACTGTTCAAGCAGCGGACAAAACAAGCTGCCAAATTAATCCTCACTCCTCAATTCCAGCCTCAAGGCTAGACACAATGCCTTACCCCGATAGACAGAAGATCCACAACAACTGCAGACGGCAAAGTTGGCAACAATTCCCGCAAAGACTCTGTCATCGCCTCTTCTGATCCAGCTTCTACCATGGCGATTGAGTCTTAAAATCACAAAGCATCGACTACAGAGGTTTCCTCCTCTTCACACCACAAGAGAAGTGAATGCAGCTGGAAGAAGGGCAGTTCGCAAAATCCTAACTCGGAATTGCGACTGAGTTTGTGTGCAACGCAAACACAGGGCAAGCGCGGGTACACTCTAGGTTTAGGGTTTAGGCCCCAGGTTCCCAATCTACACGGAGGAACCAAACACAAGTTCGGTTTGTTCTATTGAGTTGTCTCTATGGAGTTGAAGGGAATCTCGGAATTTGTCACTCAGGAAGTGTTAAAGGGTAACCTCTTATCATGGCGAAGGTTGTGAGATCTTCATAATATTCCCTCTCTCCATATTTACTCATCAAACAAAACAGTTTGTTGTGGCATTTTGAAATGATATTACCACTTTATAAATTTGCTAGATGAATTTGCTTTCTATTAGTATCCATATTCATCCATTATCAAGTTTTGATCATTACAAAATGTACATGTAGACATTAAACTGTGAGCTAGAAATGAATATCAATGTAGATTTTTAATTATAATTATCCATAAGGAATATATTACAAATAATCTAAATTATGAAGAAAAATATATTTGCTTGATTTTTAATTCGAAACTGGTAGCACTAAAGTGAAAAAATAATCAATATATAGTGGATTTTCTATGATAAATTTATATGAGTTTGAAATGATTACCTTTGATTAAACTATATATATTTATGTATATATGTATGTATATTAGTAGAAACCCATGTAAAAACATTATAAACTATGTCTTACAAATTAACCTTTTGTTTGTAACTTCATTCAATGTGAAACTCCATGTTGCATGTGGTTCTACTCTGTTCCATGCCATCTTACATTGTGGTGCTTCTGAGCTCTTGGCCTAGTGATCTTACAATGCTACTTTCAATAACATCATACACATTTTAATCTTTGATTGATCCAAAGTTGAGTTATTGCTTCACTTTTAATGAAAACAATAAGATACATAGCCAATCAAAGTTGGTTCTTGTCTCCTCTTATTTATCTTGTTGGTTTATCCCTCTGAGTTGTTTTATATAAGAGACTAGATGAACCCATGTTGTCGTTACAAAAAGTATGATTCAAATGAAGCGTTTTTTGATCCAAAGAATATTTTTCAAATACAAATATAATTCAACATAGATAGAAAGAAATAAAATACACAATGAAGCTTTCAGCTACAAAGTAGGATAGGTAAATCCATGCCTTATTAGACAAACTCATGCCTTATTAGATAAATCCATGCCTTATTAGATGAACCCATGCCTTTTTAGACAAACTCATGCCTTATTAAATGAACCCATGTCTTATTGTCATGGAAAGTGTGATTCCAATGACACTATTTTTCAAAGATATGTTTGTGAGTCAAAGAGTAATTTTCAAATACAAATACAATACATTACAAATAAAAAGAAATAAAATCTACAATTGAGCTTTTAGCTATAAAGTAAGATAGGTAAACCTGTGCCGTTGTCACAAATAATATGCAAATAAAGTAATTAATTTTATTTAAAGAATTACCTGTAAAAATATTAAAAAAAAAATTAAATTACATTAAAAATTTATAAGAGTATGTTAAGACATTTAAAGATTTACTAAAGTTAATAAATTAATTAATTAAAATAAAAATAAAAAATACTAATATTTATCTAATTAAAATTTTTGAAAAACAATATTTAGTGTAGAATTAACAACCTCGTTGGATTGAGGGCCAAATCTCCAAGAACTCACTCATAAACTCATAAAACTTGCACTATGGTCAAGTGTACATTCTCAACACTTGATGAAATTGAAACACACAATCAAATAGAAGAAAAACGTATGTACCAAATCCCACCATATCTATACACCAAAGTTACTCTTGGCAAGGCACCTAAGACTTTTATCAAATTTCTAAATTTCAGATTATGCTTATTATATGATGGATGAGAAAAGCAAAAAAATACAAAACCACTTCATATCCTCTCTTCAATTCCACTTGTAGAAAATGAAACAACAAATCAAATGTAGAGAAAAAAATAAATGTAAATATCACGCACTATTGCACTTGAACATGTGGCTCATATCAAATCAAAAGCAAAAATGTAATCAAATGTAATTAGAACCTATTGTAATCAAATGCAAAGTTCACCTTTAGGCATACAACAACATTATTTAATTTTTTTCATTCTCGAGTAAAGAGCATAGTATATGAAGATTCTAAATAATAAATGTAATTGACAAAATTTTCAAAATCAATAATTTATCACAACAATAATTCAAAAATATTGATCACTCATCCATTAATAATTTATTTGCTAACTATCCATCAAAGAACTTTACAATACAATGCCATATTATAAGTGAGAGATAAGCATAAGAAAAATAAGTTCAAGAGCTATGCAATATGTAAATATTCTATAGATTTCTTTTTAAATAATAATCCACAAATTTAATAATATGCACCTGGCAAAATTCCATTGCCTCTCACAACTTGTGCCTTACCTCACTGGTATTCAATTGCCTACTTTTCTCTAAATTATTGAACTTCACTTTCAATTGTATTTAGTTGCAAAAAATAATGAGCCTTGTGAACTCCATGTGAAGTCTCTATGAACTCCGCTTAAGTTTTGGTCAAGCTTTTGCTTCCTTTTAAACTCTAGACGAAGTTAAGTTTTTTGATGAAAACCAAAAGGGGTGCATGCAGTGAATGAGAGCCACCACTTGTCTTTTTGAGCAATCACATTTCTATTTTGTCATCTTTCTTTGAGAGAAGTTTCACTTGTTTATTTGTCTTTATCATGTTCTTGTCCTTGACACTTCATAATAATTTTCTTCATATCTTTTAAATTTGACTTTAATAAATTTTTGAATGTCTTAATACACTTTTATATTTTTTAATATAATTTAATATTTATTTTAATATTTTTACAAATAATTCTTTAAATAAAATTATCTTTTTTTTGTATATTATCTATGACAATGGCATAGTTTTAACTATCTTACTTTGTAGCTGAAAGCTTTATTTTAAATTTTATTTATTTTTTTATAAAAAATCAAAAAATATTCATTGACTCACAAACATATATTTCAAAAAAATTCTTCATTTGAACCAAACTTTTTCTGACAACAACATGGGTGCATCTAGTTTGTATTAACATGTGTGGCACATGGCCATCTTGTTGACGACGTTTCTAATCCCAAAAAGTCAATTAAAGGCACCTATAAAGTCAAAGCAATGTCTATAAAGCTTCTAGGAAGCTACCATATCAAATACTAAAGAATTAACTTACTTTTACTTAATTTTACTTACTTCTACCTATTTATACATGTAATTATTGGCTTACATGCATATGTTCGTGACATTATCCCTTCTTCTAGGGACGAGTTCCACGAGGAGTGGTAATCATATGTTGAGGAAATCTATCATGCGACAAATTATATTCACCACATACTCTTATCTTTGTTCTCTTCGAAGATGATTGATAGGGCCTCTCAACCATCGGTAGTATGCCATATCAGGGTGGGAAGATCACCCAGTTATTTGATCATTGTTGAAGCCTTCATAACTACCTTTGAATAAAACATTTGGAACACCATCTGTAGTTGTTCCTACCTCTAGTAAAATTTCCAAACATCGGGAGTCCCTTCTAAGGTCGTGAAACCAAACGCGTTGTATCTCGCCATCTATTTGACGAAGAACGTGTCTTTTTTGAAGATCTTCATCTCGATTGCATCGTCTTGAAGGTTGTGACAATCGTAATGTCTCGTCCGGCAGGTCAATAAACGAAGTCTCTTGAGTCAAATTTGTTGGTTGTTGGTTCTCCATCTCCTGAGAGTCACAACTACAAAGAAGCTATAAACAAGGATTGAAAGTAGAATGTTGTCTTGCCTAGATGTTGTTTCTTTTATAAAGAAGATTTTCATCTTGATTTTGATGGATGTCATTGATGAAAAGCCTCCACCACCTTTGCTACATTTACAAGATTCTTTACTGGCTCCCATGTACATTCACTAATATCATATCCGTGCCAATGGACAAGATATTCCAATTTATTTTCATGTCGCCTTAAATCTAAGACTTCTTCTACTTCAAACTCTTCATTATTGTCCACTTCTATAGGAAGAGGTGAAGCTTGTCTTCTTTTTGGTATGTCCACTATCTTGTATGGTTCAAGAAGAAACATATGGAATACTAGATGGATTTTCATTGACTCCAATAGGTCTAAACAATATGTAACTAGATTGATTTGTGTAGAAATAGAAAATGGTCCAAGCCTTTTTTTTCCAACTTGTCACAAGGACAGGTGGTCTTGATATTGCAACAAAGTAAAAATACCTTATCACCCAAGAGGAATGGTGGTTGTTCCTTTCTATAGACATCCACATTGACATTTTGTTGTTCTTGAGCTTCTTTTAACTATGTCTTCATCGTTGCATGTAGCTCTGAAAAATGAATTGCTAAATCTTTCGTAGCAGGATTATCAACTTTTGAAAAGTCAAAAGTATCAAGTCATGGATGATAACCATAATTAGCAAGGAAAGGTGTTTGTTTTGTAGAAGAATGTATCGTGTTATTGTAAGCAAAATCTACTAATGGTAAAAGAATTGTCCAATCATCTTGTTGGTAGTTGATGGTACATCTTAAATATTGTTCCAAAACTTGATTAACATGCTCCATTTGTCTGACAGTTTGAAGATGGAATGCCGAAGATAGTTTTATATCCACTTTTAGAATCTTGAAAATAGTCCGCCAAAATCTTGATACAAATTGAGTTCTCATATCTAATATAATATCCTTGGGTAATCCATGATAGTGATAGATATTGTTAAGAAAGAGCTTACCTATTTCTTCACCTGTGATAGATTTTGTACATAGTACAAAATGTGCCATCTTAGTAAAACGATCTACTATCACAAATATAGAGTCATAAGAACCTGAGATTAGAAGATCAAAGATGAAATCCATAGAAATAGAAGACTATGGTTGTTCTGGAATGGATAATGGCTGAAGAAGTCTGTAAGATCGATGACGAGGAGTTTTTGATCTTGAGCAAACACCACAAGATCGTACAAAATCTTTGACTGCCTACCATATTTAAGGCCACCAAAAGTCCCTAGATATTAGTTCCAAAGTTTTATTGTACCTAAAATGTCATACTGCTGGAAAGTCATGACGAGCTTGAACACGTAATCGAGCTTCACCTTTTAGAACATATAGGCGTCCATCAAAATATAGTAGATTCTTCTTGAATTCAAACTTAGAATTATTATGAGACTTTGAAGGATTTTCTTTAATATTACAAATAAGAGGATCAGAAGACATACTTGACTGAACTTGCTTAATGAAAGTTGAATCAACAGTTAGTGTTGATTTCATTGCTTGAAGATGAAGATGCTTTGGCTTCAAGAGAATTGTTTGTTGTTGATCAAAAGTAGCATCTCTTTCTTTTGGTGCAAGGTAAGATCATCTAGAGAGTACATCTCACAAACCTTGTTGTTTTCTTGATTGATAAGTAATCTAAAATTCGATTCTTGACAAAGAAATACTCCAACGGGTTGGGTGTCAATTCAAAATACGTGTTGACATAAAATATTTAAGGTTCTTATGATCCGTATATACTGTGATTCGGCTAGAAGTATCTTCTAGATAATGGCGCAATTCTTAAAACAAATCCATGATTGCAAGAAGTTCTTTGTCATTGATCTTGTAGTTGATCTTGGCTGCTAAAAATTTTCTAGAATGAAAAGCTATTGGGTGAAGTTTATTATCTATTCCTATTTGTGATAATACGGCAACCAAAGCAAAGTCTCATGCATCTGTTTCCATAATAAATGGCTTAGAAAAATCGACACGATATAATATTGGTATAGAAACAAAGGCTATCTTCAAAGTTTCAAATGCTACTTCTGCTTCTTGGTTCCATT